>NW_020175686.1:703353-758479 GCF_003031525.2 Neophocaena asiaeorientalis asiaeorientalis | reverse complement strand
AATGAAGAGTTTACAGACACATGTCTGTGTTTGTATATATATGTATGTAATAATTTTTGAAAATAAGCCATCCACTAAAATTAGGCAAAAAACTTGAAGAGATATTCCTCAAAAGAAGATATACAGATTGCAAATAATTATTATAACTGACATCACTATTTGGGTAAATGTGAATTAAAGCCACAATGGGTTAGCACTACGTACCCAATAGCATAACCAAAATGCGATAGGATGACAAAATAAAATGTTAACAAAAATGTGGAAGATATTCATATGTAAATAAAAGAGCTTGATATAGTCCAGATTATAGAAAGTTTTAAATAGTTTTATTTTCTTAGTTATAAATATATATTGCTTTTGAGAAAAAGTAAAATTGAATTATAATTACCAGCTCCCAATTATATTTGACTTCCACTGTCTAAAAACAATTAAACTTTGCTTTAGGACAAATACACCTCTACTTAGAAATATGGGGTTATCTCATTTTTAGCTATAATAAAATGGCTTTGTTTAGTTGCCTTGGGCTTTAAAAATTTCAAGAAAAATATTGTCATTCATGCTGTGCTCTTTCTTTTGTTTTGTTTGCAGTACGCAGGCCTCTCACTGCTGTGGCCTCTTCCGTTGCGGAGCACAGGCTCCGGAATGCTGTGCTCTTTCTTTTAAAATAATCCAAAATTGACTGAGTGTTGTGGCAATCTATTCATTATATTGGACAATAAAGCATACGGGTTAACATTTTAAAATGTCAAACACTTTTGCTTAATTGAGCTGGTTTCTTCCAAGATGTTAGTATGTAATATCAATAAAGGAAAATACAATTTTGACCTTCCAAATGGTTAAATTAACATTTAAATAAATCTATACATATTGAGACACAACTTATTTTCTGGAAACATTACTTAACAATCCATGGAAGATTATATAATGATATTGAAAGGACAAAATGAAAAAACAGATTATTCATTTTGTACTTCAACATTGAAATATCAATTTTGAAATTACTTTTCAACATACAATCATATTCCTTAAATGCAATAAAAGAATATTCAATAAATGTCATTTAAAAACATTCACTGAGGGCTTCCCTTAAAAAAAAAAAAAAAAAAAAAAAAATTCACTGATATTTTAATAATAAACAGCCATATGGCATTTATTACTGCCAGTAACTATTCTAAGTACTTTAGCAATACTAATTTATTTTCTCATTACAACAACTCTTTGAGGGAGTTATTCATTATTACTACCATGTTTTAGATGTGGAAACTGACAAGTGCAAAATTTAAATAACTCATCCAACACTCACAGCTAGAAAATGATAGAACTAAGTTCTACTCATGTCGTAGCAACACTGAATTTTCTCATATATTGAATTATAGCACAATTTTATTAAGGATCCCCAACTCTGCCAGTAATCTCTCTTTCTCTCTCTCTCTCTCTCTCTCTCTCTCTCTCTCTCATACACACACACGTGTGCACACACACACACACAGCATGTGTAGCATCATAGATGTATATATGTGTCAGAGTGTATACTGCACATTTATTGTGTTTGTGATTCCAAGACTTCTTTCACTTTATTCAGCTACCTAATCCAAGTAATTATTCCTCTTTGTTTTTATCCTTGATCCTCCTAAACAGAGTCAATTCATTCTTGGGTATTTCTTTAGTTTTACTACCATACAAGAAATAGATGTTAATTATATAATTTTTCACTGTGTTGTCTTCCATCTCTCCTTGCTTTGCAAAAAAAAAAAAAAAACAGGTGTAAAGGTGAGAAAGGAATACAAATGAGTTTGCGGTCATTCTATTTGAACCAATGTCTTGTTCAATACCAAAGCTACTTCTGGATTTTCAGCCACTTAAACATACAAAATCCTTTTATTTTGAACACAATTATAACTGAATAATCTGTTAATTATAGCAGATAATTGCTAACACTGTTATCTTTATTAATGTGAGATATTCATTATAGTATAAACCATATTACAAGAATTTTTATATCACCATTGCCTATAAAAATTCTTGACCCACTGCAGTCTTTGAATATATTTTAGTTAAATAGTTATAATTTACCAATATAATTTTGAAAATCTTATTTTATAAAATATACTTTGTTAGCCCACAGTAATTAGTAATCCAAGAAGAGTGAAAACTTAATCCAAAGACTTCTGAAATAAGGTCATTGAACATTATCCCTATAACAAGTTTGTTGGTTCACATTAATATGTTTGTGCAGAATAGGTATAAGATGTATGTGTTTTTCCTATTTTTTAAAAATTTAAAAACTGAAGTACAGTCAATATATTTTAAAAAATTCTTTGACATGCATCTTTTTTCTGTCCCTGAGGATTTGCATATGGATTTTTTGGTGGGAAGAGTATAGAAAAAAATTGCAGTAGCTACTGTCTAAGTCACAGAGAGAAAATGAATACTCTCCACTCTCCAAATATTCTCTGTGGTTCCTGGATAGAGTCTTCTTCCTCTCCCCACTGAGATGCTGTTTATGTCTGTGGAAATGGTATTATTGCTCTGACTCTTTTCAACACCACATTTATCCAAGCAAATATGCACATATTGGATCAAAACATATGAAGAGTTTCAAAATCACTATAAATAACTTAGATCCTTCTCTGCTCAGTAGTATAAACAGTTGATACTCATCATCTTTTGTCATATAGATTACTTATAATTTAGACAAATAAAAACAGAAAAATACTTGTACAGCATTAGTCATATTATAAAATCAGTCATTAATAAAATTAGTCATTAATAAAATATCTTTATTAGGAAACATTTGAAAATTCAAAGAAATAGTTTTGCTAAACATAATCCTTTTGATTTTAATGTGAGAAAAGTAAACTCATATTTTATTCCCTAGTTAAAGCTGGTCCTGGAGTAGGATAATTTAGAGTTAAGTAGAAACTGCAGGAAAACTTGAAAATTATATATTTTACTGATTTAGTTAGGTTCACGTTATTTTCTTAATAAACTAATTATTTGTACCTTTTGCTATATAGTAATTAAATGCCCTTTAAATGTCTCCCCAATTAGTCAATTACATGTATAACTAAACTTTAATTTTTGCAAAGGCATAATTGAATAAATATAAAGTACTAATAGATTCTCAATATGGACACATTTGAATATAATTTCTAATTTTTTTTAGATATTTTCTTAGAAATAATTTATATTTTTAAGTGAAATGGGCACATTAATTTATATGACTCTAGTCATTATTTAGTTTTTACATGCCAGAGGTTTGATTCCAGAAACTAATAGAGGCATTGATTTTGTAAATGTCTACTTGAATACTTGAATATTTCATTTCCAAAGACTATACTGTACAAGAACTAGTTACCTAAAACATATCATGATATGTGTTATGTACTCTGGTCTCTAAACCATGGCACATATATTGAGAACTGTGCAAGAAAGTATACTACAGAAGAAATTACAAACAAGAATCTGGCAATTCTTATTTTACACAGAGTGATTTAACATTTAACTAAGTAGATTTGTGTGAGTCATGATGATGAGATTCTTGAAAGAAGAAGGTGTCGTTTACAAGTGTTGAAAAAATGTAATGGAATTCAATTTATTGTATTCTTTGAAGTGTGAGATTTTTATTGTATATTTTACAAGCAAAATATCTATACTTTGATAACTTTGCAAATAATTTGACTTTTCTTTCTTGTCTTTAATTCTACGGAATAAGTGTTTGATGAAGCACAGCATTCATCATTAAGAGGCAAGTTTACCCTACTTATCTTCCATTCTGTGTATTTTTAAGTCATAGGAAAAGGCAGTGTGTTACATGGATTGGAAAGGTTAGTAAATGGAATTACTTTATAAGTATGGTCAAGGGTATTATTTTGGAATGTCAAAAATGGTGTGTTTTATAATCTCAGAATTTTAGCTGAAAGCTGAAGACAATGGGAGATGACTGCACCCTGTTTCTAATGACTATAAAAGATATTTTCATCGACAGCAAAACGTGTCTGACATTGTTAACCCCTAAATAAGTCTACATGACAGAATAATAGAAATTTCAAAGATATGTTCATGAAGGAAGGAATTTGTAGCAGTAACACATACCTCCTCAAATGCACAAGTCTCTTCCCCATTAAACTAAACGAGGAGTGGGGAAGAAAATTACAGAAACTGGGGTTGACCCAAAGAGAGGGAAGCTGGCATTTTACTCTCCAGAATAACTGCTAGCTTGTAATTTCTCGGAAGTTGCTGTTTGTTAGTACTGCAATGGAAACTTGGATAGTATTTTTCCTGTTTGTTGATTGGTTGGTATTGTTTGCTCATGAGCTGCCTTGACTGCTTTTTATAACAGGAGATATTATAAAAAATAACAAATGTTTGTTTGGAGTGGTTCTAATGTACTAATCATAAAAGGCAGCTACTTAAGAGATTCTGTAAAATTCCCATCCAGGCAGACTTTTAAGACTAAGTACCAAGCCATTTGAGTTTTATGAGTTAGACCACTAAATTACCAAAAATCTTCTGAGGTTCCATCTTAAATGTGGTTAGAATAGGGTTGGGGGGGAGGAAAAGCATCTTTTAAGACCTGTAGCGTTTCTTCTAGCTTCAGGAACATTTGAGGTTTTAAACTTTGGTGGAATCCTTCTTGCTACACTAATTTAAGGAGATACTAAGATTAGTGTACTGTTTCTAAGATAAATCAGAATGCCACTCTGCACACTATGTATGTAATCCAGCACCTAGATATTCAGTTATCTGTAACTAACAAGTGCAAGTTATTGAAAGTAAGTTGAAATTGGTTAAATTCAGTTGGACCAGGCAATGGAAGTCATGAAAGCAGAAGGAACACTCAGATTGATAGCTTCCCAGAGTTGAGGTAATCCTCCTTTGGCTACATACATCCCATGGTAGAAGCCTATGTCTCCCACCAGGCTGCCATTGAGCATGCTATATTCCTGTACTCTTTAGCTATACAAATTTGGTTCTCAGTAAATCCTATTTTTTCTCATAAGTTTGGCCATGAATTGAAATCCAAGACCACTGCTGCTGCTCCAACAGTTAGCAAAACATCTATTCACTGAACCACTAGTTCTACCCTTGACTGCTTTCATGGTATTCCCAATACAACACTCCAACTGATCTTTTAAAGTACATTGTCATGCACTCCTCAGCTCAAAGTTCTCCAGTTTTCTGGAGAACAAAAAGGAAAAAAAACCCAACACTTCCATAATTGCCAGAAACCATCTGCCCTTCTTTCTTTCTTTCTTACTTCTTTTCCTGCTACCCTTTGTCTCACTTACTCCAAGTGAGTCACATGGGCCTCAGCACTCTTCCTAGAACATACCTCATTCACTCCTGCCTCAAGGGCTTTGCTCTTGCTTATCCTTTTGCCTGATTCAGACACATAATTTTCTTCTTCATATTTTTCCAACTTCTGCATGGAAGTCACCTTTCAGTGAAGATGTCCCTATCCTTCCCATTTAAAATTGAACCGCTTCCCATAGTACTTCCTTTTATTATGCATTAAATTTTCTAAATTAACTTACTATATAAGTTATTATTTTATTATCTACTTTTCTCACTTGCTAATAGGTAACCTCCATGTGGTCATGTATTGTGGAAATACCCACTGTTCCTAAAAAAATGTCTGGCAGCAGGTATTAATAAATAATATATAAATTTTCCTTTTATATGTAAAGTATTTCAACTAACTTATGGAGTAGTCTGAGTCTTTAATTACAATTTATAACAGTTGTATATGAGTAAGAAGTATATCGTGTATAATACCACTGATTTTATTTTTGGCAATAACACTTCATGCCCTATAACAATTGTGGAATTAACAACTTACATCTAATGGGGACTTTCCAGTGAAGAAATAGTTCCACATTATTTATTTATTTTATGACAAAATAACTGGAATTAGGAAGAAAACCCACTAATATCACAATTTTAAATATTAAGGAAAATTGAGTTTTACGAAGACTAAATTCAAGCCAGAAATCAGGTTACCTTTTACTCTCTAAATTACATTTCAGTGATCACTAACAAAACAGTGCAATTTCCCACCTACATTATGTTGTTTTTCAATTCTGTTTTTCTACTCATTCTGATTTTTTACCAGAAAAAATTGTGCCTTTCCCACTCATATTCACCTCATTAACTATTATTTATATTTCCAAACAGAGGTCATGGATTATTACTTAAATAATCCTTTTCCAATTGCACAGATAATACAGCGATGCCCTAGAGAAAGACAAATACTGTATTATTTCACTTATATGTGGAATCTAAAAAAACAAAACAAATGAACAAACATAACAAATAGAAACAGAGTCACAGACACAGAAAACACGTGGTTGTCACAGGGGAGGGGGCTGGGAGGATGAGACAAAGAGGTGAAGGAGATTAGGAAGTATAAACTTCCAGTTACAAAATGAATGAGTCACAGGTATGAAAGGTATAGTGTGGGAAATAAAGGCAATAATTATGTAATATCTTTGTATGGTGACAGATGGTAACTGGACTTATCATAGTTATTATTTTGAAATGTATAGAAATATTGAATCACTATATTGTGCACCAGGAAAAAAAAGACAGAAATGCCCCTTTTTATGCTTCAGCAACAGCTTATGAATGCTCTTCACCATATTATGGTAACATTTGTTCATGAAGCACAGTAAGCACTTCCAAGGTAAGGTTTATCTTTTTCATGTTCTTTAACCCATAGCACTTAGCATTAAATGTCCAACCAAATATAGGCACTTTGAAAATATTTATGGAAGTAAACTGGACAGACATATGTTTGGTCCTCTTCCCAATACATCACCTTATCACACATGCAAAATTACCTCAACATAGGAAATTGCTATGAAATTTATTTTCCCAAAATAGCAGTGAGAAAAATACATTCTGCTTTAATGGATATTTGCCACTGACTGGTTCAAAAACTGAAATTTTTATCACAGTTGCACTAGAATGATGTCATATTCAGATGGGGTTGAAGAAATAAGAAGCCTAAGAAAACTCTGAGATGAGAATAATGACCAAAGAAAGAATACTAAAATATCAATAAATATGAAAGAAAATCTTAAATTTTTAAATGTATTCTTGGAAATAATTTAAAGCAAAGATTGATCTGGTCATACTGCATTTTGCTGATGACATTCATACCAAGTAGTAGAATCAAAACTGCTCAGTGGTGTAGAAAAATCTCATAAAGCTACACATTGCATCTTCCTTACATTTGTATCTGAGAATAACTACTGATTTCTTTCTTTTATTTATACTACATCTTTGTCAAATAATAAGGGTGAAGTAGATAGGGACAGAGACAAAGAAATATATAAATACTAATAGACAGTAAGAACTCTATGCACAGTTCTTTAACTGAAAAACTGATTGTTAGAAGAAACAACAAAACAAAGCACTTACTAATTCTATGCCAGACTTTATGAGTAAGAAACATAAATCATCCAAATAAGATTTTATATATATATATACACACATAATATGCAAGTCATATGGATATATATGAAATTAAATGGCAGAATTGAAAGAATATGGAAAAATAGCATCTAAATAAAAACATGACTGAGCTATTGGGAACTACTAATAACATAACCCAAATCTATTCTAAAGGAAATAAGAAAATCAAAACATATTCCATTTAGAACATTTTCAATGAATGACCTCATTTATGCTTACGCTCTACCTTATCCCTATTCTCACTCTTTGACTTACATGCTTTAAATTTTAATTGATATGTATAAATTACATCATTCTGCATAGTGACTATTTGAGGTGGTAAAGGATGGAAGCTACCTGCTTTTATGAAATGTACAGAATAAACAAATGTATAGACATGTAGATTAGTGGTTGCCTAGGCTACAGAGACTCTAGAAATTGGGGAATGATTGCTAACAGGTATGGAGTTTCCTGAAATGAAGGTAATCTAAAATTAACATAGTGATTGAACAAATTTATAAATATAATAAAACAAATGAACTGTACAACTTTAAATGGGTGAACTGCTTGGTATGTATGAATTATATCTGTATAACTGTATGAAATAGTATGAATTATATTTCAATAAAGCTTTTTTTTTAATATACACAATATCCCTATTTCTCTGAGAAATTAAGCATCTGGCTCACATTTTCCTTTTCTTAGCTTTTTGTAAGCCACATTTACATGTATATGACACTCTGATCTTATAATTCTTTAATGTTATTGAGTACAGTGATTTTAATTTTTCCTGTAATGACCTGGCCAAGACAATAAATAAATTCTTCATCACATCTATGAATGTTACATCTCAAAATTCATATCTTCTGATTTTTTTAAAAAAATGTATCACAATGTTTTGCTTTTTCACTGGGATTGTTTTTCCTTTCTTTCTTTCCTTTTTGAAGTCTCTTTATCTTATTCGTCATAGAGAAGCAGAGGACTGATGCTTACAAAACTATATGATAGAGGATCTTCTATTAATAAGAGAGGAGAATAGAAAGAGGAAGTAGTTAGGGGAGGAGAAGAGAGGATGAGGATGAGACCCAGGGGAATTTAGAGCTTGTGACCCTAGCTTTCTCTGTAAGTGAAAATCCCTTATGAGGAACCAAGAGTGGTAAATATGTTACATATGTTTGAATGGCTTTCCAATTAATGTGGATTAGTTCTTTTTTTTCCCGAAATATAACCTGAAGTTAGTGCATGCTAATTAAGGTAGAGATCTTATTGGACTTATATAATAATTCACAAATGGTTGATGGCATTGACAGATGACTAACAAAGTGTCTAGTCAAGTTCTTCATAAAAAGTAATGGGAAAACTAAAGAGAATTTGGGGAATTTCATGAAGTTTAAGGGAACCAAACAATGAGGTGAAGCACCAGGGACAAATAACAAGAGGGAGCCATTACCACCATGGGGTTAAGGTGCAAGGAAGGGAGACATGTGACAAAAGTTAGGGGAAACAGAATGTAAAAATGGAGCTTCCAAGAGGGGCTGCTGCTAGAGAAGAATGCAGCCACTGGCCAAACCTTGTTTAGACAGGGAGGGTGGGGCAAAGGGGAATTATGTAAATTCCCTTGCCCCTGGCATTCTGACCTCTTGCTGGTGCAACTCACTGGCTGATTACAACTTAAAAATACATGGAAAGGGAATCTAGAGAATATGGTTCAAAGATATCAGCCTCTAGGGAAACAGATCGCAGCAGATGAATAGAGAATCTAGGAAGCCTTAACAAATGATGAATTAAATGTAGTGGCCCCACTCACCCCAGCATATGAAATAGATAACTCAACATGGAGATGTAGAAACAGTGAAGGAACCAGTTAACTAGAAAAGTCCTGGGGTAAGAATAAGAAAATCCCAGAGGGCCATTGCATACAGATGGGTATAGACCTCAAATATTATACATGCATAGAGACATTAAAAAAAAAGACTGTGCTTCCCTGGTGGTGCAGTGGGTAAGAATCTGCCTTCCAAAGCAGGGGACACAGTTTCGATCCCTGGTCCAGGAAGATTCCACATGCCGCGGAGCAACTAAGCCCGTGCACCACAATAAGTGAGCCTGCGCTCTAGCGCCCACAAGCCACAACTACTGAGCCCACGTGTCACAACTACTGAAGCCCACGTGCCTAGAACCCAGGCTCTGCAACGTGAAGCCACCGCAATGAGAAGCCCGCGCAACGAAGAGTAGCCCCTGCTCGCCACAACTAGAGAAAGCCCGCGTGCAGCAACGAAGACCCAATGCAGCCAAAAATAAATAATTAAAATTAAAATAAAAAAAATAGCACAAGGTAGGACAAATAATGTTTTAATGGGCATGGATCCTGGGCACCTAGGGACCAGATTATAGTATAATCTTAAACCTGATACTAGTGGAGCACCAAAGAGCAACATGCTGACCCAAGATCACTAAGTAGCTACGTAAGTCTGCAGCCGGATGCTTTCATGAGAATTGGTCTTCATAGACAGTTTGAGCTAAAATTGAATAAATATTCACCCACATAAATGTAAATTAATTGGAGGTCATTTTAAACCAGAAGAATTGTTATATGTTTAAACATATGTTTAAAAAAATATATATATATGTTTAAAAAATATATATATATATACACACATTGGGTATAAGATGCTACAGAAAACCCGAACGAACTTTTTGGCCAAGCCTATGTATATAAAATGTCTATCCTCCCTCCCTCCCTCCTTTACTTTTTATTCTGTTTTCTTTTTATTATTTGTCTATGCCCTTCCAGGCTTTTAGCTTTCTAAGATCTAACAGTGTTAGGGATGCTAATCCAGAGCAATCTCTTCTTCCAGATATTGGCCTGTATATCTTGCCTTTCAGTGACATCACTTTCTTTAACCTGAAATTCTATCTCCTCAAATATTTTGTGTTAAATAAAAATTTGTGCATCATCTAATTACATGATGTTATAGTGAGAGTCTAGTCACACAGAGGTTATAGCTTAGATGACTTGCTCAAACTCATAAACTGGTAAGTGGCAGAGCAAGAAAAGCCATCTGGCCATGTGCCTGAGAACCAGTCTCATGTCTTTACCATTAGGTAACCCTTATTTTTTTTACAAGAACATTATGCATAACATTAATATTTTAATTCACTTTCTTAAATTTCTACTTTTAGACATAAAGATGACATCTTCTATTGTATGCCATAATTTTCAACCTTGCAATTTAATATATACAGTTAAAAAACATAATTTTTATGTGTGGATATATTACCCCAAATTATTTTATTGTCATCAATATCTCAAGTTCCTTTTTATTTTTAGAGAAAGTCACAATTCGCTGTTAAGTTTCCAGTATATCTAAGAATGTGATATGTGTCTAAACCTTTTTCTGTAACATTAGTGCAGCTGGATGAAATAATGCTTTGTTTCTCAAATAAAATATACAAACTGTATTCTGAAATTAATTTATTGATGGAGGTTGAATTTCTCTCCATAATGAACAGTTTGATTTACTTATTCTTTTATTTGAAACTGGACAGCAATATTTCTGAAAATGTATTCCATAAAAAAATTATCAGATTGCTGGGCTCTAACCAGAGATTTTAATTTAGTAGGTTTGGAGGGAGGCCAGAGAATCTGCCTGTCTCACAAGTTCCCAGGTGGAAGTGATGCTGCTAGTCCAGGCACCTTGTGCTATGAACCAATACTGTAAGGGTAGCCATATATTACATGGTTACTCCTTTAAGTGAAAATGCAGTTGTGCTAATTCTCCTTATTGAATGTTCTAAAGAATACTTTTCATATTGATTCATGCAATAGTAGGAAAATGCTAATTTGAATTGCCCAGATTTTATTATTGAATCAATCTTTTTGTAGATAAATTCATAGCTAAAAGTATAAACATACACAAACTCATATACACACTCACACACGTGTGTGTGTATTCCTTTAAAAAGTATTACATACACCTTCAAGGAATATTTTCCAATGTAATGATATAATGTTAGGCAAACATGAATAAAGACAAATGCATTGGGTATTACACAAAATATTAACTTGATTGTGAGCTCCTTAATGTTAGGGACACTGTCTTTGTTTTCCCCTATTATATGTCAACGGTACAGTTCTCTCATTTTTACTGGAAAAATATATATTTGTGCTTCTAATGGTACCAGTATCTTCTATTTTCCTTTGGAATCAAATCATTCCTCACTATAAACAGACAGGTTGGGATAATTAATTAAATTTTTATACTCCCCAGACCAAGTGGGGGAGAAAAGATTTTTTATTCAGTAGTTGACTTTATTTTCTCAGGGGAGGTTTAGGCTCACAAAAAAACCTGAGGAATGTACGGTGATTTCCTATATACCCCCTTTCCCTGAACATGCATGGCCTCCACTGTTATCAGCATCCCCTACCAGTGGTATATTCCTTACAGTTGGTGAACCTACACTGATAACATCGTATTCACCCAAAGTCCATAGTTTACATTACAATTCACTCTTGGTGTATTATAGTATATTCTATGTGTTTGGACAAATGTATAATGACATATCAATAATTATGGTATTGTAGGGAGTATTTTCACTGCCTTAAAAATCCTCTATGCTCTGCCTATTCATTCTCATCCTTGAATCCCTGGCAACCACTGATCTTTTTATTATTTTGATAGTTTTACCTTTTCCTGAGTAAGATATGGTTGGAATCATACAGTATGTAACCTTTTAGGATTGGCTTCTTCACTTAGTAATATGCATTTACATTTCCTCTCTGTCTTTTTATTCATAAAAACCTTTTAAAAGCTCATTTCTTTTAGTGCTGGATAATATTCCAATGATTATATAAATGGAATCATACAATATTTCCCTTTTGTGTCTGTGTTATTTCACCAAGCATAATATCTTTAAGGCTCATTTACATGTAGCATATATTAGAGTTTAATTCATTTTTAAGGCTGAATAATATTCCATTGTACTTTTTGTTTGTTTGTTTTTAATTTATTTATTTATTTTTGGCTGTGTTGGGTCTTCATTGCTGCATGCAGGCTTTCTCTAGTTGCGACGAGCGGAGGCTATTCTTCGTTGTGGTGCAGAGGCTTCTCATTGCGGTGGCTTCTCTTGTTATGGAGCACGGGCTCTAGGCATGCAGGCTCAGTAGTTGTGGCTTGCAGGCTCTAGAGAGCAGGCTCAGTAGTTGTGGCACATAGGCTTAGTTGCTCTGTGGGATGTGGGATCTTCCCGGACTAGGGCTTGAACCCAGGTCCCCTGAATTGACAGGTGGATTCTTAACCACTGTGCCATGAGGGAAACCCTCCATTGTAGTTTTATACTAACTTTTGTTTAGCCACTCATCCATCAACAGCCATTTGGTTTTTTCTACATTTGGCAATCGTGAATACAGTAAGTCCCCTACATATGAAAATGTTCCATTCATAGAGTGCGTTTGTGAGTCCAATTTGTTCATAAGTCCAACAAAGTTAGCTTAGGTACCCAACTAACACAATTGGCTATATAGTACTGTACTGTAGTAAGTTTATAATACTTTTCACATAAATAATACATAAAAAACAAACAAACACAAAAAATAAAGAAAACATGTTTAATCTTACAGTACAGTACCTTGAAAAGTACAGTGGTAAAGTACAACAGCTGGCATCCAGGGGCTGGCATCGAGTGAACAGGCAAGAAGTTACTGACTGGAGGAGGGAGAGGAGGTGGGAGATGGCAGAGCTGAAGGATCGTCAGCAATAGGAGATGGAGGGCAAGCTGCAATTTCACTCACGCCTGATGTTGATGGTACAGATTCTGGTTCCCTGCTGGATTCAATTCTATTTACCCTTTTCAGAAAATGATCCAATGATGTCTGGGTAGTAGCTCTTTTTTTCTCGTCACAGATGACACAGTAGTACTGGATTGCATTCTGAACGGCTGTTGCAATCTTCATGTACCGCTCTACATCCGGGTCCAGTGCTTCAAAAACTAACAGTGCCTCCTCAAATAAAGAAAATCCCCTTGCCATTTCCTGTGTCATGAATGTCTTCGGCTCTTCAGCAGTACCAGCTTCATCACTGCTGCTTTTATGCTTGCTTCCGGACGTCCTGGGCTTGAAATAAAGATACTGTACTACTGTACTCTATACAGTACTGTACAGTACACAAAAGCACAGCCACTACTAGAGGATGCACACATGTGACAATGTACACCAGACACATGAACTAACTTACTTGATTGGACACAAGAATGCATGTTTGCCCTTTGAAATTTCAAAACTTGAAGGTTTGTATGTGGGGGACTTACTGCAATATTGCTATGAACATTGTTTTACAGATATCTCTTTGAATTCCTATTTTTAATTATTTTTGGGTACATACCTTGAAATGAGATTGTCCTTTTAAATTTTCTAATATGTTCACTTCAAGCCACAAATTTCATGAAGTAGATAATCAGAATAAATTAGAATAAATCTAATCTTGAATGACTTTTTTTGATTTTTTAAAAGAAATATTAATCATATAATAGTCCTGAAGCCTATGTTGCTACTAGGTGACAAGAACTTCCCCCAAAATACATAGAATTTTGTTATATATATTGTTTCTCCTTGAACTGCATGGGAAATTTAGTTAAGCAGATTTAACTATTAAAGTTCTTACTTCTTTCGAGTTTGAACATATTTTATTTATTAAAAAAATCATGACATTTAATGAAAGTTAATGGACGAATTTGTCCATGTAAAATACTAATAATGCACAAAGATTTTAAAACTCTGGCAACATATGATATTTCAGCTTGCCTATTTTCATAAAATGTGTCTATTGCATATAAAACACTATATTGGCTATTGTGAAAGAAATAAAGTGGTTCAATTGCAGACAAACTCTTGAGAAACTACAAGAAAAGCAGACTGTGAACATTTCCTTTTCAAGTTATTTTCATTGAAGTTCTTCTCTTTTCTTTTCTTTTATTATATACAGGCAAATGGAAGATTCTTTTTTCCTACAAATAATATGTAAGATTTCTATATCTGGTAATTGTGGATCAGATCACCGAGACCAATTCTACTGAAGGCAATTAAGAAACCTGAACAATATAGATATTTTTTAAATTGCTTGTAGCCCTCAAAGAGCTAACAAAATTGCTCAGAATGTGTAGGCCATCTTCCCAGGTAAGAAAACAACATATATTCTGAGATGAGTCTAGCATTTAGAACTATTTTTCCCCAGTGTACATTTGCCTTTTATGAAAGAGGCAGCAGACAACCTGAGATGTGCCTTTATGAGCCTCACAGGAATATGAGAACAAAATTTGGAGCCCAGACTTGTTCATGCAGGGGATATCTGCTAATCACCACTCCCCAAACCTTTATTTTGTGACCCTGAAAGAGTCTGGCACAAATTTTCCAAAAACTAGATTTGAATTACTTTAACTCTTGAAATTAAAATATCATGACCTTGGTTTATTAATGGCCTGAGATGCCTGGAATAAGCAAATACATTATATCAGAAGGAAAATAACATCTTATTAGTATTCAATACTTGGAAACATGTTTTAAATGCACTTTCCACACCCTTTCTAAGTGACTGGGCCTATGAGGAGAAATAAAATTTTGAATAACAACCAGCAAGACTAACGATTAATAGAGATAGACCTGTAGGGGTTTCAGATACTGGAGTTATAAAGGAGATAAAATATGAAATGAAGATTTTGTTAGGTGTCTGAAACATAAAAGAGCACAGCAATATCTTAAAAATGAATTATTTGATATTAATAATAAAATAAAAAATTCTTATCTTGAAATAGAGGTGTTATGGAAACAAAATCTGAGTGACAGTTTGAGAGCAATCCGGCACCAACGGGAATCCTAAAGTCAGACTTAGCAAAGATAAAATGTCATAGCTACAAGTTTAAACAACAGGGAGGAATGAAGGGCAATGGAAATGAAAACCATGTCAGTAAATTTAAATTAATTATGGCTGCCTAACAGTATTCTGTGGAAATTAAAGTATTTAGTATTGAAATACAGAATGACAATGACATATTAATTTAATAGGGTGAACTAAATATAAATTTTTCATGGCCCTTGCATTATTCTGGAAAAAAAGGGAATGTACTAACTAGCACTGGGCTTGACAAATTGGAAATACATGTTTAATAATAAAAAGAATGAACAAATAATTGTAAAAAGGTATGTAACTTGCAGGCCAATAGAGGAGACATGATATACTAACTATTCATAACTTATAAACTATAGAAACAGGAGAAATATTTGCTCTATCAATTTATATATACTCATGCATTACAAAATTAAGAGAGATGAAAATTTAGAAGTATAGTTGCTTTTCAAGAACAAACTAATCAAATAACTAGCCAACTCACTTTTATATCCTACTTTAAACTGCTTTAGAAAACACAAAGTTATTATCTTTACTAGATATAAATTGTTTAGTCAAAACTAGGTGATTATATTCCATATTTTTTCACATATATATTGGTTACATGATATTTAATATAGTATACACATTTCCACATAAAATAAAGTATATGCAATATGCTATTTATATCATATATATTGATATAATCAATATCAATTGATTAATTATATAAATTATCTATACATAGTAGTCTCTCTTTGCTGAGAAAAACTGTCCACCAAAATAACTGCAGGACACCCAGAATTCCAAACAAATTTGTTTCTTTTAATTTTGCTAGGAACTGGAATAAAAACTATCAAGGAATAAGTGTGATGTTTGATATAAAAAAACTTGAAATTGCTTGTTCTATTTGTACAAAATAAATGTCAACTCATTGATTAATATAGACTTTTCATTAATTGGTGTAATAAAAGATGAAACTGAAGCACTAGAGTAATAAAGCAATTGCTATAAAGTAATTTTCAGAATATAGTGGATAATTTTCTCTTTTAGGACACTTTGACCCAAGCTGCGGTTTGTGCCATTTTATCTAGCATTTGAGAGACCAGCATTTTTGATTCTTACTTTATGTATTTGGTTGCATATTTTATCTGTTCTCCATGCCAGAAATCAGTACTCCATATATCCAAATATCACATTATCAAGAAGTTGAAGGAATAAATAGGACTTTCTCGTGTCTCACTGAAAGCCTAGTATCTCCGCTTCCTTGACTAAATATTTTAATCTTCAATAGTGTAAGTAACAAAGCAAACTATGAGTTATAGCTGCCAGGATAAAGTGCTCAAATCCTGGACAATCACAATCCAGCCCCCACCTCCATTTCTTTATATACATTGCTCTGACCAAGGTCAACAGTGTCCTATATGCGTCTAAATTCAATGGCACTTTTGGGTTCCTACATTATCTGAATTTTCAGCAATAATCAACAATGCTTACAACTTCTTGCATATCAAAACATTCTCATTCCTGTGTCTTTGACAACCTAAGTAACAGTTTTTCTCTCTGGATGACAAAGATGTTTGTCTCTGAATGAATTCTTTCTCTAACCCCAATGCTTGAGACGGTGTCCAGATGTCTACACAGTGCCATCAATCAATCAATCAATTCATACATGCATACATGTATATAGTAGTTTCTGAAAGAATGAAGGAATGAATAAATAAATGAATTTAAGTAACTTTTTGACATCTACATTTGGATAGATGGCAAATATCTTTCAGTGTTAGTCCAAAAATATCTAGGGGTCATACTTTGTAAACCATGACTTGTCATTTCTAGAATTCTACCATTTGGTGCCACAATACACTCAACTCTTAATAAAGGAACCAAAGAGTCATCTTTTAGCCCTCTCCATCCTTCATGCTTACATACTTATCCACCTCCATGAAATATTGTATATTCAACTTAATGTACATTATTTTTTCAATTTTAATTTTAGTATAGTTAGGTTCCTATTGTAGTTAGAACATTTAACATGATGTCTACCCTTTTAGCACTTTAATTGCACAATACAGTATGGTTAACTACAGGCTTAATGTTGTTCAGCAGACTCTGAGAACTTATTCATCCTGGACAACTGAAACTTTATACTCATTGAATAGCTATTCCCCATTTCCCCCTCACAGCCCCCAGCAACCACCTTTCTAGTCTCAGCTTCTATGAGTTTGAGTATTTTAGATACCTCATATAAATGGAATCATAACCTATTTGTCCTTTTGTGACTGACTTATTTCACTTAGCATAATGTCCTCTAGGTTCATTCACGTTGTCACATATTGCAGGATTTCCCTCTTTTCTAAGGGTGAATTATACACTAATGTATGTATCTACTACACTTTCTTTATTCATTCATCTGTCAATGGACCCTTGTGTTGTTTCCATATCTTGGCTATTGTGAATAGTGCTACAGTGAACATGGCAATGCAGATGTCTTGAGATTCTGATTTCAATACTTTTGAATAAATACTGAGAAGTGGGATTGCTAGATCTTGTTGTAGTTCTCTTTTTTCTCTTTAAGTAAACTCCACACTGCATTCCATAAGGGCTGTATTATTTTATATTCCCACCAACAATGCACAAGGATTCTAATTTTTCCTAACAGTTTTTTGTTTTTTTTAAAATAATGGCCATCCTAACATGTGTGAGGTGATATCTCATGGTGGTTTGATTTGCATTTCCCTGATGATTATTACTGAGGTTGAGCATCTTTTAATCTGATGGCAATTTGGAAGTTTTCCTGGAAAATATCTTTTCTAGTCCTTTGGCCATTTTTTATTCAAGTTTGTGATATACAGTTTTTTGCTACTGAGTTGTAGGAGTTCCTTTTATATTTTGAATATTTACTCATTGTCAGATATACAGTATGCAAATATGTTCTCCCTTTTTGTAGGTGTTTTCACTGTGTTCATTGGTCTCTTTGCTGTGCAGAAGCTTTATAGCTTGATGCAGTCCCACTGGTTTATTTTTACTTTGGTTGCCTAACATTATTTAATGTTTTAACATGTATATGCTGTATGTGTTTTCTTTACCTATGTACTGTATTTGCAATTTATATATCCTTTAAAGTAAAATAAAATGGCTTCTGTTTTGTTTTAGAGTAAGAAATCCAATCTAGACAATTCTACAGTTCTAGAAAAAGATAAAGCAAAACAGAGTCATGGAGGGTAGTGCTTAGAATATGCCCTTTGTTTTATAACTAATCATCTATATTTTACACACATACTTCATTATTTACACAAGCACACCAAGAACATTTTTAAATAGGGCATGCTATGTTGACTTAATAATTCATGCAACAGGACTTATCATGCATCATATACACTTGTTAAAAACACTGGGGATACTGCACTGAACCAGGAAGATATGCTCTTTATCATCAAGGTGCTTTTCTAGACATGATGAACAATAAGATACGTAATGGATGCTGCTGTAGAATTTTCACCAAAAACTCCCATTGGATTACCTTATCTGTCATGCTATCCTTAAAGCAGACTTGAAATTATGTGGGACAATAGTGACAACTTAGATATGGTTCCAATTCATTATGTGATATGAACTATCATTGCTGCCACAGGGCTTTATACGGAACACAGAAGTCATTTTGTGAAGGACTCAATTATCTCTGCATGATATGGTCCCAAATAATTAACATGCCCTCTAACCAAGGAATCTTGATCCTTTTCCATGAGAAAATAGATGCTTTTGTCAGGGCATGCTGCCTACAATGTATTTTATATGCTTTTAGTTTTTTATGGCTAGCTTCCACATTGCCAGGCAAGACTTCTAGCTGACACTTTCAAGTGAAAAGTTCTCTAATCAGCTTCATGTAGTGAAGCCAAAATTTTCACAACTTTTTCTGGCATAACAATGTGTTTGCTCCACAAAACAATCCCATTTAGTAAAATTCTGACTAAAGATGATATGTGAATAGCTTAAATACACTGGGCAGTTTTTCTCCCGACATATCCCTAAAAACACAGCTTGAGACCAAGAACTCATCTTTATTATTTTTGCTTAGTCATCAAAGTTTATAATTCTGAAAAATGGATTAGACAGTTTCTGAATCAACATTTTTCCCTTTGTCAGCACCAATATAAAAGTTTATTAATTTTTTGAACTTTTGATAAAGAGCTGAAAGTGTCACAAATCATAAGAAAATGTATTCTCCCTTTAACATATCTGGAGGATGATTATACTGTTGGTTCAGTCACTCAACAATCACATCCATGTTATTCTTTTGACCCATTCCTCAGAAAATACTGGCTTCAAACCTTCACTTTAGTGTATATGGTAGTAATGAAGGGCAGAGTATAAAGATAATTGCTTTCAAATATTTGCCTTGGTAAGTATTTTTTTCAATAGCTAATAAAGCTGATTTCTCCTCATTAGTAGCACTGAATTATAAATACACCATTAGACTAACCACTGTAAATGTAGAATGGGATTATTATTACTGGCTTCAGCTAATCATGATACATCCCCAAGGACTCTCATAGGGCTTTATTTCTCTAAGATCTAAGATTAAGGTCTAGGTGTCTCTTGTCTTTCCGGAGTAAAATGGAATTCCACTGCCCTGGAACAAAGTGAGAGCAAGTGAGGATAATACATTTTGAACAGTGTCTTCCACACCCATAAAATATAGGAACTGCTAAAGCTCTGGACATTTCTCTAGGTTTAGGAAAAGTAAGAGTGATTATAACCTCCAGGACTACTGAGGATGTGCTATACTTAACAGCATAACTTTTTTTCTATAAATAGGTTTAGCATTAGTATAAATGTTAAATGTAAACATAAAAATAGTTGTGGAAATTTCTAATTCTTAAGATTAGCAACTTATACCCTTTCCCAATTCAGCACACTTTTGTTTAGATACTACATATTTTAAAAGTAGTAAACAGAAGGCTTCTACATTTGTACCTCAGCACACTATAATAACATAAGGCAAGGTATTATTCTGAAGATACCAATTGTACATACTGACCGTATCTACAAAATACCTCCTCAGCAAAATGCAAATATGGCTTTGATTAAATACTGGGGACTGTAACCTAGCCAATATGGCACATATAGTTAACCATCACAATGCTATAGTGTTATCCTAACTTATAGCATCATTTTGGTCTTGTGCCTCTCACAAGATACACACACACACACACACACACACACACACACGTTTCAGTTCCTCGAATGTGTTAGGCTCTTTTCTGCATTAGGACCTAATATATGGTTCACTTTATTTGTAATGGTTTTCTTCCTAACTCTTTACCTAATTCCCATTCAACTCATTTCTTCTTAAGTGTTACTTACTCAGAAAAAATTCTCTAACTCTCCATTTAGACACTTCATTTTATTTTTATCAAGAACATTTTAATTATGTAGTTATATATATATATGTTTATGTGTTTAATGCTTAATTTTACAACTACTCTGGAGGCTGAATGAGAACATGAAACACTTCTCTTAATGTGCCTTACATTCATTATCCCATTTAATTCTTATACTTAACTGGGAGATATCCTTTTTTGAGTAAAGTGGCTGGCTGTCTAGGGTTACATAGCACAACCAGTTGATGTGCTTCTTGAGGGCAAGGGGAATACAAAACGGACAGTAGAAAAATGTAGTTATAAATATCAGTTATAACCATATGACCAGCTGCAGAAATGTAACCAGCTGGAGTGTAACTGTCATGAGTATTTCTTCCTTATTCTATTACTAGTATATTTGTTTGTATATATTAAGCAAATATCTTTGTTCTCTTTCATCTCTTTTCCCCTTATCATGTAACATAAGATGTACTGACTTCATATCATAATATTTAAATATTGTTAGTATGCTTTTGGTTGTGTGCAGGATAGTTTTACCATGTTAGGAAAAGTATGACTGTATTGTTGTCTTTATTTGGTGATTAAATACGGTTTAAAAATGCATATGGGTGACAATTGGACAATGGGTGGACTTAATGAACATTATTATTATTATTTTTTTTTTTTGAGGTACGCGGGCCTGTCACTGTTGTGGCCTCTCCCGTTGCGGAGCACAGGCGCTGGACGCGCAAGCTCAGTGGGCATGGCTCATGGGCCCAGCCGCTCCGCGGCATGTGGGATCTTCCCGGACCGGGGCACGAACCCGTGTCCCCTGAACCGGCGGGCGGACTCTCAACCACTGCGCCACCAGGAAAGCCCATGATCATTAATTTGATGTATCAACTTGAGTTGCTGCCCAGATATTTGGTCAAACATTATTCTGGATGTTTTTGTAAGTCTATTTTTGGATGGAATTAACATTTAATCAGAGAAATCAAGTAAAGTAAATTACCCTGCATGATGTAGGTGAGCATCATCCAATCAGTTGAGGGCCTCAGTAGAACAAAAAACCTGATCTCCATCAAGCAAAAGGAAATTCTAATGGCTTTCAGACATGAACTGCAACATCAGCTCTCCTGGGTCTCCAGCCTGCTGGCCTACCTTGAGGTTTTGGATCTTGCCAGCTGATCCACTTCCTTAAAATCTACCTATCTGTCTATCTATCTTTAATTATTATTTATTTTTTCCTGGAGAACCCTGACTGATGGAGACTTTTTATACAGAATTTTGTAAAACAGTGGAAATTGCATATATGATCAGATGTATATATCACTGCATTTATTAGGAGGATGGCTCAATGGTCTATTCAGATATTCAAAGTGGTTTGTGATCTAATGAAGTCTAAGAACTTTGCTAGGAAGCCTCTCTGTCTCAATCTATTAATTATATCAGTAAACTGTGAACACAAGTAGAGCTATGGACTGAATTGATATAGAATGCACAATCTCTAATATATGATTTATTTAACTGAAACAATGGCTATAACTATACAGTAATTTTTCAGGGCCAATGTATAGCCTTTCTTTATTGTAATTTTTTTTTTTTGCGAGACACGGGCCTCTCACTGTTGTGGCCTCTCCCGTTGCAGAGCACAGGCTCCAGACGCGCAGGCTCAGCGGGCATGGCTCACGGGCCCAGTCGCTCCGCGGCATGTGGGATCTTCCCGGACCGGGGCACGAACCCGTGTCCCTTGCATTGGCAAGCGGACTCCCAACCACTGAGCCACTAGGGAAGCCCCCTCTTTATTGTAATTTTAAAAGCACATGAGACCTGTACATCCTTCAGTCCCAGTCTACTCTCGATTCTCAATTTCCAGAGAGGAAATGCCTAGAAAAGAATTAATTCACATACTCATATAGTTCTATTCATTACTCAAGTATGAAAAATAATTTTTATGCATAGGTTATTTGGAAGCTAGAATTATGGAAAAAATGTCTAAATCTGTACAGTTAGCGTGTGAGTGGATAGAATACACCTTAAAGGCACATTATAATATTTATCCACAAAAGATAAGTATACTGGTAAATCACCAATGTTCATTTTTATATTTCCAGAAATTTGAAATATAAATTCCATGGATATTCATTACAGGCTTGAAGAAAGGAAGAAATAAAAGAAACAGATAAATTTTATTGCTGTATAACTATTTTACATATCTTGTGCCTAAAATAACTCTAAAAAGTAACTACACAAGTCCATTCTCTAGTAGGTCTGTGTCTTTATTCCCGTCTTACCCCTAGGTTCTTCATGACATTTTTTTTTTTTTCCTTAAGATATGGGGAGGGGGAAGGGTAAGCTGTGACAAAGTGAGAGAGTGGCATGGACATATAAACACTACCAAATGTAAAATAGAGAGCTAGTGGGAAGCAGCCGCATAGCACAGGGAGATCAGCTCAGTGTTTTGTGACCACCTAGATGGGTGGGATAGGGAGGGTGGGAGGGAGGGAGACGCAAAAGGGAAGAGATATGGGAACATATGTATATGTATAACTAATTCACTTTGTTATAAAGCAGAAACTAACACACCATTGTAAAGCAATTATACTCCAATAAAGATGTTAAAAAAAAGTAACTACACATCCAAAATGGCTCACACATTTAGCAATGTCATAGCTGGAAAATGGTTCTCCTATCAGGTCTTTCATAATATTTCCCAAGGCAATGCCTCACATGTACTGCAGCCTAAGCCCTGTGGTTTAGGGTTTTGCCTCCTCTTGTTCTGAACCACTTAATCCCCATCACGTGCGGAAAATAAATTGTAATCTGTAATCTAGTAATAACAGGTATGTGTAATTCGATTGTTCCTTGAAGATAATTTGGAGTTGACAGAAATGCTCTTACCCTTTCTCACAATGAGGTTTGTATAAGTTTTGCACCCCAATTTTATTCTTTGAAGAATTTCTGAAGTACAAGTGTGTTTTTACTCCTTTCATATTGGAAATAACGCAATAACAGAGCCTACTTGTCTATACAGAGCTCTAGTTAAAGAAATTGCAGCATATTTTGAGCCATGTGTTAAATTATTTATAAGAAATTCATTTTTCCTTTTTTATATAAATAATTCAAATAAAAGCACAGCTTTACAAGCATTTTCTTGTTCATTCTGACAGGCTATTATTCACCTGCACCTGTAATATTTTTTCTTTTATCTGTTACAAAGAATCCAAAAAAATAAAAAAAAAGGGACTATAGCATTATACTGCTTAGTCCTTCCTTGAATATAGTGTTTCATAATATCAATCTATCTAAGGTTCATATTGCTTACAAAGTCAAAATTTGTATTGAATTGAAAGAATAGAAGAGAAAGAAGCCAACTGTGGGATTACAAAAATGAATCTTATAATTTATTGAAATGTTTCAAGCTTCTATATCATGAATAGGCTTTCCTATTGTCCAATAAAATCATTTAATCAGAAATTATTCTATAAATACATTTATTAATCTTGTATCAATTAAAAATGTCTATTATGCATTTCTTTAATGAGTCATTTTATTAACATATTTATTTAATTGATTGATAGCTTTAACCACTTAATATGTTCACTTTACTGATCATAAGAAAAATGTGGCATTAAGGTTGAAGAAGCATTCTTCTGTTCTTCACCTTGTTTTTATTTCTAAATATTTCCCGAAGATTCAAAGTAGGGATCACGTCTCTCAGAACAAAATTTACAATTTTTGTTGGATTAAGAGGCAATTTTTATGTATCTTTAATTTACTTGGATGACACCGTGATTATGATATAAATATTGATTCTAGGAAACATTTAGAAGAAAGGGCTTTTTCAATAATTTACGTTATATTTCTAAGAAGTAACTGTAATAAAAATATTTAAGAATGATCAGATGCAGAAAAAAAAAACAATAACGTCTTAAAATAATGGATGTAGTATGTAAATCTAATTAAAGGAAATGACTATAAATTAACAGCTTTTAATCAAAGCAAGTGAATACCAGAGAATATAGAAAAAAGCTTAATGATTTCCTGGCTCAGTGTCAGAATTTCTTCTAACATGATATTAATTTTGATACACTCTATAATAAACTGGACTTATAACTACACTTAAAATACATTTCTATTTTACTCTCAATTTTTACTTCTCTCAAATTTTAATATGACTATATCATAAATGAAAGCTGTAATCCAATAATTAAATATCCATTTTCAGAATGTACCTGATATAAATATTGTCTCATCAAATTTGAATGTTATGTATACAGGGATACAATTTTTTTAAAAAAGAAAAAAAATTTCCTTTTCCTTTTTTACTCACTTTATTCTTCATTTTGAGGAAAGTACAAAATTGGATAAAATGTGTTTTCTTATATAGAGTAATTTTCTTGAACCCATATTTAGTCTTTTAAAATAAAATGTTTACTTACTTTGTTATTGTTGAGTAAAACATATTTTTGAGCTTGATGATGTATTACAATTTTATATACTCAGAAAATCACTATGCTCCTCAAGATACACACCACTTCTGTGATCCACAATTCTTTCATGCACCTTTTTATTATTCTCCCCGAGATTTATCACCATAGATTCACTTGCTTATCTTTGAAATTTATAAAAATTGTGTCATGTGATATGTGTCTGATTTCTTTTGCTCAAAAGTTTTAGAAATTCTGAAAAAGAGTTTTCCAAAAAAGTTGTTCAAATGTTTACTTTCACCAGGAATTTATGAGACTTCAAGTTGTTCTACATCTTTCATAACATCAGTACTTTCTACCCTTTTAATCTTAGATGTTTTGTTGGGAGAGTGTGGTAGGATAATATTGTAGTTGTAAATTTATTATCCTTGATGACTAATGATGCCAAATATATTTCACTAAATGAACATTTAAATATTCTGGGTTTTGTTCATTTCTTATTATTTTACTAATAAATCTTGTTTATTAAGTTGATACTATTTTTTTCTTAATGATTTGTATGAACAATTTACCTTATTCTGGATATATATCTGTTTCAGATATAGATACTGGGAAATCTTCCACCACCTGTGAATTGTCTTATACTCTCACTACTTTAATTCTGTATTTTGGTAAATAGAAATTCTTAAATTTAGTGTAGTCTAATTTATTTTTAAAATTAGTGACATTTAACAGCTTATTTAGATATAATTTACATAGAATAAAATTCACTCATTTTAAAATTAGTTTGTTGAGTCTTGGCCGTTAATAAAATCAGAGAGAGAGAGAAAAGAGAGAGAGAGATACAGCCTTTAATAGCCATACACTAGTTGAGTGACATTTGAATTGATTACAGTGTGAAGTAACATTACTTCTGCATATGCTATTGGTCATGCAGATCATTTCCGATAAAATATTAGAGGGGAATATACGAGACTGTGAATATAGGGAGGTTGGAGCCATGGGAGGTAGTCATGGCGGCTGGCTAATAAAACACCCTTACTATTTGCTAACTGCTGAAAGATTCAAAGTAGTATGAGGGTTCAAAAACAAAAAACACCCTTACTGATATTATACAAAAATGTGTCATTTTTCTCAGCTAGAAGTGCATGAAAATCTTCATCTCTCTCCAAATAATAATTTAAAAATATGTGTTTCTACATTTAGTTCTATTAGATTTTTCTTCAGCGATTTTGAGCCCTATCTTAAGGTTACATATTCTTTCATGTATTTCTTCTGTTTTGATCATTTTTATTGTGAAATATCCCTGATTATTTCTAGCAATAATTCTTGGCTTAAAATCTATTTTATTTCATGTTAATGTATTAAATATATGGTGATGGTGGGTGGTGTGCATGTTCTCAGCTGTGCTGGTGCAGTCTCACTCTTAGGCAGACCAGGTCTCTGTCTCAAGTGGGAAAATTTCTCAGTGACTTTTGACTTAGTATGTTTTTTATTTCTACCATCTTTTTTTAATGTTTCTCACAGTTTCATTTCTCTGCTAAAATTTCCATTTTTTTGTGCATGCTGCCAACCTTTCTTACTTGAGCTTTTAACATATCATTCTTTTCATTTTATTAAAAATTAATGTCTGATATATCCAAGATCTAAACTAGATGAATGATGAATTTTTGTTTCTAGACATTGGATTATTTTCCTTGGTTTTTTGTCATTTTTTTTGAATAATGGACATTGTGTGTAGAATGGTGCTGACTGAGGTAAGAACAAGAATATGGACCCAACCTGTCTCTCCTCCCAAGCCCACTGAATGCAAGATGACAATGGAGACTTAGATAATGATTTTGTTAAGGTCAGCCTCCTGGACTGACCTCAGGGCCAGGGAAAGAAATGAGAAATGTAGCAGTAAATGTAAAATAACCAGAACATATTTCCTGGACAGTCATTTAAAAATGTAAGATTTCACAAAATATTACATGTTATCATTTTACTATCTTGTTGTAAATGTGTAACTTCTCTCTTCTAATGGGACGAACAGAACTTTCCAACACCAAGCTAGCAAATCATTACATTTCATTAATCTCATTTTTTCTGATAGAAAAAAATATATATATTAATAAGGCCAATATCCAAAATTTCCTTGAGCAGCAAGCGAAATTATAAAAGTAATTTTTGGAAATAAACTCATAATCATTCCAGAAGAATTGTGAGTTTCTGGAAATCTAAAGGATGTCATATAATTATATTATTTCTTTTTAAATATCTTCTAACAATGTGTGTGTTTAATTTGGGTGCTATAGGAAACACACAGCACCAAAATAAATGCATCCATGTACACACTCTCACAATTATATAGCATGTTTTCACTTTTGAGGGATAGATAACAAAGCAATAAAATATAAATCATAAATCAGAATACAGCTTCAAGCCTGCAACTTCCCCTTTGAAATATAAGGTATGAAATTTTGGAAACAAAATTATAAAGGAAGAGAACATTTGAAGGTAAGCCCAAGGGAATATAGCAAATAAAGGTCTCATTTGTATAAATAGAGTTGTATTAGGGGATGGATATAACAGAATGAGTTGCTATAAACAGGATTCAAAAGTTTTATGACAAAATGACTAATCAAACAAGTTTTTCTAGAATGAAGCAGTGACTACATAGAGTCTAGTTATAGAAAAATAAATATATTCAAAATCTGTGGCTCTCATTTTTCTCTACTGATCTTTTCCAATGTCCAGAAATCTCTTTCTCCTTGCTCTCTTTCATGTGTGGGTTATTGTTCCTCCTAAATTCATATGCTGAAACCCCATGCCCACAGTGTTATGGTGTCAGGAGGTGGGGCCTTTGGGAGGTGACAGGGTTAATGGCTTTATAGGCGCCACCAGAGAGGTTACTGCTCTCTGCTGTTCACCCTGTGAGCATACGAGAAGTCAGCAGTCTGCCACTTGGAAGAGTGCCCTTACCAGAACTTGACCATGCTCGCACTCTGACCTTGGATTTCCAGCTTCCAGAACTGTGAGAAATAAGTTTATGTTTTTTATATGCCACCCAGTCTATGGTATTTTGTTACAGCAGCCTGAACGGACTAAGAGAGTGTACAGAATATATATAGAAATTAAACCAATGTATAGAAAGGATGAGGAATTTACCACATCTAATTAGTTTCTAGGTATCTATTTCTTAGTTATCTTTTGCCAGACTCTTTTTGTCTACCCAGAACTGTCCAAGTAATTAAAAACAAAATTCCAGTCAGCAAAAGTGGCAATCAGCAAAAGTGGCAGTGTCATTAGACATCATGGTTCCCCAGAAATTAATTTAAATCAATTATAGACACATATTGTTTTTACCAACTGGTGAAGGAAGCCTTCTTCAAGAAGAAATTGCACCTATTAAAAAAAGGCATCTGTGACCAAAACCAATAAAATTAAAAGCTTTTAAATTTAAATAACATCTTGAAAACTTGAGGAAAAAAATTAAATAGATGGTAGGAAATAAAGTCAAATAAACATGTCATAAATCAGGGACAATAAAGATGGGCATCAAACTCCCATCCAGAACACTGAATATGGAAAGAGTGTTCTCAAATAACAAAGTTAACAGAATTTAAAACAGGCATCCAACCAAACCACAAATCAAACATGAAGGTGGAATAAAGACATGTTCAGATATGCAAACATTAAAAAATATATCAGTAAGATCTTGCTTTGGGCTGGCTAATTGAAGTGCATTCAGGCTCCTATAAAAAAAAATACTGTAAACAGCGTAGCTTATAAATAACAAACCTTCATTTCTCACAGTTCTGGAGGCTAGGAAGTCCAATATCAAGACATCAACAGATCTGGTGCCTGGTGAGGACCCACTTCCTCACTGACAGCCCTCTTCACACTGTAACCTCATGTGGCAGAAGGAGCCCTGGGACCTCTATCATTTTTCTTTTATAAGGACACTAATTTCATTCATGAGAACTCCATCCTCATGACTTCATCTAATTCTCACCACCTCCCAAAGACCCCACCTCCTAATACCATGACAATGAAGGTTAGGATTTCAACATATGAATTGTGGGTGTGGCGGCACAGAGGACAGAAGCATTCAGTCCATTGCAGATGGGTTGCAGCAAAATTAATTCATGAACCAAGAAGGAAGAACATATGAGACCCAGGAAGAAAGCATTCAAACTGGCCTGATAATTTTATCCTGGGAAGTAAAAAGCACCAATCTATGTAGGGAAGAGTTCCTGAGTGGTCTGAAATGTCAAATCAGAAAGCTGAGATTTACCATTTTGAATGCAGAGAAATTCAAAAAGAGTACATCAGACAGCAGTACAGAGGTCATGATGCTAATCTTGGTGCTACCACAAACTACCTGAGTGAATTTTTTTAACTTAAACTTAGCCTTAAGTGTCACAGTCAGAAGGACTGGACTATAAACAGCCAGAACAACCCTCCAAAGCTAAAGCAAGGATTAAGCCAGGTCCTGCAGCTGACAGCATGCACACACTCAGGACAGGCAGAGGAGTTCAAACACCAGGAAGATGCTCTCAAATGTGCACAGAATGCAGTCTGGGGTTAAAGCGTGAAGTATACATTCTAATATGTGAAAATTAGTACTGAGAAATTAAATTATAGTCACTGATTAAGGAAAGGAATTTATTCTCTGAATAAGGAACTGTTCTCAATGCCCTGAAAAATTTAATAATGGAAGAGATAGATAGTATCTAAAAATTCTATGTCATTGTAGACAATGTGAAATATATATTAGCAAGTTAATACCTTATTGTAATCAGTATTATTATAGGTATTCTTTTTTTTTTTTAATTTAAGGCAATTACGTTACAGGTACAATAGCTAAATTTACTTCCACATTTAAATCTGTCAATGGACAGGAATAAATGTAGCTATAATATGTCTTGTTTTACACTGCAGCACTTTGGGAAGGTCTTTCAGGCATGTTATATATGATATACCACCTCTTCCAGAAAGTTCAATCATCATAACATATTTATCTTTCTTGCTATGTACTGGATTCCTGATTCTTTGTCATCTTGCCACAGATGAATTTTTTAACATTATATATGAAATTGCAGAGTTAAAACTTCTCTTGTTTTTCCCTGCCTTTCTGTGTCTTCTAACACCAGAGCTGTCAAATATGATTGGCAATATTCGCGAAAACATGATTTGTTCATGTTTTCTAACCTCAGCTGGACCTGCATTGTTGCTCAACAACACTTTATTAATTCCTATAATATCTTCCAGAGCAGTGCTATCCTCTGCTTAACTAAGTACTTTCCCTCCATTCTGTTATGATTTGGAAATACTGAAGAGACATTCTTAAACTTTCTGCTTATCTCTTCTCTAACATTTCCTTTCTTCCTCCAGAGAGAGAGAGAAGCAGAGAGAGAGAAAGAAAGAGAGAGAAGCAGAGACAGAGAATCTTTTTCTTTCCAATTAAAATCTGTATTAACCTGAGTCAATCCAAAGGCATCTCCTCTAAGAGCCTAGTCTACCAATTATGTTCCGCTTCTTAAAATATCTCTCATTGTTTTTGTACCAACTGCCACAAAACAACTGGTCAATTGTTATTAAACCAAAAACAAACAAATACAAACTAAAGTATTTCTCCACTGTTATAACTTATCTTTTTCTTCTAGTCTTTAATAAATGGCTAATGTGCCAATTTGCCTAATTTACCCGACTCTCTCTAGTCCAACCCCACCCTGAACTCTGAAGCCTGGGCAAGCTTCTTGACATTCCTTCACCAAAGCACTGATTCTTCTCTATCTGTGATTACTTATGACTACCAGTTTTTCAAATTTCAAGGACGTTATTTTCATGCTTTTCATTCTCCTCAAAATCTTTATAATATTTAATTGCAAATCTCTCCTTGAAATATCTTTTTGAAATATCACGGTTTGCTTATTCTTTATTTTCTTTCTAAATTCAAATTTTTAAAAATCTCTTTAACGAACTTCCAGTTTTATCTTAATTAATTATTGGTCTTCCATGATCCAAACTTAATATTATCAACTAACTATTGGACTTCTACTTTTATTCATTCGTTAACGCATGTATGTATTGGGCACTTACTGTGCTTTAGACAGCCTATACAGAATAATGAAAGAAGTAGAGAAAACAGAGAACAATCCTTGCCATTACAGTTTAACATTTTAGCTTTGCACTGTCTAAGATGATAGCCACTAGCTATGTGTGGCTAGTTAAATTACAACTTAAAGTAAGTTAAATAAAATCATGATTCATTTTCTTAGTCACTCTATCTATAGTTCATGTTATCAAAATTCACACGTGGTAGGTAGCAGCTTCCAATTTGGAAAGGCCAGATACAGAGCATTTCCATAATGCAGAAAGTTCCATTGGATAGTACTGCTCAAGCCAGAGGTAACCAATAAATAACCTAGTGAAAATTAAACTGTACACTGCATGGTATACTACCATGCGGAAAAATAAAGCATGGGAAAGTTATAGAAAGTGTGGGAGTGAGGTGTAATCTCTTTTATAATGGTATTCAGGGAGAATTTTGTTAAAAAGTATATTTGTGTAGAGACTTAAAGAAGAGAGAGCAAGCTATGCAGATATGATGAAAAAGGTATTGCAAGCAGACAGATTAGCCAATTTAAAGGTTCTAAAGTATAAGCATGCTTAATTTATACCAAAAAGAGCATGGAATCTTGTGTGTCTGAAGAACAGTAATAATAGGAGAAGTTAGGAAGATGCTTTGTGGCAGTAGCAACAGTGAGAAGTGTTCAGACATAGAATATATTCTGAACAATGAGCCAACAACGTATGTTGATGGAATGGATGTGAGGTGTGGCTAACAACTTCCAGATCATGGTCTGAAGAACAAGAAGGGTAGGGTACTTATTAATTTAAGAGAGAGAGATTGCAAGATTAGCAGGCTCTTACTGGAGGAGCTCCAATTAGGATATGGGTTTGGGTCCTGTTAATTTTGAAAGACCTACTTGAGATCCAAGCAAAGAAGTCAAATAGTGTTAAAGATATATTATTAGAGTTCAGGACTGAGATAAAAATGTAGGACTTGCTAGCCTATTAAAAGCACCTCAAGCTATTTAATGGAAAATATCATGCAGAAAATCAGTAAAATGAAGAATTCCAAGAACTGATCCGTGGATCTCTCCAGATTTTTTCCAAGAAATCAAAAGAGAATTCCAGGGCTTCCCTGGAGGCGCAGTGGTTGAGAGTCTGCGTGCCGATGCAAGGGACACGGGTTCGTGCCCTGGTCCGGGAAATTCCACATGCCGCGGAGCGGCTGGGCCCGTGAGCCATGGCCGCTGGGCCTGCGCGTCCGGAGCCTGTGCTCCGCAACGGGAGAGGCCACGGCAGTGAGAGGCCCGAGTACCGAAAAAAAAAAGAATTACAATACTTTTGGACAAAATCAGGAGTGTTTGTCTTCTTAAAGCCAAATGAAGAAAGAATTTTAAGGGACTGATAACCTTTACTAAATGTCGTTACCAGGTCAAGCAAAATGAAGTTAGGAAACTGATCATTGGACTTAGCAATGTGGAGGAAATACCTCATCCTTCCTGTAAATCATTTCCTCAGATGCTTTCAAAAGCCAATAATTATATCCTAGACATCTGCCTATGGTTCACCGTAAGTAGCTCTAATTTCTTGGTAAAACTATTTACCAGTTGCAATAGATTCTACCTTTTCAGAACTATCACATCAGTTTCCTTATTTTTCTATTCCAATCTCTCTGTCATTAATGTACATCAAGTCTAAAAGTTCAGTTATACACGTTTATATCAGCCTTTGCATTTTTTTCTTATCTCCTTCAAGAGGGACTTAGCTTCAAGTCATCATTTTACCTTAGTTGTATTAATTTTCAAGAAATAAAGTTTTCTATCTTGTCATTTTTATTAGGAAAAAATTAATGATTTATGCCAGGTACCAAATGTAGTATAATCCCATTTCTCTTCGACTGCATTTTTCCATTGAATATATTCAGTATTCCATTTTTTTTAATCCCTCAATTTAATTATACGCTTCTTCAACTGTGGCCCTGTCACCTACCTGTACAAACCATTTCTTAAAATATTTACCTTTGAACACTGGCTCTATTTCCTCACTACCTTTCTCTCTTTAACCCAGAAAAATCTGTTTTCTTTCCATAACCTCTCTGAAATAACACTTCTAAAATCTTCATTGATTTCTCCACCTGGAAAGCTAGTGGTCAATATCCTTTTACTTGCTGTCTCAGCATTTGCTGCCCTCTTTCTTAAAACAGTTCCGTGATGTCACACTCTAGGCTTTCTCTTAGCACTCATTTATTCTTTCTTAATCTCCTTTCAGTCTTATCCCATGCTACTTGGTCAGTATTCTGGGGTTCATTATTACTTTTTCATTGCTCCCTAGCAAAGCCCCATTACTGCTCCAACATCAATAATCCAGTCTAGCCTCACTCTTTGAAATTGTAAATCTGCATCATTGCTTTGACATCTACTTCAAAGGAACCCCATAGGTACTTAAAATGAGTTTGTAGTCTCCCCCCTTCAAAGAATTTTATTTCCCAGGCTTGCCTAAATTCTCTATCACTGTGAATAAAACCATTATTCAACTAAATATCACAATCCAGTGACAAAGAGTAACCTTGGATAACTCTGCCCATTTAATTTCTAATTCTCCACAATGTACTTTCCATTTTACATCTTAAATATTTCTTAAATTAGTACAAAGATATCTATCTCCAAAGCACTTATTTGGAGCAATCATTAGCTGTCAACTGGTCCACTGTAGCAACATTTTCATCTCCTTCCTTCCAACTTTTCTTCACTCAACAGTGAGTGTTTTAGTTCTGATAATAATAAAACAACATTTTCTCTTATTATTCACTTAAATAATTACCCATTACTTTTAGGATAATGAACAAACTGACTTTTACAAATCCTGCAGCATCTGGGACTGTCTTGTGTTTCCTATTTCCCCTACAACTGGAGAACACGTGGCTCCCTGTACTGCAGCCACACTGGCCTTACATTTCATACAAACTTTCTCACATGCATGTAATACTCTTTTGTCCTCCTTTCACCTCTGCCCTCTGAACTCATTTTTTTTTTCTTCAGGGAATTCTTCATTAATCCATCTGATGAAGTCATATTTCCTATCATGTATTTTCTAGAACTGTGCAATTGTCTATCACAGCCTTCAGAATCATATAATTGTAGTTTCAGATATTTTTATGTAAGTATGTCATTTGTTCCTATTTTCCTTCACTCTATATAGTCTCAAGACCTGGTGTTTCTTATAATGTGAAGTATGGATTTTTAGTGTGTAATATGGTCTCTGGAATTGTAGCCCAAAAAAAACTATTTGTAGAGTTAATCAGTTAAATTCTGTCAATTAAATTCCTCTACAATATGATTCTAAACTACTTTTCTGGCTTTATATACTACCATTCCTCTACATTTGCTCACTCTAAAATAACACTTTATGACTTGCTCCTTCTGAAGATGTTTCTTACTTTTACACATTTTTCTCAAGATTTCATGCTGTTTTCTGACTGCAGTGCTCTCTCAACCAATTCTCCATTTCTCTTTTGAAACAGTACACAAATTTGAAAGCCCACCTTGAAAGTTATCTGATCATTATAATATTTACTTCCTTTTAGTTTCCAGATTAAAAAAAAAATCTCTTCAAAGTCACTTTTTATTTTTCTCATTTTAAACTTTATTTTTATTGTCTGAAGTGGGTCTCTTGTAGACAGCATATATACGGGTCCTGTTTTTGTATCCGTTCAGCCAGTCTATGTCTTTTGGTTGGAGCATTTAATCCATTTACACTTAAGGTAATTATCAATATGTATGTTTCTATTACCATTTTCTTAATTGTTTTGGGTTTGTTATTGTAGGTTTTCCTTCCCCTGTGTTTCCTGCCTAGAGAAGTTCCTTTAGCATTTGTTGTAAAGCTAGTTTGGTAGTGCTGAATTCTCTTAGCTTTTGCTTGTCTGTAAAGGTTTTAATTTCTCTGTCAAATCTGAATGAGATCCTTGCTGAGTAGAGTAATCTTGGTTGTAGGTTTTTCCCTTTCATCACGTTAAATATGTCCTCCCACTCCCTGCTGGCTTGCAGAGTTTCTGCTGAAAGATCAGCTGTTAACCTTATGGGGATTCCCTTGTATGTTATTTGTTGTTTTCCCCTTGAGGCTTTTAATATTTTTTCTTTGTATTTAATTTTTGATAGTTTAATTAATATGTATCTTGGCATGTTTCTCCTTGGATTTATCTTGTATGGGACTCTCTGTGCTTCCTGGACTTGAGTGACTACTTCCTTTCCCATATGAGGGAACTATAATCTCTTCAAATATTTTCTCAGTCCCTTCCTTTTTCTCTTCTTCTTCTGGGACCCCTATAATTTGAATATTGGTGCATTTAAGGTTGTCCCAGATGTCTCTGAGATTGTCCTCAATTCTTTTCATTCTTTTTTCCTTATTCTGCTCTGCAGCAGTTATTTCCACTATTTTATCTTCCAGGTCACTTATCCGTTCTTCTGCCTCAGTTATTCTGCTATTGATTCCTTCTAGAGAATTTTTAATTTAATTTATTGTGTTGTTCATCATTGTTTGTTTGCTCTTTAGTTCTTCTAGGTCCTTGTTAAACGTTTCTTTATGTTCTCCATTCTTTTTCCAAGATTTTGGATCATCTTTACTATCATTACTATGAATTCTTTTTCAGGTAGACTGCCTATTTCCTCTTCATTTGTTTGGTCTGGTGGGTTTTTCCCTTGCTCCTTCATCTGCTGCATATTTCTCTGTCTTCTCATTTTGCTTCACTTACTGTGTTTGGGGTCTCCTTTTCACTGGCTGCTGCTTCATAGTTCCCGTTGTTTTTGGTGTCTGCCCTCAGTGTCTAAGGTTGGTTCAGTGGGCTGTGTAGGCTTCCTGGTGGAGAGGACTGGTGCCAGTGTTCTGGTGGATGAGGCTGGATCTTGTCTTTCTGGTGGGCAGGACTGCGCCCGGTGGTGTGTTTTGGGGTGTCTGTGACCTTATTATGATTTTAGGCAGCCTCTCTGCTAATGGGTGGGGTTGTGTTCTTGTCTTGCTAGTTGTTTGGCATAGGGTGTCCAGCACTGTAGCTTTCTGTCATTGAGTGGAGCTGGGTCTTAGCATTGAGATGGAAATCTCTGGGAGAGCTCTCGCTGTTTGATATTACATGGAGCTGGGAGGTCTCTGGTGGAGCGATGTCCTGAACTCGGCTCTGCCACCTCAGAGGCACAGGCCTGACACTCGGCCGGAGCACCAAGACCTTGTCAGCCACACGGCCGATACATACTGCCAAATAAAACTCAGGACCATCAACCAATATGAGAAATCTGAGAACCAGAAGAGATTCATCCAAATTTGTCTGGATTCTCCAAGGAGGTGGATGGGCACCAGAGGCCTCTGCTAGTACCAAGGCTCTGGTTCCCTGTAGTGTTGAGGCAAAGGACAGAAGTCTGCTTTGGGTCCCTTTGTTGATCACCAAAACAGTCAAAGTAGACCAAGACCGGAAATAACTGCAAAGCCCATCAAGTAAATGGGAAAGAAACTGGAGCACATCCACCAGTGGAGTAGCACTAGGGACTTCCCTGGTGGTCCAGTGGCTAAGACTCTGCTCTCCCAATGCAGGAGGCCCGGGTTCAATCCCTGGTCAGGGAACTAGATCCCACATGCCACAGCCAAGTGTTCATATGCTGCAACCAAAGATCCTGCATGCTGCAACAAAGATCCAGCACATGACAACAAAGATCCCAGGTGCTGCAACTGAGACCCGGCACAGCTGCTAGTGTTGGAGGGTCTCCTGCAGAGGCAGGGGTGGCTGTGGCTCACTGTGAGGACAAGGACACTGGCAGCAGAAGTTCTGGGAAGTACTTCTTGGCATGATCCCTCCCAGAGTCCCTCTTCAAAGGCACTTAAAGTCTACGTTGAATTATAGAAACTTGTATACTTTTCATACTTTTGTCCCCAAGGGAATTGTGTACTCCTCCAGTGTGAGGATAGTGTTTCCTTTTGGTCTCTATCCCTGTGACAATTGACTCAGTGCTTTGATGGTTGAAGTCAATTATTATTATTTTTTTGTTAAGTTGGAATGCCCAAGGTCACAGAGGAAAGGCAAGTATCAAAATCCATGTCACCTCATCCCATTACATGACATAGTTCAACCTTGCATGAAAATTTGTTGGCAATATAATGAAGATACTCTATTATTTAAAATGCAAATTTAAGCAGATGTGAAAATTAGGAGCAGACTGCAATCATAATTTGTTAGTTATTAAAATTTATTTTTCAATTAAATGAAAAAATTCTAAATATGTTGTCATCTATTAGGCTTTGATTTGGCCAGTTGCCTAATACTTCTCTATGTGGTTGTAAGCTTAGAATATTACATAAGTCATTCTTTAGTTAGGCTAAATTACTTTAAGTGATGCTACTCTTTAGAATCAAAGACTTAGATTAAACCCTTAAAACATCAATGGAATTTACAGAATTTACAACATGATAGTTAATGCTTCTCACATTTTAGTTATTGATTTCCATTTTCTATGAATATCAAGATTAATTATTTCTGAAGTTGCCTGGATAAAGGTACACATGGTGTTCAATAAATATTGATGTTCATTTTAGAAAGTCAATATCAACTTATAAATTATGTAATTTTCATGATATTTATAACTGAAAAAGTAATTCCTTCTTTCAACTGAACACACACTTAAGAATCCTCTTCTTTGAAAAGGTATTTTGGAAAATATAACGTTTTCTGAAATGAATATACATTGCTTTTATTTATATTTTTCACTTTAACTCTAATACTTTGTTTTTTTTTTTTTTTGCGGTACGCAGGCCTCTCACCATTGTGGCCTCTCACCATGTGGCCTCTCCCGCTGTGGAGCAGAGGTTCCGGACGCGCAGGCTCAGCGGCCATGGTTCACGGGCCCAGTCGCTCCACGGCATGTGGGATCCTCCCGGACCGGGGCACGAACCTGTGTCCCCCACATCGGCAGGTAGACTCTCAACCACTGCGCCACCAGGGAAGCCCTCTAATACTCTTTTGAATCATTAAAATTTTATTATTGGGGAAACGTCTAGGAATTGGCAGAATTGATTCAAATAGAATAACAAAAATGAAATATATAGCAGCTCATACACATAAGGCAAAATATTAGCAGACTGAAAGGTTGGGAAAAGGCAGCAAGGTGAAACATATAATAATACATGGAAAATTTGTTCATGTAACACCCAACTTCCCAGTAGGTAGTGAGACAGACACTCCATTGAGAAATAAAGATGTATTTCCCAGGAAGTGAAGGCAAATTCTCTGAGACAAAAATAAAACTGAAAGTGTATGAAGTGTGAACATGAAAATACAGGAGCACTATTATGGACTGAATTGTGTGTCCCCTAAAACTCATATGTTTAAGCAAATGTGATGATAATTAAAGGTGAGACCTTTGGGAGATAACTAGGCTTAGATGAGGTCATGAAGGTGGGGCTTTCATGATGAAATCAGTACCCTTAGAAGAAGAGATGCCAGAGAACTTGCTTCCTACTCACTCCTCACCACGGGAAGACACACCAAGAAGGCATCATCTGAAAGCCAGGAAGAGAAGTCTCACCAGAAACTGACCATGCTGGAAACTTGATCTTGGCGTTAGAACCGTGAGGAAATAAATGTTTGTTGTTTAAGCCACCTAGTTTATGCTATTTTATTATGATAGCCCAAAATAACTAACATAACTATCAAGAATTACACTCAAAACTCAAACATTAATTCTACACCACCAAAGTAGGTTTAGAACCTGGATACTGCTGGAATTTGTCATTATAGGTTGCCTACCCACAGAGAAATAATTTAAATAATATAACCATGATCTTCCAAGAAAAGGCTTTTAAATTCAAAACTAAACCAACTTATTTAGCCTTAGTAACTGAACATCCTTTGCACTCAGGCTAATATTTTGGTTGTGAGTCTCTTCAAGGTTGTACCCCAAAAGTTAAATTTATGTGATGCATTTTACTTACAGCAACATTTATATTTCTTTGAAGCAATGAGATTTATCCTCATTTCTTACTCCATTGGTAGGAATTTTCAGAGCAAATATGACCAACTAGGCAGTAAAAGTACATTGGGAAAATTTCAAAATGTTAACTACTTAGATCACCTCATATAGCTAGAAAAGATTATGCCATTCTCTTCCTTTATGTTATATAGACGCGGAACCAGTGTTTCAAAATCATTTATACATTGATTTATAGATCCAGGAGAGGTAACCTGGTATTCTTACACTACACTGTGTCTTTGTAGTATTTGTTATGTATTATTTTATGCACTTTAAAAATTTCTAAATCATTGCTAACTTAAAATTAAATGTGTATATGAAACAACTATACAGTCTTTTGCAAATGCAAACAAAAGCTAAGTTTATTCATTTGAACATAAAAATGTAGACTATTTTACAAATAAACAAAATTACTACTCTACTTTTTTTGGTACTCTGTTGTTTGAACCAGGCATTTTGCTGATTATCTGACAAGTGACAACATATTTTAATCTAATATTATGATAATACTTGCAAATTCAGTTGAAGCTATGTAAACATTATCCACACAACTACGTACCTACTGATTTGAATTGTATATAATACATAATCTGGCACTTAATAGCACAATCAACACTAATGAAAAGAGTTGCTTATAAAATTTAGGTGCCTGGAACATAGAAGTGATTACGTATATCTTGAATAAGTAAATAAATTAATAAATAAAATATTTTCTCCTTTTAAAAAATTATTTTGTGCTCAGGAACCAGAATTATGTGTTAATAAAAGATATTTTATTCACATTTTAGTAAATACACAAATGTAAGCATACATTATTCATTTTAATTTGTTTCATTATGAGTGTGTTTATTGAAATATTATATGTTTCCAGGCATTTGAAATTAATATTTATTAATTAGAGTCTTTACTCATCCATAGGCAGTGCATAATGAGTGTGGCTATTTAAAAATAAATGCCAGTGAAAAAAAGAATTCATGCCATAATTATGGCAGAAAAAATATAAGAAAATCTAGGTAATGTAAATTTACGTTTGAATTTTTTAAATTTGTATTTATATCAGTACTTATTATTTCTTATTCAAATATATTTTTGATATTGTTTCTTGATACTTTTATTCACAGAATGCTTCTTCTTATACGTATCACCCCTGACATAAAACACAAAAACAAAATCTATTCTTGAACTTAATTTTAATACTCTGTAGTCATTACATGAATGTGAGAGCTGGCAAGGAGTTCTAGCAAATAAATAAACATCTCCAAATGTTTCAACACATATAGTCATAAAAATATCGCATTTTAAAATAAAATATATTGTATTACCACAATATGGCAGGGTGGTTAAACAGGCTTCACATATTTAAATCCTAGCTTAACTGCTCATTTGCTTTTTAATATTAAAGAAATTACTAATTATTTCCATTTCTTATTTTACTTATTTAAAAAATAGAGATCATCATAATACCTACTGTATCAGCAAAGGTTGATTGATGAAAATGGAAACGCAGTAATAGTGGGAATGTGATTTACTACAGGAATTAAAGCTTGCACAATTACAAAAAGAGACAGAAAAATGAATGTCCAAACACAGGTAAGAGAGATTCAGCTGCATCACCACCGTGTCAATCTGAGAAGCCAAGCACATATTCATCTACAGAAGGGCAAGTGCAAGGAGGGAGCTACTAGAATAGGAGTGTCAGCCTATTGCCTCTGTGAATCTACACAAAAAGCCCATTGGCAAAAGATCTGGACAATGAGTTGAGAGGGCAGTAGGACAAGCTGGAAACTTCTGGGTACTTCAGCATCTAACCACAGCAACATTCACTGAGTGATGGCCAATGCCACACTTCTTCATTCCATTCCTTGTGAAAGTTCCTGGCCAACTCTAACCTAAGACTCGACAGGAAATTGGATTCTGGAAAATTTAGTTTCCAGCTTAACATGGTTGACAATAGGATAATGGGACACAACTTTATTGGACCCGTGATGATTATAGGAATCAATACAAAATTTGGTTAAACTCACACACCCATAAGTCCAAGAAATTAAATGAATCACCATCACAATAGACATAAAGAAACTCATCATAAGGCTTATCTAGTGGTAAAGATAAACTCTTAAAAGACACTAGAGAAAAAGACACAATGTGTACAGAGGAAAGAAAATAAGCAAAACAATAAACTTAATATCACAACTCATTCACATCAGAAGACAAATGTAAGAAAAACATGTCAGCCAAGGATTCTAAACACAGAGAAAATGTATTGTAATAATAAAGGGAAAGTAGTTTTTCACGCAGAAAAGTTCAGAATCCATAGTCCATGAACCTGCCCCAAAGATATGTAAAAGTAAGTCCTACAGGTAGAATAAAATTACACCAGATAAAAACGAATGAAAAGTGTCAGCAAAAGTAAATGCATGTGTAGGTACAGAAGATAATGCTTTTTATCTTGTTTTAATTATCTTTAAAAGATAATTTACTCTCTAAAGAAAACAATAACAACGCTCTGTGAGATTTGTGTGCAAGTTAAATGTTTACTAATACAATAACAGAAATGGAAATACAGTAATAGAAATTTTTTAAAAAGTGCACTTGTCCGCCTGCCGATGTAGGGGACGCGGGTTCGTGCCCCGGTCTGGGAAGATCCCACATGCCGCGGAGCGGCTAGGCCCGTGAGCCATGGCTGCTGAGCCTGCGGGTCCGGAGCCTGTGCTCCACAACGGGAGAGGTCACAACAGTGAGAGGCCTGTGTACCGCAAAAAAAAACCAAAACCAAAACAAAACAAACAAACAAAAAAAGTATATATTTCATACCATAGAGTGATCATTGAAAAAGAATAATAGAACAAAAATATATAGTTAGGATGTAATGACATTTAAAAAATCGAGATAAGGCATGAAACATTAAAAAAAAACCAAAAAACAGAGAACAGATGGGAAAAGAGAAAACAAACAGCAAGACTTAAACCATAACAAAAATTACAAGAAATAAGAATGATCTAATCACTATGAGTTAAGGCAAGCTCATAGAGTATAAAGCTAGATGATAGAGCAAGATCAAAATATTCACCCTACAGATATCCCACATTAAATAACAAGACACAATAAGTTAAAAACTAAAGAACATTAAAAAAAAAAAGAAGGGCTTCCCTGGTAGCACAGTGGTTGAGAGTCTGCCTGCCAACGCAGGGGACGCGGGTTTGTGTCCCAGTCCGGGAAGTTCCCACATGCCGCGAAGCGGCTGGGCCCGTGAGCCATGGCCGCTGAGCCTGAGCGTCCGGAGCCTGTGCTCTGCAACGGGAGAGGCCACAACAGTGAGAGGCCTGCATACAGCAAAAAAATAAAAAGAAAAAATAAAAAAGAAAACATTTTACTGAAGGTCCTAGGCAGTATAAGAAAGATAGACAAGGAAATAAAAATAGACATACTCTAAGGGAAGTAGAAAGTCCATCTTTATTTGCAAAAGGAACTATTGTGTATAGATAAATCCTGAAGAAATAAACAAAATATAATAGATTTATATGTATTTTTATCATGGCTGTAGGTTAAATGAGAAACATATTTATATATATAATATTTTTATACATCAGCCACAAAGAATCTAAATATGGAATTTTACAAAATAATAGCAAAACAAATGACAAAAGGATTAAAAGAGACAACATAAGTTTGTAAAAGATGAATATAGTTTGAGGGCTTAAATGGCCTGCCTTCAAGAGATATTATAGTCACAATAAACAACACAGGCCAGTATGAGAAGAAAAAAAATGTGTGTGTGTGTGTGTGTGTGTGTGTATGTGTGCGTGTATGTGTGTATACACACATATATATCAATTGAGTCAAGAAGAGAGAAGAGAAATAGATGCATACATACAAAATCAATTGAGTTATGAAAAAGTACAAGGCTATTTAAATGTGGAAAAGAGAATCTTTGCAGCAAATTCCTCTAGTACAATTGGAAATTCATTACAATGGAAAATCTGTATCTGTCATTCAATTTTGTTATGAACCTAAAACTGCTCTAAAAAATAAAGTTTATTAAAAATAAAAAAAGAATTTATTAAAATTCAACAAAATTACTAACATTAAAAAGACTGACAGTACCAAGAATTTTAGAGTATGTAAAACAACTAGAACTTATTGCTGGTGGGAATATAAAATGGTATAGCCACTCTGGAAAAATCTGGCAGTTGTTTTATATAGTTAAAGATTCACTTACTATGTTAATCACCATTTCCATTCCTAGCTATTACCCAAGACAAACAGAAATATGGGTCTACACAAAAGCTTGTATATAGATTTATTCATAATAATTCCTGTTTTCAAACATGAAACAACCAATATATTCATCAATACAAGAATGCATAAAGCCATTGTGTTGTATCCATAAAACAGCATATTACTTTGCAATAAAAATTAATGGGCTACTGATTCATGTGACAAGCCTTGTACCTCAAATCACGATGACAAGATGAAGAAGGCAGGCACAAAAGACTATATACTTTAAGATATTACTTATTTGAAAGTCAAGAAAAAGAAAAATTGTGGAGACAGAAATCAGATTAGTACTTACCAGAGGCTGGACGTTGGGGAGAAAACTGACTGCAGATTGGCCTTTGTGACTTTGAAGTTTGGCTGAAATGTTCTGTATTATTTGGGGGCCAGTTAATAATGGTACATGTGTGTGCACTCACTAAAACTTCCCATCTAACTGATTATGCAGATTATTAATATTCAGGCTGTAAAATTAATTAGTTAAAATGATGTAACATTATTTTAGGACATATCTTCCCCCAAGATATGTTTATCTTTGAAATGTTAACTGAGTTCTGTATATAAAAAAACATATTATATACATTGTTGTGACTTGAACTGTGTTCTCCCCAAAAAGATAAATTCAAACCCTATCCTCTGGAACCTGTAAATGTGACCTTATTTTTGGAAATAGGATTCTTGAAGATGTAAACAAATTAAGATGAGGTCATCCTGGATTAGTGTGGTCCTATCCAAAGGCTGGTGTCTTTGACAGAGGACACAGAGACACACAGAGAAATATGATGATGGAAACTGAGTTTAGACTGATACAGCTACAAGCCATAGAATGCCAATAATCATCTGCAACCATGAGAAGCTAGAAGAGACACATAGAACAGATTCTCTCTCAAGCCTCTGGAAGGGAACAACCCTGCTGAATCTTGATTTCAGACTCTAGTCTCCTGAACGGGGACAAAACAACATTTTTGTTATTTTAAGACACTAGGTTTGTGGTAATTTGTTATGAAAGCTCTAGGAAACTATTACATACACGTATTATCACACCGTTGTCATTACTCAAGCAATTTTGAGACTTCCCTGAGAAACTGCCTCAGGCAGCATTATGTTCTCAGTAACATTCTCTACACTAGGAATGTCTTTGTGTTTTCATGGTGGATTTGATCTATTAAATAGTTAAAACTGAATATAGTAACTTATACTACTTAAGATTTTTCCTTAAGAAAGTCCTGAAAATATTTTAATAAGAAAAGCTGATACTTATTGAGAGCTTACAATGTGCTGAGCACTATACTTTGCTTTATGTTCAATATCTCACTTAATCTTAATAACAACCTTGTGAAATACATACTTACTTTATTACTGACATTTTACAGAAAAAGGCCAAGAAAACGGGAGATTAGATTAGTGTGCTCAAAGGTAAATAATAGTACACAGTGGACCTGCTAATTTCATTAAAACAATATTTGTTCAGTACCTACTCTATGCCAGGTAATCTTTTGAGGAATAAAACAGTGAATAATAAGAACAAAAATTAGATATAAAATAAATATGGTATGTATAATATTCTCTACAGTTTAAAAGAATGACTCAAAATAAACTGATTCACATAAAAGAGTTCATTACAAAGACAGAAATATCCTGAAATATTTTTAACTGAAATTTCGTATAAAAATATTTTCCTTTGGAAGAAACAACCATCTTTTCTTTAGACCTGAGCTTTTTAAGTAAAATAAAATTGTTTCATGTTCCACAGTAGATAACTCAAGAGAAATCAGAGAGAAATGACTCCAAGATGTACTTAAATCGCCTGGGGTCTTATCAAGACTGTTATTTAATACTAACCTTCTGGGCTGTGCTGTAAGCAATATGGGAATCTGAGCAAATTTCTGTGGAAAATCAATACTGAAATAAAATCCCTGTTGCCTATCTAAGTCTACCCTAAATTAATCTCAAATGATATTTTGAAAAATGTGAATTTTTAAATTATTTCTGAAAGAACAAGACATATATTAGAACACTGACAACGACTGAATGAAGAATGCACTATTTTAAGTTTAGTTATTATCATAACTTAATCATGTCCTGTACAAGTTTTCAAAAGACTTGCAATAAAATGAAAGAAAAAATGAAAAGTTACAAGTTGAATTCTACAGAAAAATAATTCATATGGTTATTAAAATGAAGATGCTTGCTTATTTAATAGAATGTAGGTATGGGACAATGATTTAAGCAGAATTCTTCCTTACTGCCATAAGAATATTAAGTAATTCAATGTCAGGTCCCAATTACACAAATCTATTAGAGCATAAGTTAATAAGGTAAGGCCCAATCAAATATTGGAAGACTGTCTACATGCTAAGACTTTACAATTAAATGATTTTAAGTGGGTTATTCTCATAAAGAGTTTTAACTTTTAAATATATATATCTGTTAAGCCTTGTATAGAATGACTTGGAAGGGAGGTAGACAAAAGCCATGAGGATCAGTCAGCAAGAAAATGAAATCATGCAGGTATGAGGTGATATATTAGGTAGAAATGGGTAAAAGGAGAAATGAATAACTCATACAGCTCTATCAGAGATAGAATTTAATGCTATTGTTTGATGTTATACTAGTCAAAGGAAAAAATAATAATACACATGATTTCTATTAAGATATTTGTAAGGCAGATCCCAGAGGCCTGGGAGAAAAAACAGGTAAGACAATCATGAAAATAATGAATTCTAGAACACTTCAAGAAAAAGACTTATAAACTCTGATGAAAAGAAGAATATGAGAGATTGAGTTTAGTGGCCCTTGAAGATCAAATTCAAAACATGAGGTAAGAGTTCATGGTCAAAATAAGAGTGGATTTTTGTGGAAAAATGTTTGTTAACATGGCATTTTGCCCCCAAGATCTTCAATTAATGTTATATCTTCATGTCATATGAGAGATTTCAAGGACATGGCCTCAAGATGACCTGTCAATTTTTAATAGTCTGTGTCTTTCATCTTCTTTAACTCTTAGTATTTCTCTAAGATTAACATAAATGCATAAATATAGAGAAATATGTTCTGGGTTTTGTATATCTACAAAGTAGATAAAAAATATATGTACATTAATATATGTATGTATATAATAATGGATGTGCCTGGAATATATAAAGAGCATTCATAAATCAATAAAAAGCAAGATGCCTTAATGGAACAATTGGCAAAAGATTCAAACAAGATATTCACAAAAGATAATGTTCAACTGGGAATAAATCATATGAAAAAGTCATCTATTTCATTCATCATAAAGTGTAAATGCAAATTAAAACAGAAATATAATCTCACCAGCAGGGTAAATAAAAATAATAGACAATTTCATGTTTTGGGAGAACATGGAGCAATTGGAGCTTTCATATACTGTTAAGAATTTAAATTAATGCAATCACTTTACAAAGGTGGTTGGTAGTATTTACTATAGCTAACCTACTTATACTTTGAGCAAGTAACTTCACTTGTGTGTATCTCCCCACCACATATGTTCAGCCAAATATATGAAGAAGACCATTCATAGCAGCAACATTTGTACTAGCTAACATTTGGAAAGGAGTCAAATGTCTATTTACAGCAATTAATGAATTGTGATACATTCATAAAATGGACTACTCATTAATGAGATGAATAAACTACAACCAAATGTAGCAATATGGGTGAATGTCATATGCAAAATATTGATGAAAATAAGCTAGACAGACATAGTACATAATAGATGATCCCTTTTCTATTAAGTGCAAAACCAATATATTATTTTAGATGTCAGCATTGTTGTTATTCACTTTGGGGGGAGGGGCAGTTGTAGTCACCAAAGAAAAGAGGTTGTGAAGGAGGATTTGAGGGATCTGATAATACTCTGTTTCTTCCTATAAGAAGAAAAAAAGTGTGTGTTTACTTTCTGTAAATGCATCACTAATATAAATATGATTGTGTACCATTCTGGACTTAGGTTATAAATTTAATAAAATTTTTTGTATTCAAAAATAACTTGGTAAATGTGCTGAGAAGCCCTAAGAAGCTAAATAGGATACAGTGGTAAGTCTAGAACTGCTAAGCATAGATTGAAAATATGCATGATTCATTAAAATCCATGAAAAAGTTGCTACTACCTCTGCATATCTAAAAAAATGAAAATATAATTATTAGTTCTCCTTGGAAGAACATTTACAAATTACTATTATTTGAAATAAGTCTGTAGCTGAAAAGATTTTCACTTTCATTATTACAGGTAGCATGACTGCTTTGGAGTTTTTTGCAAAACTATTATAAATATTCAAAGTGATCTGTTTATCAGCCATTTAGTCAAGGATTTTGCCTCTGCAAAGTCAGAAAGGACACTCTCTTCCTTAGTGCCCTAGCACTCTCTCTTATTTAAAACCTTCACTATTTCTGTTCTTTAGTGTGAATGCAAAGTTTTATGATCCACACGCTCTAACCATCCAGTTTAAAAATAATGAAAAAGACATGTTGTGTAGGATCTGAAAAAAACTAGGCTAAAGTCTTCTCATAAAGACTTGTAATAACCCCATGTTATCACAGAACAAATATCATTGTACCAACAGACTGTCCTCGAGTCCATGCAATATCTGAGGTTAACTAGAAAATTCTAGGAGAAAAATATGTGAAGTCCCGAAAGAGTCTCTCTGTAAATAGGTGATGACAGTAAAGATGTAGAAATGAAGACTCTAGATGGATCTGTTTGTACATCAGTGTGCCTGTCTGTATATGCCTATAAGAAATGCTTCAGCAGACAATAAAAAGTTCAAAATTTGTTCTTTCTCTTTATATTGTAGCTCTTTAGAAATATATAACCTGATGGACTTAATCGATAATAGTCACATACTAAATAAAATGGGCTTCTAATTTATCAAATTATTATTTTTTACCATGAAACTGAGTCAAACATCTATAATTTTAAAGGACTATGAGAGTTAGGATGAGAGAAAAAAATGTGGCTAACGTGCCCATTAGTAAAAGTGCAAACCAGGCAAATGTTATATGCTAACACTTCATTTCTTTCCAAAATTATGTTTTAAAATTGAAGAGTGAGATTTATCTTTTATTTTTTGCATAAAACATGGAAAGCAGCAACAAACAAACAAAAAAACATCTTTATTATCACCTTAAAAATGAGAACAGGCCTGCTCTTCAATAAAATGGTAAGATCAAAAGGCTATCTAATTAAAAAAAAAATTCCAATGGGTGACATGCATTTCTAAGAAAGGATAAGACACATAAAGTGTTTCATCTAAGACATAACAATGGGAAATAGACTTAGCTACTATAAAATTAAGTTGGATCAAAACAGCTTAAATTTGATGACTTATTAAATGCCAAGTAAGGGCTAGCATGCTAACTTGGAATCCCTGAAAGCCCCAGACATAAGAGGAGACTGCCTTCCCTCGTCAACCCTTTTCATAGGTCAATTGCTCATGAGAGGGACTGAGAACAGGGAAGGCAGACATACCAACTTCACAGGATGCATGGCTTGCTGATGTTTGGGGCTGAAGAAGGAGAGCCTAAAGCAACCTGCCTGTTCACCAAACCCGCGTGACTGCAAGGTAAGGATTGGCTGCCCTGAGCAGTGTGCAGGAAAACCATCCACACTCAACCTGGATCTTGATGTGATGAAAGATGCAGCTCTCTGCTACTGGGGAAAGGAAGGAAATTGAACACCATCTGCCCCAGATCTTTCACTGCCTGAAGCAGAAAATATCTGTCACTGGGGGAAAGACAGAATATGACCAATATTCCCCAACCCCATACATCAATACAAGGCCAAGACTGACTACCACTGGGAGGGGGCCAGAAAGACTCTGCCCTAAAAGACTTTGACCTAAAAGGCAAAGCTCTCTGATGCTATGGGACGTACAGAACACTTACCTACCACAGCCTCTTTAAATTCATGGCATTAAGCCATCAGCCCCTAAAGGCTGAGCAGGACACACACTCATCTCTGACAGTGCATCAGTATGAGGCAAACACTTGCTACATTTGAGAGAGTACCAGGAAATCTCTTTGGGTTCAGGACTTTGTACTGAATAGGAGGAAGTGGTTGTTTGCTGTGGAAGAGTAGGAATGCTGAGAAAGCCTAAGACATAAGGCTCAAGGAAACAGGGCCTGTTTCAGGTTGCACTGGTAGCAGGGAAGCTGAAAAATATTTTCCCCACTGGATAAGTCTTACATTGGGTAGCAAGCAATGCCCTACTGCTGAGAGAGGAGCAAAGCACAGGGAGAAACCCATCTTTAGTAAAGTCTTCCTGGGCCTGCTGAAAGCAGAAGGTAGAACCATAACACCCACAGAGATAGCCTCAATCATTCCAGGCCTCACGTTAAGCAAAAAGCAGCAGCTGTCTATCACTAGAGGATTTTCAAATTCATGGGGTACTGAATATAAATAAATAAGCAAGAGTCCCTAACCCCACTCAACTACAAGCTAGATTGACATGGTATATTCAGAACAGACAAAACAAAGGAAATAATTTTGAACTTGAAGATGTGACAATAGAAATCCTCTTACCTAGAGCACAAAAATAAGACAGAGAAAAAATGGAGTAGATAATTGAAAACCATGGGACAATATGAAAACATTCAAATATACAAGTACTGGAAACCCAGGAGGAGAAGAAGGAAAGAGAGAAATGGTCACAAGAAATATTTTAAGAGATTAAGGTTGAGAATTTTTTAAATATTTAAAAACAAACAAACAAAACCTCCCACAGATCAAAGAAGTTCAAAGAAACCTGAAGTGTGATAAATGCAAATAAAAACACAGCCAAGTACCTCATACTAAAACTACTGAAAACAGGCTTCCCTGGTGGCGCAGTGGTTGAGAGTCCGCCTGCCGATGCAGGGGACACGAGTTCGTGCCCCGGTCTGGGAAGATCCCACGTGCCGTGGAGCAGCTGGGCCCGTGAGCCATGGCCATTGAGCCTGAGCATCCAGAGCCTGTGCTCCGCAATGGGAGAGGCCGCAACAGTGAGAGGCCCGTGTACCACATAAAAAAAAAAAAAAAAACCTATGGTAAAATGGATTCTAAGTCGCTAATGATTTCAGAAGTTATTCTGATGGTGCAAGTCAGTAAGTAGGTTCTGAACTCCACCAAAAAGGTGAATTACCTTCAGAATTACAAAAGATTTTTGACAAAGAAATGCTGGATGTTAGTTAAAGATAAAAAAAAAAAAATGAACTATGTATGTCAATGAAGACTGTATTCCAGCCCTTCTCAGGGCAGGATCACAGACTGGGAAGTGCTACACCAAAATTTTTTTCTAAAGCAAAGAGTATTGAGGATGAGAATAAAGACACTCTGCCTGTTGTCTAATAATCTGGAACATTTCACTAAAATACAGATCTGGTTAGCCAAATGGAAAAAGATCTTCCAGAAATTTTATATTTCCTGTAGGCATTAATAGCTATTCATTTCCCTCTAAACACTGCTTGAGCTGCATGTCACAGGTTTTGGGTAAGCCACATCAAAGACTTCATTGGAAAATACCAAGGGTCTCAAAGAAGTCCTCCCTTTCCCTGGCAGTGCCACTTCTTTTCTCAAATTGCTAGATGAAACAGTCACACTAGAAGAAGCAGATTTGTACAATGTTGCAATCATTGAGAGACTCCAAAAAAGAGCTGAACACTTTAGAGAACTTTCATAGCATTAATTTTTAATGGACTAAGTGGGAAATTTGGAGAGGAATGATGATTGTAAGTAAACATGCAGACCAAAATGCATTAAGGAAAAGTCATATTCACTGGACCTTTGATCCAGGTCGTATTTTACTGTCCTCTGATGAGAGTTCTAAAAATAAGTACAAGTTAGCAAAATTAACTATGACTGGAGCTATGTTCCTGAAATTCAATGCATTTTTCCACATTTTCAAATATCATTTAATCAACATAAGGTACACTTTAGTAGCTATATAATTAAGAATTTTAACATCATATAAATAAGCAAATATGTTTGTATTATGATTCATTTAAAGGCATATCCATTACTTTCCCAAACAGCAGTGATTTTTTAAAATGTTAGCTGTCTCAGATTTAAAAAGAGCAGTGAATTTTTAAAAAAATGTGCATTGCACGTTAAAAGCATCAATGTCATTATTTTATGACTGAGATATAATCAAAAGACTTCAAGACTCTCTTTTCACCTTAACTATGACTAAACTTCACAGTGTGTTCAGTTTTCATTCTGTAACATCAAGATATACTCAAACATTAATTTGGCAACTGTATCTAGGATGTATATATATTTAAGAATAAAATTTTGTAGCTTATTAAAATGTCAAAAATAATAAAAAACATAAGTATATTAGTTTATTATATAAAATGCCCTGCACTGGATGACTTAAACCATAGCAATTTATATTCTCACAGTTCTGGAGACTGGAAGTTCAAGATGAAGGTGCAAGCAGGGGAGATGGTTCCTCCCATGGCCTTTCTCCTTGGCCTGTACATGGGCATCTGTTTGCTGTGCTTTCATATGGCCTTTATCCTGCGTGTGTACATCCCTGGTATCTCCTCCTTTTATTATAAGAACACTGATCATCATAGATTAAACTCCCACCCTTATGACATCATTGAACCCTAATTACTACTTTAAAGGCTTTATATAAAAATACAATCGTATTGGGGATTAGGGCTTAAACTTATGAGTTTTGGGGGGACACAATTCAGATTATAGTAGAGGTTTTACAGCATATATAGAGGTAAAATAAACAACAACAAAAGTTGAAAGGTAATTTTGAAACGTATGATAGATAAAATTTTATGAAACATTAAAATAGTTTAAACAGAATGTTCAAAGTTAAAGATCAATATTGCATTTTTAATGCAAAACACAAACATATACACACACACATGCATACATGACAATAACAACAAAGATGTAACAAGATAAAAAAAATTTTTTTTAAATATTTAAGTCACCCACAATTTAAGGAGAGAACAATAGACGAACAAGGATGAGACAATCAAAATCACATAGCAGTATATTAGACTTAAATGCACACATATGAATAATTTACATTACATGTAAATAGACTAAGCACTTCAATTAACAGGGAGGCATTATAAGACTGGATAAAAATAGCGAGATTCAACCATATGCCACTTATAAGAAACTTGCTGTAAATATAAAAACACAAACAGGTTGAAAATGAGAGAACGGACCTATATTTATTATTCATCCATTATGCATGTGAAAGGGACATATATCTACCATGCATTCATTAATCATAAGAAAGCCATTGGTGATGCTCTTAAATGAGGAAAAATTTAATTCAAGGTTATAAGGTAGGGCCATAAGCTTAAAAGGGTCAGTTAATTAAGAAGATATCATCCTAAATGTGAATGCATCCTGTAACAAAGCTCCCAGTACAAAAAGAATACCAGTAAAAATCAATGAAATAGAAAACAAACAAAAAAGAGAAAATCAGTAAATGAGAGAATGACTAAAGTAAGAAGTTGTTTCTCCAGAAATATCTATAAAATTCATGAACCCCTAGCAAAATAATGAACAAAAAAGGAAACACACACACAAAAAACAGATTACGAATGTCAAGAATTAAAGCAAAACCACCTACTACATATCTCATAGATGTAAAAATAACAAGTGGTATATTGAAGAATTCTATGCCAATAAATTTGAAATCCAAATGGAAAAAAAAAAAGTACTCTAAAAGACACACATAACCAACACCTATTCAAGAAGAGTGGATAACCTAAATATTTGTATGTCTATGTGAATATTTAGTTCATAAATATCTTCCCACAATATAGCACCAATTCTAGTTGCTCCATTGATGAATTAAATTAGGCATTTAAAGAAGAAAGAATAGCAATTTTTGTAAGGTTTTTCATAAAGCAGAGAAAGAGTAAAGGTTTCTCAACTCATTTGGTGAGGCCACTACAACCCTGATAGCAAAACCAGACAATGGTATTGCCAAAAAAATTGCAGAGTAGTATGTTTTATGAAAACAGATGCAAAAGTCATTAAAGTATTAGTGAATCAAATCCATCATTCTAGGAAAAGGAAAACACAGTATTATCATATGAGGTGTATAACAAGGATGAAAGAACAGATTATCATTCAAAAATTACTGTTTCATACCATTATCAGATTGAGTGAATATTATTTACTTTAATAGAGGCAAGGAAAGTATTGACAAGGTAAAATACACATTTTTCATTAAATATGTCAGCAAATTATGAATGGAAGGAGGTTTCCTCACCCTGATAAAGGACACCAATGAAAAGCTCACAGATAATATTTTAATGTTAAGTTGGGAAACTAAAGTAAATCCACATCAGTTTAAGAAGAACTGACCTCTTACTGGTATATTTCTACAGTTTTTTAAATCTTCTTAAATTTATAACATCAAAGATTTATAGCTTAGAGTCTATAAAATCTTGCTGTTAAATTTGTGCTTTGGTATTTGATAATTTTTGATGCTGTTTTAAATGTCAGTTTTAGTATTTCATTAATATACATAAATACAATTTATTTTTAATAGTAACTGTGTATCCTGAAACATTGCTATATCCACTTTTTATATTTTATTACTTTTCTTGTAAATTCTTCAGTTTTCCATGAATACATAATCTTCTCAGAATTCAGAGCTTTGTTTCTTCTTCCTAATAGCTATGCCTTTTCTTTTTTTATCTTAATGAAGTGACTAACATACATCTAGTATAAAATTAATAAAGTTGAAGTGAATTGATTAGGAAAGACTGTGAGGGAAATTTCTGGAGTAGTGAAAGTATCAGTATTCTGTGTCTTGATATGCATTCATGAAAACTGACTGAACAGTACTTAATAGCTGAACATTTCACCTTATATAAATTATACTTTGATTTTTTTAAGTCAGCAATATGAAAAGGCATAAGTGAATAGAACACAGAAATTTAATTTTTGAATATGCATTTGTATTTTTTAATTTGATACTATTTGCAAACTACATCATAGATCTATTTCTTTTAAATGTAATTGAACACTTACTGCTGTGGTTGATTGCATCATTGGTCCCAAATCTTCACTTCTCTGTATTCATGACCTCTGCCATGTAACCTTGTAGTGTTCTTACACTCTGATTCTACACTTGTTTATGTGCATTGCTTTGGCCAGTAGAGGAAGGTGGAAGTTACATGGTCCTAGTTCTACGCCTAGGCCTCAAGAGGATCTGTGTGTTTGCACTTGTAGTTCTTCTTTGTATTCCCATCAGAACTTGTATGTGCTATCCTGTTGGAGGATGAGGAGCTTGTAGAGCAGATCTGATCCTACTAAGCCACTGCTGTCAAGACCAGCCTAGATTGGCTGAGAAGCAGCCAGCCCCCCAAAATATCCATCAGTGGTTCAAGATCATGTGAATCACCTAGGTGCCCTCAACTGAATCTAAATATCATAACAGCAAATGCTTATTATTTTGGTGGTTGGTATACATATTATCATGTCATTAAATAAGTGAAACACTGGTAATTTATTTCCTTGATTACAAGTAGCTTTTCTTTCCCTACATGATATTGGCTTTCAGAATATCAATGAAAAATATATTTGAATTATATGGCTATTCATGCTGCTAACATCTCACATACCTAGCAACTAAAGAACAGAAAAAAATACATTCTTAAAAAAATTA
>NW_020175686.1:659333-703256 GCF_003031525.2 Neophocaena asiaeorientalis asiaeorientalis | reverse complement strand
CAATGAAGAGTGGCCCCCGCTTGCCGCAACTAGAGAAAGCCCTCGCACAGAAATGAAGACCCAACACAGCCAAAAATAAATATAAAAATAAATTAATTAATTAAAAAAAATTAGGAAACAGTGCATAAATATAAACATTAAACATTTAGGACTTGCAACAAAACATTAAGAGGCTGAGAAATAATGTTTTACATTTTCATTTGGTTTTATATCTCTATTTTCTATTCTATAATATTACAACTAAGCAGTATATTATTTGGATTTTTATTCCATTCAGCTATATAAAATTCCTAATTCTAGAATAACATAATTGAAATATGTTGCTCTGAGTATCAGACAAGCTCAGCAGAAACTGAATCCTTTGCCTGCCTACTGTAGAAAAAGACTCATCTATGAATTTGGCACTGGCCTCAGGAGTAGAAAAGCACAGGTTTACTAAATGCAAGACAATCCCTGGTTCAGGTAAGGACAGGAAGGGAAACAGAGAAAGAAACAGAGAAAAATATATTTAAAGATCTATTAACTAGAGCAGCAGTCCCCAATGTTTTTGGCACCAGGGACTGGTTTCTTGGAAGACAGTTTTTCCACAGATCGGGGGGACGGGGGCGAGGATGATCAGGCAGTAATGAGAGCGAGGCGGAGCGGCAGATGAAGCTTCACTTACTTGTCTACCACTCACCTCCTGCTGTGTGGCCTGGTTCCTAACAGGTCACGGACTGGTACTGTTAGGTGGCCTGGAGGTTGGGCACCCCTGAACTAGATGATTCTAGGACGTCTTGTAAGACCATTTTTTAAAAGTCACTAAAAAACTACTTGTGTTTCAATGTGAATTGTGATATACATCTAAACATTACATTGAAACCCCCAAATCACCTGGCATAAATAATAGAAAGTGTTTAAATGTCCAATGATGTTGAGTAAGGAAAAAATGCTTTAAAATCTTATATTTAAATATACTATCTATTTTATTAAGAAACCTTATATCATAATTGGCAATAAAGTTAAAAATTTTACAATAATTTTATCAATCTATTGCCAAATCTACCTTTTTCAGGAAAGTTTACATATCTGTGTTCCATTTCATTTCATAGACTTGCTTATCATTTGTTTATTCAACAAACTGTTGAGCATCTGTTACATATGTGGCACCAATGTGATGTATGAGCTGTCAATTAAAAATATAAATGGTTTCTGAATTAATCATGATTAAAATCTGTTTTCAAAAGGTGAGTGTATTTTGGGAGGAGTTATAATAATGTTACATACCTTTCAAGTACAATAACATTAATATGTAAAATTGTATTAATCCTCCACAGAAACTCTATTCAAATGTCTTCCCAGTTACGTGGGGAGTTTCTTGCCTTTTGGGAGGTCTGAGGTCTTCTGCCAGCCTACAGTAGGAGTTCTGTAGGAGTTGTTCCACGTGTGGATGTATTTCTGGTGTATCCGTGGGGAGGAAGGCGATCTCCGCGTCTTACTCTTCCGCCATCTTCAAGGTCCCCCTGAATCTACTATCTTAAATTGAGAAACTGGTTTACTCTGTTAGTGGTCTATTATATATTTAATACCTTTTCACTGTATCATAAAAGAATAATGTATACTAATGATTCCTACTGAACCAGAATTCTTCTAAATGGATTAATATATTTGAATACTTGAAAATGGCAAAATATTTTCTCTCATAGGGATTTACTATTACTAATACTATGTACATATACACAAGTGATTTTGGCTGTGTTCCATGAAAACTCTTAAAAACACAGTCCATAAGCATGGCATATTTGGCCAGTAGGCTGAAATTTGTGGGTCACTGATCTAGAGTACATTACATCCAATTTTTTAAACACAGTTCTTACATATTAATACTTTTACATAATCCAATTAAAGTGAAGTACTGAAGAAATGAAATTAAAAATATTAAATACAAACACAGGTTTTTATTTTCAGGATCATCAGAAAACTCTCTCAATTAGATATTAACATATAGAAATGCTCACTTTCAATCTCACGCTATCTAGGCAGAGCAGTGACAGTTATTGGACCAGCATGATCTGTGGGCCACACTTGAGAACCTCTGCTCAGAGCAAAAGGCAGTGCCTTGCGTCTCTCTAGATGAAGTCCATTGCTTCTAGACAACATTGGACAAGTACTCTTCACATCCTAGCTTGTTAGTTTTTTGTCTTTTCACATATATTTTTTAATGAAATACACTTACAAACATATGTTCAGCTCATTTAAAGGTAGTGAGTGTTCTTTGATATACTGATATGTAAAGTTATTAAAAAACATCTTTGGGGCTTCCCTGGTGGCGCAGTGGTTGGGAGTCTGCCTGCCGATGCAGGGGATGCGGGTTCTTGCCCCGGTCCGGGAGGGTCCCACGTCCCACGTCCCACGTGCCACGGAGCGGCTGGGCCCGTGAGCCACGGCCGCTGGGCCTTTGCGTGCGGAGCCTTGCTCTGCAGGGGGAGAGGCCACAGCGGTGAGAGGCCCCCGTACCGCAAAATAAATAAATAAAAGAGTAAAATTATAAAAAAAAAAAAACAACAAAAAAAATCTTTGACCAGAAACTGTAGTTTATCTCTGTCATTCATGTATTCACCATAAGCTATACTTTCTTTGTTTTTAAGCTTAGATTGATACCACCATTCCTCTTGGCTATCTCTAAACATGTTTTCACTACTTTACACCTATTGTTTAGCTTTTTCCCCAGCACAGGGTAGAAACACAAAAGCAACTACTGAACATAATCGTTAACCAATTGGACATTACATTTTTTTTTCTTAAAAATTATGTTAATCTTATAGGTGAATATATACTTTTTGAAAATCGAAGTATAAAGAATAAAACATTAAAATTTCACTTGATATTCCTTTCTATCTCTGTATAATTATATTTGACCTCTGTGCTTACCATTACAGAGTTCGTTGATTGGCTAACTTCTATTATTTTCTTCCTTTTGACCTTCAAAAACTAGACAGCCTGATTAGTGATAGCTGGAAAGATGCAATCTCTGCAATTATTTTTTTAAATCAACTCATGAGCAATATTTAATTTATCTGTATGGTAGTATCTGGTTCCTTGTCTGAATTGAGTAATTATGAAATATGCTTTGTTCTAGGCAGAATTAATACAAATTACTTATGATGGTAGAATGAGCAAAATGCACTAAAAGGGAAAGAAAAGTACAAAATCAATTTATCTGAAAGAATAGAGACTATATTTAAATTTAACCTCATTTTCCATTATATAATCTTTGATTACTTGAAATATGAAATTTACAATTATGAAGACAAATTGTTTTAAATAATAATTAGAGGCAAGAGTTTTTTGAAAAGCTTTAAGGTCAATAAAATGACCACAGAAAGGTAATCAGTGAGTTGTAAAAGGGTTAAAAAAGAGTATACAATTACAAGAGACTGAGGTTATAGAAGTTTTAGCAAGCATATTATAGAAAAAAATTGAGCAATTTACATTAAATAAAATTAAAGTAAAACATTTTATATAATTAAATTTAAAAGAGAATTACTGATGCAAACTCATTCTATTAAAAAATAAATTATTTTTGGCTTTGTAAATAACCTCATTGGCCTAGAGATTGGGCCAGTCTACCAGGTGCCAATACTGTGGAATGATAATAAATGCATTCTAGTACCCATATTTTCACCAGTAATACTATTTCTCATTAACAATATCTAAACCTCCTTTGACAGTGCTGCTTCCATGAACTGGGATGCAAAAAACTCACTTTCCTTAGTATTTTTATAGGGAATATCACTAAAAAGTCAAGTATTGAAAATTCTATTATCTAGTCAATGAAGACATGAAGAAATTAAGTCAAGAAAAGGAGCTCATAATTAAAATAAAATAAATATATATTCTGAAATTAAACTTCTAAAATTTCTATCTTGTACCTAATATTCTGTGAGTTTCTTCAACTTCTGTTTGTGAATATGTGTGCAGATAATGAACTAAGCATATATCCAAAAAAGGGCAATTGTATAATTCACTGAGTTGTAAAAAGAACCCACAATACTAATATATTTTGAATAACTTGTTCTTTTATGATTACATGTTATTTTATGATTAAGAAAACAAACAATATTATTATTAAAAGCTAATCATATAATTAATCAAGATTTGGAAAACTACCTTTAAATAGGAGTCACAGAACCATTCTTGATTAACACTTTAATAGTTTACTGAAATTTCATATTCATATTTATTACCTTTCATAGATGTAACACTGGCTAGGGGATTTGGAGAATTTTAATGTACAAAATACTATTTTATGGTGACAAGAGACTGACGATATAATAAAGAAGAGAATATATTATAATGCTGAATTTTTTTCTAAGGAGATTTTTTTTCTACATAGAAAATCTTCATGCAGAGACTGGCACCAAACTGGCCTTAACAATATGGGAAACCATACAGGAAATGATGGTGAACTTAGTTCCTGCTATCAGGAAGCTTACAGAATCTCTGCTATTCCTGCCCCCTTTTCTTAACCCTATAATGGCATGTATAAATGTTCCATTACATCGCTTTCAAAAAAAAAAAAAAAAAAAAAAAAAAGGGAAACCAAGGATGAGACTTGAACCAGAAAGGAAAAGAGAAGGAAGAGCATGAGCTCATCCTGGTTAGATAACATTGTTAGAAATATTTCCATGAAACCAAAAAGAATTTCTCTTGTAGAGGCATGAAAGAAAGACTGGAACACTGGATATCAAAGAAAATTAATGTAAGATACTTGTGATTTGGTGGTAGCCATACACTAAGTAATAATAAGCCTGAAAGCAAATAAGTAAATTAAAAAATAAATCAATAAAAAGTTCAAAGTGTCAATTATCTTCAAAGTTCAAGAAACAATATTTTTTTTTAGAAAAGCACGAAAGAGGAAATAAAAGATTTGAGGTTAAGAAATGCATTCTCCAATTAGAAAAGAATCTCTAGGCAATGCAGTGCAGTGTTTTATCTTCCCATTGTTTTTGCTTTCATTAATGAGGATGCCATTATAGTAAATTGCCACTTATACAACAAATTATTTACAAAATTTTATAACAGTCTATGAATATGTTAGTAACGTAATATTTTAAAATAATCAAAGAAAAATATCCAAGGTAGAGGAATCCAAGGATCAATTCATCCCCACTCCTAATTCATCTCCATATAAAAAAGTACCTAAACTCTTTTTCCTGTGCTTCTAATATACCCATCCATAACTTTAAATTATATGCCTATACTGCAATAATAAATTATCATTTTAAACACCTATTAATTTCCTATTGTAAGAGATGATGATTTATTTCTCTTACCACGTCATACCATTTTCCCCCTCCTTACATCTGCAATTATTGTTAAATCACCACTGGGTTAAATCAATATGCAGGGCTTATTTTGATTTTAGGTACATATATTTACACTTTTGAGCTGCTCAGTGTATTATTGTTAAATTACCTTTCATGCACAACTTGTTTTTTTTTATATATATATATATATCTTTACATATAGTTTTGCTCTATTTCCAAGAGAATTCTCTCTACATCTTCTCCAACCTCTCAGTCAAATTTCCACACTAACTTGTTGTACTACCTGTGATGTCAGTTTATTTTCTGGAGAAAAAAAGTTTAATGCTGCAATCTTTTCTCCTCACTCTAAGAGCCTAAGAGTGAGTTGCTTGGAAGGAAATGCCTGTTCCAGCATCCTGGGCATTTTCTTACTTTCCCAGATCTGCTGAGCATCTTCCTTTGAAGATGCTGCTCTATCTTCTTTCACTTTTTATTCTTTCATCTTAATTAGTTTAGCTTCCTAAGAAAGAGTACATGAGAGATTTTTGTATTTTGTGTGTGTTTTATTTTGTTTGTTGAAATATCTATGCCTGAAATCTTTTTATTTTGTTATCCAATTTGTTTGATCAGTTGCCTGAGTATAGGATTCTAGATTGAAATTATTTTTCTGGGACATTAAAGAGAGTTGATGTCCTTTAAAGTTAAAATCACCTCATTATTCATGCTAGTATATCTTCTTTCCCAGTTATTCTTTTTTTTTCCCATCCAAATGTCCCCCAACCAATGAATGGAAAAACAAAATATAATATATCCAATAAATGGAACATTATTATATTGCTCTTCCCTTGTCCTTCTACTCTTTCTTCTTTTACTGATATCTCTATCAATTATTTAAATCAGTGTTTGCAGTTGTAAGCTCAGCATACATAATGGCTCATCCAGCACAATTTAAGTGGTCATTAGTGATAACTTGAGGACATTTGCTACTAACTGATATATGAATACGAGACAATCATACCATAATGTTATATAATTTCATATTTACTAGGATAGCTTTAATCAAAGTGACAGATAACATGCGTTGGTGAGAATGTGATAAACTAGAATCCTCATATTTGACTAGTAGAAATGTAAAATGGTAAAGCCACTTTAGAAAAGTCTGGCAGTTTCTCAAAAGATTAAACAAAGAATTGCTACATGACTTCGTAATTCCTCTCCTAGAAATATACCAGAGAAATAAAACATATGCACACAAAGTTTATAGAAGCATTATTCATAACAGCCAAAAAATGGAAACAAGCCAAATGTCCGTCAACTGATGAATGGATAAATAACTTTTGGTATCTCCATACAATGCAACATTATTTGTTAATTTAAAGGAATGTAATACTGATACATGCAAGAATATGAATGAACATTGAAAACATTATGCTAAGTGAGAAGAGTCAGTTACAAAAGATCACATATTGTATGATGTCATTTATATGTAATGTCCACACTGACAAATCTATGGAGACAGAGAGTAGATTGGTATTTGCCTAGGACTGGCACTGGGGTGGAGGGTGACAGCTAATTGATCAGGAGTTTCCTTTTGTGGTAATAAAAATGTTCTAAAATTGATAGTGGTGATGATTGCAAGACTGTGAATATACTAAAAACTGAATTATATACTTTGATAAATGAATTATATGGTATGTGAACTAAATTTCAATCATATATATATATGGTTGAATTCCTAAAATATATCTGAAAATAATTATTTGTTTGAGACACACTCAAACTGACTTGAAAATAACAGCTTTCTGTAATCTTGTGTGACTTTTTCTGAATTTAATAAATTATTTTACCTTGGATAAAAAGCAGTAAGTGTACCAGAAATGACTTGTTATATTTGTGTATAATAAGCCAAATTAATAAGCTCACTTTTATACTCAAACACATGCCAGATCTGACCTTTCCTTCTGAGTTGCCAATTTAAGAAAAAAATAGCATTTTATTACTGGAATTCCTTGCAGTAATTGGACCAAACTTCTCATCTTGATTCTACCTAGAAATGATATGTCACTGAATCTTCATACTTTGAACACTGTCTGTGATAAAAGTGACTCATATGAACCACTGTACAGCAATTTTTACATTTAAATAATTTATGAAAATGCCAGTGGGCTTCTATTCCAAAGTGTAGTTGTCAGCACCAGAAAATAATTACAATGTGTTGAAAGATAATGAGCCACAGGAACATTTAAGAAACTTTTAAATTAGCATAGTTAAAACAATTTCATTCAAAGCCCAGTTAGAATTTAAGAACATTGTTCTAACTTGATTGTGCTATGATTGTAGTGCTTTCACCATTCAATGTAGATTAACATAATTTTGACATTTCATCGTAATAATTGTGAGCTACATTCTTTCACAAATCACAGAAGCACCTGTTTCCTCCTTCTATCTATAAAGAAAACAAATTAACTAGTTTGAACCAAGTGAAAAACATCCATTTCCGTCTCTTATAATCTTAGAAACTGGATTTATTTCTCAAAGTGAAATTATTAGGGCCATAATGAATAAATTGGTAATGATAATGACCATTGTACAATGTTAAAAGGACTTCTTCACTTTTTTTTTTTTACAGTATAATCAGCTATATGTGTACATATATCTCCTCCCTCTTGGACCTCCTTTGCACACTCCCCTCCCCCCCAGCATTCCACCCATCTAGGTCATCACAGAGCATCGAGCTGAGCTCCCTGTGCTACACAGCAGGTTCCCACTAGCTATCTAATATTTTACACATGGTAGTTTTTTAATGTGGTGTGTAAATAACTCAGCCTAGATATTTTGTAATTTTGGTTGAACAATTTATATATACATAAATTTTAACATTTTAAAGTAAAATTTACCCTAAATTTTATAATAATGTTTATAATAATGTACATGAGAATGACCTTTTATACAATTTCATAATGATTATGAGAATACAAGTGGTCCTATTCCATGGAATCTGCTTGTGAGATTAAAAAAAAATGTGGGAGGGGAGTGTTATAGGCTGAATTTCCCTCTCCCCAAGAGGTGATTAACTTAAAATGAGGTTACTTGGGTGGGCTCTAATCTATTATGACTGTTGTCCTTATAAAAAGAGGATGTTAGGACACACACAGAAACATGAAAGATACACACACAGAAAAGATCATGTGAGGACACTATGGGAAGGTGGCCATCAGCAAGCCAAGGAGAGAGACTTCAGAAGAAACCAAACCTGCCAACACCTTGATCTTGGATTTCTAGCCTCCAGAACTATGAGGAAAAGAAAATATATATGTGTGTTGTTTAAGCCATCTAGCTGTGGTATTTTGCTGTAGCAGCCCGAGGAGATTAATATAGGAGATGTTTGCCAAGAAGTCAAAGCATGATTTTGCCAGGTTTAAATACTTAATGATTTAGTGCATTTGCTTGTCTATAAGAGAGAATGGTGTTTAAATTCCTTGCTTAAAATGACATATATTTTCAACATTTTACATATACTCATCAAATACTGTACATGTTTAAGATGCTGCCTATTGACACTCAGTGTCTATTCCCACTTCTTCCTAAGATCACTCCTGTATCATTGAGAACAGAAGATTAAATCTACATTTTACATACTTGCATGTAACCAGAGGACTGGGCATAATTTAGACTGTCTTCTTCATTCACTTGTGTGAAATGCATAAGGCAGAAGGACAGAGGAGGCAACATTTCAACAGCAGTGCAAATTTACAGGTAATCTTTAGCAAATTACAGTTTCAGCAGGCAAAGCCTATGTCTGCTGGTCTAAGCACAAGCTTCTTGAGTGTGGGTAGGTCTATGCCTATAGTAGTAGTATCAGTGACAATAGGAACTTCTTGGCTCATGCCATGGCAGCAATGCTTGTTTTTCCTGCACAGGTGGGGTTTCATGTATGGGCATTACTGTTTCTTTTGGAATTTCCAAGGTAAAGAATTTAGGAAATCATTTTTCTACTGCATGCCAGAGCATCCCCTTCAAAATAAAGAGTAAATAATTGCATTTTAGAGCTTCTACAGCTAGGAATGAAGAATAATTCCTGGTAAGACTCTAGGTTTTGGAAGCATCATATTTCATGCTTGACAATACTGTTCCAACCAATGTAGCATTTGACACAAAAAGCTTCTAGTTTTAAAGCCTGTGGCCAAAGAACTTATATCTGACTTGCAATATAAGCAGGCCTGCTGCTTAGACCATATGATCTAACAGACCCTAGGATTCTAGAGGTGTCTGTCATAAAGACAATGGGTGGATCATCTGTGAACCCCATAAAAAAAAAATGAAGTGCATATTCCCAGTGTTCCAGAGCAAGAGCATTCTATCTACACCTGAGTGGCCAACACCATTCATAACATAGCTACTGGACCCTGTTGAAAACCTGAGTGCCAAACCATGGAATATCAAGACACCATGTAGCCAAAACTTCCCATTATGTAATTATTATCAAGCCACCAAAAGTGGAAAATGACTGTATTAGTGAGAACTAAAGAGTCCCCCAGCAGTGATGAAGGGAAATCCTTCCAGGAGCCAAATCTTAGTAACTTGTACTTTTTCATTTACATTATGTGGAAAGATAAGTTGAATGAGTTAAACGTTTACATGAGTTCATGATGGTAGCAAAGAGCATGTCTAGTTGGTCAGGTACCTAGGAGTAGAAATTTTGGAAATCTGATGAAAAGTTGTTCTTGAGAAGAAGCATGTGGGTGCTGCAATGGGAATAGGCAAAAAATGTGAGAATGTTCACATTATATATTAATGTCCATCAGAGATCATCATCTGTGGAAGAGGTAATAAACAACCTAGTGGACAGTTTGACTCAGTAGATTTCAGTCAGCCCCTAGTCTCCAACACACCATTGCTTTCACTATGAAACAGAGATGCCAAAAATCTGACCTATCTACAATAGAGATGAAAGCTGAGCTTCTGATATAGAATCATTTAAGGAGTTCTACAAGTCACTTAGCCTCCATAAACAAACCATCCAGAGGCCACTAGTTGGATAGAGTGTTAAGTGCCTGACTTCCTAAATTAAAAATTCAATCCAGAGAGCTGGACTGAAGAGACAGGAAATCAAATATGGGAACAAGTTGCAGAAAACGAATTATCAAGCAAAACGAGAAGTACTGTAAACAGTCCTAGAAACTCAATTACATGAGCAACTAATAAATTCAATAAATACTCATAATTCATATTTTATATATCTATATAATCTCAAAGAGATAAAAGAATGTCATCTTTACAATTAGAGTAAAAATCATTTAAAAGACAAGATGGCTATATAAAGGGGCAATTAAAGGGTTTGTTTAAATCAACAAAAGGGAAAATCTGCGGAAGAGAGAATTACAAAAGTTTTAACCTAGAAGTAAGATAATAATCCAGAATGGAAGTGAAGCAATAAAGAGAGGAAACTTTTTTTTTTTTTTTTGACCACACCATGTGGCATATGGGATCTTAGTTCCCCGACCAGGGATCGAACCCATGTCCCCTGCATTGGAAGAGGGAACTCTTAACCACTGGACCTCCAGGTAAGTCCCTCGAGGAAACTTTTTTAATAAGGAAGTTAAAAATATGCAAAATAACTTGAAAAGAAGCAATATAGTATTTAGGAGGAGTTCCAAAAGGAACAAATAAACGAAATGAGCGATACAAAATATCTGATGAGAAAAAGGAACCCAGAAGGAAGTAGCCAGAAAGCCATGGTAAGGAAAAAATAAAATTTAAATAAAAATTTAAATATGCTCAGTCTAAATAAATAGTGATATAAAAATGAAACAGTAGTTTGTTTGAAAATGAAGAAATGAAGAAACAGAAATATTACAATGAAAATTAGATATATCAAAATAAAGAACTTAGGGTGAAATAATTCAGTAGAAATACTGATTAAAGGTCAAAATGAAAAATAATATAATGAACTTATAGACACCTAAAAATATACTTCTAAAACAGCAAAAAATGATAAAATTAAAAACAAATACATACACCACCAGAGGGCAGAAAGGAGAAGCAAGAGAACTACAATCCTGCAGCCTGTGGAACAAAAACCACATTCACAGAAAGACAGACAAGATGAAAAGGCAGAGGGCTAGGTACCAGATGAAGGAACAAGATAAAACCGCAGAAAAACAACTAAATGAAGTGGAGATAGGCAACCTTCCTTAAAAAGAATTCAGAATAATGATAGTGAAGACGATCCAGCACCTCGGGAAAAAAATGGAGGCAAAGATCAAGAAGATGCAAGAAACGTTTAACAAAGACCTAGAAGAATTAAAGAACAAAGAAACAGAGTTCTGAACAATACAATAACTGTAATGAAAACAACACTAGAAGGAATCAATAGCAGAATAACTGAGGCAGAAGAATGGATAAGTGACGTGGAAGACAGAATGGTAGAATTCATGGGTGCAGAACAGAATAAAGAAAAAAGAGTGAAAAGAAATGAAGACAGGCTAAGAGATCTCTGGGAAAACATTAAATGCAACAACATTCGCATTATAGGGGTCCCAGAAGGAGGAAGGAGAGAGAAAGGAGCTGAGAAAATCTTTGAAGAGATTATAGTCGAAAATTTCCCTAACATGGGAAAAGAAATAGCCACCCAAGTCCAAGAAGCGCAGAGAGTCCCATGCAGGATAAACCCAAGGAGAAACACGCTGAGACACATAGTAATCAAATTGGCAAAAATTAAAGACAAAGAAAAATTATTGAAAGCAGCAAGGGAAAAACGACAAATAACATACAAGGGAACTCCCATAAGGTTAACAGCTGATTTCTCAGCAGAAACTCTACAAGCCAGAAGGGAGTGGCATGATATACTTAAAGTGATGAAATGGAAGAACCTACAACAAAGATTACTCTGCCCAGCAAGGATCTCTTTCAGATTCGATGGAGAAATCAAAAGCTTTACAGACAAGCAAAAGCTAAGAGAATTCAGCACCACCAAACCAGCTCTGCAACAAATGCTAAAGGAACTTCTCTAAGTGGGAAACACAAGAGAAGAAAAGGACCTACAAAAACAAACCCAAAGCCCATTAAGAAAATGGTAATAGGAATGCACATATCGATAATTACCTTAAAAGTCAATGGATTAAATGCTCCAACCAAAAGACACAGGCTTGTTGAATGGATACAAAAACAAGACCCATATATATGCTGTGTATAAGAGACCCACTTCAGACCTAGGGACACATACAGACTGAAAGTGAGGGGATGAAAAAAGATATTCCATGCAAATGGAAATCAAAACAAAGCTGGAGTAGCAATACTCATATCAGATAAAATAGACTTTAAAATAAAGAATTTTACAAGAGACAAGGAAGGACAATACATAATAATAAAGGGATCAATCCAAGAAGAAGATATAACAATTATAAATATATATATGCACCTAACATAGTAGCACCTCAATACATAAGACAGCTATAAAAGAGGAAATCGACAGTAAAACAATAATAGTGGGGGACTTTAACACCTCACTTGCACCAACGGACAGATCATGCAAAATGAAAATAAATAAGGAAACAGAAGCTTTAAATGACACAACAGACCAGATAGATTTAATTGATATTTAAAGGACATTCCATCCAAAAACAGCAGATTACACTTTCTTCTCAAGTGCGCATGGAACATTCTCCAGAATAGATCACATCTTGGGTCACAAATCAAGCCTCAGTAAATTTAAGAAAAATGAAAACATATCAAGCATCTTTTCTGAGCACAACACTATGAGATAAGAAATGAATTACAGAGAAAAAAATGTAAAAAACACAAACACATGGAGACTAAATAATATATTACTAAATAACCAAGAGATCACTGAAGAAATCAAAGAGGAAATCTAAAAATACCTAGAAACAAATGACAACGAAAACACGACGATCCAAAATCTACGGGATGCAGCAAAAGCAATTCTAAGAGGGAAGTTTATAGCTTTACAAGCCTACCTCAAGAAACAAGAAAAATCTCAAACAATCTAACGTTACACCTCAAGGAACTAGAGAAAAAACAAAAAAAACCCTAAGTTAGCAGAAGGAAAGAAATCATAAATATCAGAGGAGAAATAAATGAAATAGAAACAAAGAAAAGAATAGCAAACATCAATAAAACTAAAAGCTGGTTCTTTGAGAAGATAAACAAAATTGATAAACCGTTAGCCAGACTCATCAAGAAAAACAGGGAGAGGACTCAAATCAATAAAATTAGAAATGAAAAAGGAGAAGTTACAACAGACACCGCAGAAATACAAAGCATCCTAAGAGACTACTACAAGCAACTCTATGCCAAAAAAATGGACAACCTGGAAGAAATGGACAAATTCTTAGAAAGGTATAACCTCTCAAGAATGAGCCAGGAAGAAACAGAAAATATGAACAGACTAATTACAAATAATGAAATTTAAACTGTGACTTAAAATCTTCCAACAAGGGCTTCCCTGGTGGCACAGTGGTTGAGAATCTGCCTGCCAACGCAGGGGACACGGGTTCAAGCCCTGGTCTGGGAAGATCACACATGCTGCAGAGCAACTAGGCCCATGAGACACAACTACTGAGCCGGCGCATCTGGAGCTTGTGCTCTGCAATAAGAGAGGCCAAGACAGTGAGAGGCCCGCGCACTGTGATGAAGAGTGGCCCCCGCTTGCCGCAACTAGAGAAAGCCCACACACAGAAACAAAGACCCAACATAGCTATAAATAAATTAATAAATAAAATTAGAAAAAAAAAAAATATGAGGCCACCATCACCCTGATACCAAAACCAGACAAAGATACTACAAAAAAAGAAAATAACAGATCAATATCACTGATGAATATATATGAAAAAATCCTCAACAAAATACTAGCAAACAGAATCCAACAACACATTGAAAGGATCATACACCATGATCAAGTGGGATTTAACCCAGTGATGCAAGGATTCTTCAGTATATTATAATGGAATATTACTCAGCCATAATAAGGAACGAAATTGGGTCATTTGTTGAGACGTGGATGGATCTAGAGACTGTCATACAGAGTGAAGGAAGTCAGAAAGAGAAAAACAAATATTGTATAGTAACGCATGTTTGTGGAACCTAGAAAAATGGTACAGATGAACCGGTTTGCAGGGCAGAAATTGAGACACAAATGTAGAGAACAAATGTATGGACACCAAAGGGGGAAAGCGGCAGGGTGTGGTGGTGGTGGTGGGATGAACTGGGAGATTGGGATTGACATGTATACACTGATGTGTATAAAATGGATGACTAATAAGAACCTGTTGTATAAAAAAATAAATTAAAATTCAAAAATTCAAAAAAGAAACAATCAAATTAGAAGATTTTAGCACACCTATTTGAATAATTTATAAACCAAGCAGTCAAAAAATTGAAACATAAGTTTAATTGTCATAAATAACAGTATAAATGCAACATTTATACATTGACTATGTACTGTGCTGCAAGAGAATTCTCAAAACGTCACCTGAAATACATAGAATACAGGCTAGTTGTTGGAATTCATTCAATAAAAATTAGAAATTAACAATAAAAATGCACATACACAAACATAAATCCATAAAACGTACTATTGGAAATGAAACAACTTCCTTCTAATTAATGACACAAATAAGAAATAACAAAAATCATGAATGCTGTAGGTAACAGCACGCAGAATTTCAAATAGTTATAATGGCATTTGAAATTATAAAAACAGAACTCAAAAACTGTGTAAAGTTGACATGCACTGAATATATGGTAAGAAATAAATGTTGAGACACCAGGAAAAGAGAGTGAAAAATGGCCAGTGAAGTCAGAGGAAAGCAAAACAGCATGAGGTGCCAAAAAGTATATGAAGGAGAGAGCAATCAACTAATGAAATGCTGTTATGATAAATGAGTTGAGATCTTGTATTTAAACACTGAATTTAATGAAGTAGAAGTCACTGATGATCTTGGATAGATATTTACGGGATTGGAGTAGAAGGCTAACTAGAATGAATTTAAGAGGATTTGAGGCAAAGAATCAAGGACTGTATTCTACACGCTGAGGAGTTTTGCTGAAATGGGAAGAAAATAAGTGAACAGAGGAGATGGAGAAGGAAAATGGAGGAGGAAGAGGGACTTCTTTTCTTGTTGTTGTTGCTATAACCTGAGAGAAATATTAAGATGTGTATATGTGGACAGAAATGAGCCAGTAGGTGTTGAAACTTTGATAATATAGATCACAGGTTGGAAACTGCTGATGAAACATCCGTGGATAAGAGAGAGGACATGGGATGCAGAATAAAAATGGGGAGAGTGAATTCAAAAACAGAAGGAATAGCTTATTTACTCCTTTTTAAAAAACAAATTAAAGGTCCAACTTCATCCAAGTTGTACATGCTGAGTCACGCATTCTATTTTCAGATAGGAATTTCACTATAATCTCAAAATAGAGAATTACATAAGCATTATAGGTAATTAGAAATACTGTATGTATTTTACTTGAAAGAGCAAAACTAATCACTGGGCCTGTTTTTTTTAAGTTGTTAAAATTAGTCAGTTTAAGCTGATTTTCTTTATGCATTTAATTAACACAGTGAAATGTGAGGATCAATTTTCATTTGTAATTTAAATATTCAAAATTTCCCGAGCAACTTTAAGGAAAAGCTCAATGTAAGAGAGAAATAATCTCAGTAAGCCTTAATTAATTATGAAATAATCCCATCCTCCTCTTTAAAGTGTTCAATGCCAGGGTGTAACAACTAATAAAGTACAGCAAGTAATTTAAGCATTTAAAATAATGCCTCTCTTTTAGTAAAAATAGGCAAGACTTGTTGTTACATAACTCTATAAAATCTACACTAATTTGATATAGATAGACTTGAAAAATAAACTAAAAAGTTTTTTTCAGGGTACATTAATAAACTATTGTCGGTATTAGTCACAAGAACTCAAATGATTCATAACAAAACTCATGGAATTATTTTATAGCAGCTCACCAGACATTGAACCTAGAAACTCCCATTCAAAAATACACCTTTAAGAAAAAATAATGGCAACCCACTACTAATGATAGGATTACCAAACGATTATATTATTATTGCTTTTCTCTTTGGATGAATTCTTGTTGATAAATGCAGAAAAAAAGGTGGTATTAGAAAATCACTAATTTATTTACCCAAAGGAAACAATAAAGCCAATAATTATCAATAGAAACTAATGTCAATAACTGAAAGTTCATGGGAAATTTGTAATGGAGGAATTAGACAGACCATAATCAGCATTACTAAAAATGGACATACAGACATTAGGGACCTTATGATTTCACTCAATAATAATTACAATGTACCATCCATGAAGTGCTCTTTCTGAAAAAAGTGATCAAAATCTTATCCATATTTTAAATTCAATTATCAGCTTATAGAATATAAACCATAAAGCAGTAGTAACCAAAATGGCTTCCCAGTACATTGTTCTGTATAACATGCAAGGTAAAATGAGTTAAATTTTTAAATGGTTGAAAAATATTAAAAGAAGAATATTCTGTGGCATATGAAAATTATATAAAATTTAAATATCTATGTCCATAAAAAAGTTTACTGGAATGCAGTCCCACTCATCCAAGTATTATCCACTTATAACTGTTTCATGCTGCAAAGGTAGAGTTAGCTTACAAAGCCTAAAATGCTTGTTACCTGTCTATGTCACCAGAAAGAAGACATCAGTTATATATAAAATGGGGGATATTCTATAGGACAAATGACTTGGCTTCTCAAAAAGAAATATATATATATATATATATATATATATATATATAAAATAAATGTATAGAAAAGAAGAATGAAGTTGTTATAGTTTGCAAAAGACTTACTAGATAACAAGCCATTGCAACATGTAGCATATTTGGATCCTGATTTAACGAATGGATTAAAAACATACTCCGCAAAAAAAAAAAAAAAAAAAAAAAAAAAAAATACAATTTTGAAAAAAACGAACACATTTATTTTGGGTAGAAGATGACATTAAGAAAATGCTGCAAAATTCCTAGGGTGTGATAATGACAAAGTACAATTTAAAAAAACCTACAATGTTTAGAGATGTATAATAAAATATTTTAGGTGGAAAGGCATGATATATAGGACTTGCTTTAAATATCTGATCTCATATGAAAAAATAAATAAATAAAATTGGAAGCAGGGAAGAAGATGAGAACATTTGGGGGGAAAAGTTGATTATTCTTGAAGCTGGGTGCTGAATTCACTAAACTATGTACTCTTTTCTTTTACATATGTTTTAAGTTTTCCATAATAATAATAAAATGTGTGCATACATATATGCCTTTAACTGAACTAACATAGGATTAAAAGAAGTAAGATTCTTTCTTATCTAGTAATATCTAGACATCTGCTTCACTCAGAACTTCACATTTTCACTATTTTTCTCTATTTGTGACTGGGGGTTTTTATGAATGATTTACTTTGCTTTCTAGGTACTTAAGAATAACAACGCCAATAGTAGGTATCGACAAGGCAATTTAGTCCATTCTGACAAAGATATGCGGATCTCTACTCTATACTGTAAATTGTCAGGTGCTAGAAATTATAGCTTATATAAACTACAAACTCTTCTTGGGTTTTATTTCTGTTGTTATTTCTACTTGTGAATGCCAGTAACAGCCAATAAAATTGGATCCCTAGCACTTTTTGCTTTATTTATGACTCTTTAAATTCACTTCAAATTTCATTTTGAAACCCCTCTGAATTCTGGTGTCTTGCCATTTATATTCTGTCTGATTATTTTAAATGCTATTCTCAAAAATCTAGAGCTTTATACTGTTTCTCCAACACTAACCTTGAATTCTTTCAACCAACAGAACTGATTTAACATAAAATCAATTGATCTTCCTGACCCCTGGTACTTCTCACCTGATGTGCTTAACTCCCATGAACAGAAATCAGGAATCCTTTCTTTTAATAAATAATGGTTTAATTCTACACAGTTTTTCCGAGGAGACAGTCAACAAATGCAAACCCTATGAAGTTTGGAAGCACCATTTTATATTCATTTTATAATATTATGGCCATGTCATATTTGTTTAATGAATCCAGTCTTTTTTTATATTGATGATCTACAATGTAAGAAGTCAACCAACATTAATTAGAAAAAATACTGTTATGAAATTTTCAATTTACATAGAATAACACTATGTATGAAAAGGCTGTATCTCTTGGCAACGTAGGTACACTTTAGTTTATCTGTACTGTAAAATTAACTTCTCTATTATTTGGTCAGTTGTGAATATCAATGCACACAAACCCATACCTGAACATATAATTAAGTCATAGGTAAAATTTAATCATGTACAAGTTTACTTGGTTCACCTTTGCCTCGAAGTTAGAAATACAGCAAACCTCACCTGCTTCTACATCAACTAATTCCATTAACCTTTCCATTACATGAAGCTGCCACTCATTACAAATCTGCTTTCTAAAGTTCATCCATTCCATAATTTATCACATATAACTCAGCCATACTCCATAACTGCTTACTGGCCACTTGAGAAAGTTCTGCTTAAAATAGTAGTAAACATAGTAGTTCACATTTATCTATACTTCATTCAGGTTCATGTTCAAATGCCAAAGTTTGATAAAAGACTTTAGTGATGACTTTAGCTAAAATTGCATATATTTCAGTAAAAATATTAAACTTACCCACTTTATTTATGTTTCAACAAATCATTTTAATGACATTTTATTATATAATCTAACATTTATTTGTTTATTGTCTGTATTCTCTACTAGAATGGATGGTCATTCATTGAAGGCAGGGGCTTTACCTGCTTTGTGAACTATTCTATGTACTATATCTCAAAAGTGGATGATGTGTAACAGAGGCTCTGAAAAGTACTTGTAGAATGAACAAAGGAAAGAACCACTGAAGAGAGAGAAAACTTTGTCTACTAGCCTTCGATGAGTCTCTGTGAAATAAAAATCTGCCTGTATTTTTTATATCACAGTTTAAAACCAGGGATTATCCTTGAGAAAATGAGTGAAGTACTCCTACAGAAAGGAAAGCATAAGTTATGCTGAGAAAGAGAGCAAAACTTTACTTTTAACTAAGTATCGGAAAAAGAATTTGAGGGTTGGGAGGATATTGTATCATTGGCAGATATTCAAACACATACAGATAAGTGAAATAAGAATGTAGCATATTCACAGTTAGAAATGGAAATCCTTCTTATAAAGAATCGATTCAAACAAGTTAATTTTTCCTTTGAGTTTTACCCCTTAGGATTGTGAATTACAGTTGATAATAAACATTATATTGCATTTTAAATTTCAAACTGTCTCTGTTTATATTTATGTATGCACTAGCATTCTTCTAAGTTCATCAAGAAATAATTAATATATGGTTCTCCCATTAATAGTAATTCTTAGTTGTTTGTCCCCTTATTTCCATAAATAAACTTGAATTTTAACATGACTGCTAACATGGCAAAATGAATTATTCCCTTATTATATTTATTTTGTGAGGAGCGTGTATTTCACCAGAACAGAAAAATGTATGTTACAGTGTGCAAACATTGAGGAAAATTACTAGACATGTAATTTTTTAAATCAAGCTTAAATAATGAATTAAGGGAGCCTAGGGTGATACAAGTCTCATAACTGAGTTTCCAGGCAGATTTGGGATAGAAGAAGCCATATTCCCCCAGGGTGATTGTAACCTATAGTAAGGATCATCGAGTGGATGTTAAATAAAGGCAAAGCTTGACTCAAATCTTAGAAGAAGGAAGAAATCTTGCAGGGAAAACAAAAAGGGGAATGCTAAAGTTCTAGACTATTGGAATAGAAAAGTCCCAAGTTCTAGAACTAGAAATCACTGGGAATGAAGCAGAGTACCCAAGGAGGGATGGAAAGCTATTGTCCCATTACTTTCTAGAGTCTCAACTTTCCATCTACTGGGATGATTAAGGCTTCCTGAATCTTGATTTGGAAGAGCTCCCAGTTAGAAACTAGGAGGTAGAGAGTGCAGCCAAGGGGGATGTGTACCACAAACAGCAAAATGGAGTCACTCATGTCCAAGGGATCTAAAACAGAGCCAGGAGGTTCTTAGGGAAGTAGAACTTACATATGTCTATGCCCAGATGCAACATAAACTTCTGACCCAGCAAAACACAGGCCACCTGGAACTCATTTCTTCACTCCCTGAAAACCTTAGCTTAGCAACCAATCAGCTGCTGAGGAATAACAATGCCTTCTGGCACCAATTATAGTTCTGCAAAACAACCTGTATAATTTCTCTGTAATGTCTTTGTCCATTGCCATTTTAACTTCCCTCAGAGAACATTTGAGTTGCCACTCGAATCTGTGTCTCCTGAATTGCAACTCCTAAGACTCCAAATAAACTCTTTCCTTATTTGCAGGTTTTTGATATTCTCCTTTTTTGGTTGATAAAGAACATGCCTGACAGTCAGACCCCACCACAGCTTGTACGCTCAGATCAGACCTTATCTTCAGCCACAGGCCTGCACCATTGTGCTCACATGTAGCTAACCATTCCACCTGTGTACATTCCTGACTTTGGTCTGACCCCTGTCATCTGCACCCACTGCCATGAGATTATGGCAAGACCCAGCAGCCACAGTAACACACTTGGGCAACCAGCGCCCCCATAGCTACAAATGTCCCCAGAGCTGGCCCAGGCCCTTGCTGTCTGCCCTGGTACACCACTATGTGTGTGTCTGTACGTAGCACCTACCACTACTCAGACACCCGTAGCTGGGCCCTGCAATCACATGTGTGCACAGGACCAGCTCTGGCCACAACCAATACCTGTCCTTGTTCCTAGCTGCTGCACTTGGAGGTGCTTCTGAGAACCCCACAACCACGATGGATGCTCCTCAGTGCTTATCAAGGACCATGCATTTGCTGATGCTGTGGAACCCAGCAGCCTGAGCTGAAGAGACATCACGCCACCCTGGGCTCTATGCCGGCCCATGGCCCCACACTTGGTGCCCTGCACCAGTAGACTCAGGGTAATGCCACGCTCCAGCACTTCCCCTGCCCCATGCAGGTAACAGTCTTCCCATAGCCAAGTCAGTCCATAAGGTCTGGAGAGGTTTCTGCCTCTTCAAATGTGCAGACACCTACACAAGGCTACAGGGGTCAGGAAGAGTGAGGGAAACAGGACTCCACGAAAGGAATACAAGAAAATTCCAAGAGCTGGGCCCTAAAATGGAGAGCCAAAAATTGCCTGACAATTCCAAACAACTGTTCTAAAGATGCTCAGCAAACTCACTGCTATGTATAGATCCAAAGGAAATGAAATCAGCATTTTGAAGAGATAGCTTCAGTCCCGTGCTTAATGCAGCTTGGCTCACAACTGACAAGATATAGAGATAAAATAATACCTTTCAATGGGTAAATGGATAATGAAGTTGTGGGATGTATATATTCCACTGGAATATTTTTCAGCCATGAGAAAGAAGGGAATCCTGCCATTTGTGACAACATGGATGGACCTTACAGGCATTATGCTAAGTGAAATAATTCAGAGAGAGAAAGAAAGATACTGTATGATATCACTTATACGTAGAATCTAAAAAGCTAATCTCATAGAAACAGAGAATATAAGAGTTGTTGCCAGGGTCTTGGTGGGTGGGGGGAAGGAAAGGAGAGATGTTAGCCACAGAGTATAAGCTTTAAAAATAAAAAAGAAAACAAAAGGGAAGCAAGGGAAGGGAATGTACTAAGTAACACTGAATGGAACACTTCCTGGGTCACTGGATTTCAGAAAAAGAATCAAGAAATACACATTATATGAAAGTCATGAGATTTAATTTTTTTTTTTTTTTGCAGTATGCGGGCCTCTCACTGTTGTGGCCTCTCTTGTTGCGGAGCACAGGCTCCAGACGCACAGGCTCAGTGGCCATGGCTCACGGGCCTAGCCGCTCCGTGGCATGTGGGATCTTCCCGGACCGGGGCACGAACCCGTGTCCCTGCATCGGCAGGCAGACTCTCAACCACTGCGCCACCAGGGAAGCTCATGAGACTTAATCTTAAGTCAATCAGGGGGTATTTTTAATGGTGAAATTATTAATTTATCAATCACAAGTGTGAAAGGCTTCTCTCTTGCAAGTTTTTTGTGCCATATGGAGTTGATAAATTTCAGTTCCAATACTGCTATATTAACATCTTTATTATGTCTCTCAATCTCTCTATGGCTTGTGTTTTTGCGTGTGTGCTTTTTATGCCAAGAAATAAAGTGACTGAAGAAAATAACCTCTAATATCCATTACAGTGTTATATTAAATGTTTATAGCTTAGAACAATAAAAATATGAAGGTCCATTTAAAGAACTGGATTATATTTTGCCTACAAACTATTAATCAGATTACAGCTAATGATGATTCCCCAGAATTAAAACTTGTAGTGGAAGAAAATTGTGGTTAATTACTTATGTCAAGGAATGTCACAGAAAATACACTTGTATGTATGTTAATGAAACCTGATATGTACTTTCAATTGTCTATCAAATAAAACATTTGCAAATGGTGGGTTAAACACACTTATTGCACAAAGATAAAAACAACATGGATAATTAAGCATGTGAAACAGGATCATGTGTTTAGCTGTCTGGAAATTTTATATGAAAGGGACAAAGGAAGATTCAATTTTACATAAAAAGGGAAAATCACCTTCAATACATATTCCCAACACTAAACAGAGCTTTCCTGACAAGAGTTAAATTTATAAACATAAGAGATTAAATTATTCTTTTGTATAATGTTTTTTGAAAAATGCAGCTTATTTAAAATCAATTATTCTTTGACAATGTATTTTATTTTCTAGTTCACCGAATAGAATTGTCTTAATGGCATGCATTTTCCATGTATTTTCATAAAAATGTATATTATTAAACTTTCATTTGAATCTGTTTTTCACAGGAAATACTCCTTTTACCTAGAACATGTGAATTTCAAAAAAAAAATTATTTGAGGAATCTATGGATTTTTCTTAAAACAAATAACAAAAATTCAGTCATACAGGTGATTCCCATGGCCTAGGTTTACTATATTTCTCTCTTTCAGTTATTCTTTTATTTGGTGCAGAAGATAAGATCTAAGCTATTTAAAAGCATGGCTTGCTTTGTAATTTTGGCCACAGAATTTCAGATTACTCAAGGCTTAGATCAATCACTTAAAATTTCAATGACATTAGTAGTTGCAAGTTTCGAGGATACATACGTTCAAGAAGATATATTTAATGAAACACAAACTCATTGTTTCACAATCAGCTACTCTGACATTCATGCTGGTAATGGCATCACTAAACTTCTGTAGTGATACTTCACCAAAGTTACCATTGAGGGCAATGGCCTACTGTCATATCACCTTGATGCATCTCCATCAAGGTGTTGACCTTGACAGGGTAGATCTTTATAACAACTTAGCACCACAAGCTTGCAAGCCAGTCAGTGAGATCACACATGGTAAAGCAAATGATTTATGGCAAGAATCACACACTGAAATGCCTTGCAGAAGCAGGTTAGGTAATATAGATGAGGGAACGTGGCTGGCAATGATGTCACAAAATATCTTGTTTTAACAAATTAGTGTAAATAACATAGGAATATTCTCTATTTAGACTAAGAGATATACTCTTTTATTTTCACTTAAAATGTATGGCTCTCTATATTTGCTCTTACTTTTGCACTTTTAACAGTGAATGACAACAGAGAAGAAATGTTTATTTTTCCTCTTAATGCTACTCAACTGCAACTGTTTTACCATATGGTGAGTAATCCAACTCAGAGCTTAAGAAGTAGAACCCCTGATTCTTCTGTGAAATCTCAAGGTTATAAAATGTTAGTAAATTATCCTATTTTTGAGAATTTGTAAGTAATTTCTCTTTTCACTGCACTAATACCATAAGCCAAACAAAATTCAACTTTGTGACCCCTAATGCAAAAACTTACTAATTATTAAAATAAAACTGTCCAAACAAAAAAATAATACAATGTAGTCCCATCAATTCTACAACTTTACTAACATTTATCCCTTTGTGACAAATGTTGACAACTTTTAATGAGCCGCTAGTTCGTTAATGTCAAAACTTGGAATTCTTTTGGAATTTTTAAACAGCTTTCTGAAAAAAAAATTTTTCTTAAAAATTTTGGGATTTAAAAAAAAATCTTGAAGATAATTCTTTAAAGGTTTAAGTATATGAAAAATAGGGAAAGTGTAATGATTATTTTCTAGTATATTTTACAAATAACTCAAAAGTAAATCTAAATTTCAAAAGGCTGACTTGAAAATACAGTGGAAAGATAATCCCCTGACAGTGAAACTTTTATTTAGGTAAACTCATAATGGAGCTGAGAACAGCTCAGCAACCCCTTCAAGAACAGAGAGCTCCCAGGCCAGCAGGACTTGACATTAGCCTGATTACAACTATTAACACATCTAAAAGACAATGTTTTACTCAGAAGGCTCAGCCAAATACAGAACAACAAAATAGATAGGACTGCAATATTAAATATTATATAAGCACAGGACAGCAGGTGCTTAGATGCTGATCACTGACTATATTATTAGTGATCCCAATTTTAAGACTAAAACTAGTGTGAGGATAAATGTATTCGAGGACAAAATTGACGTCTTGTTATTTGATGCGCTGTGGCTGATGTCTGTTTGGTGAGTTGGCATTTTACTGGGGTCTACTATTAATGCACGAGCTTCTGCAATACAATTTTGTTCTTTGGTTTGAGGAAGGCCCAGTGGTGCCTCTGTTCATTTACCTCCACCTGATACCCAGCAGCGATAATCTATCTATCCTCAGGCCAGGTTGACGATCTTACAGATTTTAGCTAAGGAACCATAGTACTGCTCTCCACTTCTCTCACCTTTGCAAACCTTCTTCTGGTCAGCTTGCCTTCCAGCCCTAGACACCCACCCTCCACCTCCCCATAGGGCAGGCAGGGACAGCTGAATTCCTTTATAGTACAATTGTTGAGTGGTTGAGAAGTGCTAACTCTGTCACCCTCTGTAGCGTGAGGTTGTTAATGGAACACCCCACAAGGTTATCTTCTCCCATTATCCCAAACAGAAGCTGAGACAAATGACCCTTTTCTATCTGTATTTACCTATTACTGTTTCATATTCTAACAAGACTTAATCTTCTGATCTTCCCTACATGTTCCCACCATTTTCTTCCAAAAATCCCTCAGTCTGGATGGAGTGGGTGTCCCACTACTTTTAAAACATAAAATAATAAAAATACCTAAAATAATAAAAACACTATGATCCAGGCCACCACCTTTGGCTCTTGATATACAAAATGGGAGCTAAAAGTGTCTAAAATAAAATATTTCCTCTTGGAAAATCTCTGATTCTAAATACTGGCAAAAACATGAAAAGATTTTTGTTTTCTTTTTATTCCTAATAAAACAGTACTCATCTACTACCCTCCAATCACTAGAGAGAAGATCAGATACATTAAAAGTGCAGAAGAAAACACATACATATTTAAAAAGTAGTATTTCCATTTTATTAATTAATTGATGCATTTCTGCTATATGCATGTTCTCTACATGTTATTTAATTTGAATTGACAAGGAATTAAATGTATAGATAACTGCCCCAATGTGAGCTACCAAGCAGCTTGAAAATTCAATTAGCAAATGTCATTTGTAAATGTTCACAGAGATCTGAACTAAAGTAGAAGAAAGCATAATAATAAACCCATAGGAGGATTAACCCGTAAGACATTTTATGAGCCTAATATTTTCCTAGAGAAGAGCAAGCCTTCTAGTCTTCATTGTTTATTTATAATAATAAGTCCTGAATCTAGCTCTTAAAATGCTACCTTTGATGAAGCAATAGAATTATAAAATATTTTCAATATTATTCAAGAGGTACACCTAAATATTAAAACAACCTATCATATCTTTTTTATCTTACATAATTTCCAATTAATGATAAAAGCATATGTAGACCAACATGTTAAGGACTGATTATTCAGAAGGAATTGATTTTTGCTGAGTGAAATAAATTGTAATGTGGCTTATGCTATGTCCCAGAATTGTTTTTAGCCAAGTAAATAAAAATTTGAGTCACCTTGACCTTTTGTAATAAGGGGCAAACTATGCCAGACACACAACTGCTCCATCTTTTTCCACATTCAGTTTTAATCAGAGTTCCATTTAAGTTTTTGTGTCTTGGCAATCATTGCATTGCAAGGCAAAGAAACAGTAGAAATAAATGAGATGTTACTTTGCCCCGGCCAATTAAATCATGATTCAAGGTAACATTCAGGTGACATTGCAAATTGTCAGAACAGCAGGGAGCCATACTTCAGTAAAGAAAAAAATGTGTGAAGGATATTTATTTCCCTATCCAATATAAGTGACAAGGTTGAAATGAGGATGGTGGTGTGTCTATAAAAATATATCACCATTTAAGGAATCCTATTATTAGACACGGCAGAAGCTCTGTCTTAGAGAAGCCTCCATACTGTGGGTAATTATCACAGTCCAGAATGCTAATTGCTTTTCAATCTGCAGGCTGTGCTTTCAATGAGTCTTGCTGAGCACTGCTGGGCTGTACCTAGACTGCTACTTAATGAGAACAGCCCTTATCAAAGGACAGCATCATCTCTCACTATCAAATCGATAGGAAAGAATTAGCCCAGGCTTTAAAGTCTGGAAACATGTTGGTCAATAGATTTTTGCCCAAATGCTGAATATTTCAGGATCATTCCTAGAAGCCATCACATTCCCCAAGTCTATGAATAATCAGCATATGAAACACATGGGAAGGTAATGAGCAAGGGTCAGCCAGGGTCTTCTTTCTGCTGAAAGTTAACGGAAATGCAGTTATACACCACAGGCTATTTGGAGCTTCAATGTGCAATGAGATGTTTTCCCGTGATACTGTGGACATTTCAGACAACTGGGCCTGGACATTAAGATAGTATGAATTTATTTACTTATGTATGTATAAATGCAAATATATATGCATTTCATCTTCACAGTGTGTGAAACTTTGTGCTTTTTACTGTGTGTGAATCTAATTTAATACAGCAATCCTACAAGTGTGTGATTCTTTCATATTTTTAGAATAAGCAAACATATGGGAAAAATTTTTGGAAAACAAATTTTCTAAGGTTTTCTACTAAGTGACAATGTCAAGGTTTAAATGCACACCTCTATGGCTTCAGAACTCATATTAAGTATGGATTTAAAAATTACTATAATATATATGTGTATATATATATTATATATATATTTATATATATAATGATATTCAACAAATAGAGAATTATATAGAAGAGTGGTGCTTAAATTTACCAGATTCAATGTATTATTTAAAAATACATATATTGAATGTTCTCTTTAACATGCCAAAATTCAATTTAGAGAGAATAATCTGACTTTACAATTTACTAATAAAAGCAATTTAATGCTGCCTTTGAAAGGTAAGGAGAAATTAAAGCATGCTATATAACAATACCTAGTTTTTAGAAAACTTTAGGCACAGGGAGGCATGAGCCATAATGAAGTAAACATACACCACATATAAAATGAGCATGAGCACAACTTAAATGGATAACAAACCTGAGTAAAGTTTGAATAAACAAAGTACAATCTTACCTTGATTGTTCAGGTAGCTGCATACCTAAAAAAGACTCAGTCTATATGAAAACCACATGTTCACATGAAGATGTTGTATTTATATTTTTTAAAGAATCAAATTTCAAGATTAGACACTAATAGACTTTTCACCTACATGAATGCAGAGAAGAATATTTTGCTAATTGCAGTGCTCAAAATATTATCTTCTGTGCCCAACTGCTCAGTAACTACTGGGCATCAAATAATTCCACCTAAAAATGCCCTTGGTAACTCCAATTCATTAGGACAAATAAACCTCTTCAATTTCCAAAACATTTTGTAAACGGTAGTGCATTATTTTATTTACATACATACATGTGTATGTATATGTGTATATTTTATATATATGTACATACAGTTTACAAAACAGACGGAGTCAATGTATTCCAATTTCTTTGCGGCAAACTTTTTGCCTAATACGTCTTAAAGAACTTCCCAATGCTGTAACACTTATAACCCAGCCTCACTAGTTTTAACACCTGGATAGTATTTTGGGGGATGTATTGCCATAATTAGCCATTTTCCTATTGACACATACACTATTTCCATCTTTCTATTATTTTTTCTATTTATTTTCTTTCTAACAATTATTTTTTTTCTTTCTGGTCTTACCCTCAGTTTAAGATCGTTTTTCCAAGTTCCTGTATCTAACTTACTTAGATTATTACCAAATTAATGTGATACCTGACTTTTATATTCTAAGCATTAGTAGTAAGTGCACCAATAGTGACAGAATTTGACAAGCATGTCTTATGGCTGCATTCAGACAACATAATTATTTGTGAAAGAGGCTATTTTAGTGAGGATGTTAGGGACAGTTCTTCCTGGACGCTCTATTTCCTAAAGAGTCCATTTCTCTGAGCATAGGTGGGCATGGCCAATTTAGGATGGACTGTATACTGAGATGAGTTCCATGACAGTGAATTTAGAAATATCTCGCTGTGTAAAGCTGTCTTAGAATAATAAAGATAAATACTTCTCTATGTTCCCCCTGGAGAAAATGTTTACATCGCACAATACAAAATAAAAACATCCTGTCTCTGTCTTTCTGTCTCTCTGTAGGGAGCAGAGTGAGGGCAGGTCTACAGCAACCCTATATAAGATCAAAGTTTTTTACTTGGGGGTTGCTCTCTGGGATGACACCCCACTCCATGTGCAGGTACCATCTGAGACTCACTGCATCACCCAGTGAAGATTGGGGCTCAGGGAAGTAAATCAGATGTTCTGGCTTCTGCTTTTTCTAAGTGATAAACTCTATCTCTGACCCAGAGGTCTCATGTGTTTGTCAGTATATGTGTGTGTGTGTGTGTGTGTGTGTGTGTGTGTGTGTGTGTGTGTGAGTGAGTATATATGTATACATATATATGACAGTTACATAATGCAACAGGCGAGTAGTGAGTCATCGTGACCCCTTATGAGATTAAGAATGCATGTTATCTCCTAAGGAGGTCTGGTTAAGGCAGATGCACAATACAAACTAAAGGGGAGGGAGGAAGCCCAAACTGGCCAAGAAAAATTTTATCTGTTAATTTTTCTTGTTTTGCCAAAAAATATGAAAATTAATTCATCACTGTTTATATATATATATATAGACATGCAATAGATCTATACTGTGACCAGCTAATTTGTTGGCTTATAAGTAGGATAAAATCTCAGATTTTTCATTGTTTCTGGCCTAGCAGAGGATGGGCTAGATTATGTTGCAAAAACAACACTACAACAAAATCAAAATCTTAGTGGTTTAGGACAAAATGGGATATAGCATATGCAAGAAATAAACCTTTTTTGTTATAAGCCAGTTCAATATGTATTGTAGGGAAATGAAATTTGCCACCCTACATGACTCTTTGGCACGCTGATTATTCCAGCTGAAAACAGTGAAAGCCCAAAAGTCTCAGGAAGAAACTTTGACCTTCCACCTAACTGCCTAAAGAAGAATGAGACAGAGGGCCTGTTCCTGCAATAGAGCTCTCCCCAGAGACACCTGCAAAGAATATGGGCTAGGTGTGGTGGAAGGAAGCTTCAGGCAGGACCTAGGGATCAGAGTCTACTCTGTGCCCCATTGTCCCTGCACAGCCCAGAAAACATTTATTGACCAAATATTTGCATTTCCATCTCCATGTCCCAAACTACTACCTTCAATACCTTCTTCTGTCTTTAGCTGAAGATGATATTTAAGGTGAAGGTTTCAGCCACTTTGGCAAGTTGCTCAGCTTTCCTGGGTCTCTCCCGTGTACACATGTTATTAAACTTTTCTCCTCTTAATCTGCATCATGTCAATTTAATTTTTAGACCAGCCAGAAGAACCTAGAAGGGTAGAGAAAAATGTCTTCCTCCCTAACATTTTGTATGTGTTATAGGAATGTAACCTGGTTTCTAAAGTGGGAGAAGCAAACAAAGAAATGCAAAATATTGTACTTAACACAAAGAAGTGTTTTTTTTTTTTTTGTGATCTTAGGTAAGTCAAAAAGTTAGCTATGCTTTAGCTTTTACGTTTGTAAAACAAGAAAAAATAACCAGATAGCCTTTAATACCCCTGTAGCCAATAAATGCTCTAAGGTTTCATGAAGTTATTTCTAGGCAATAAAATATTCCTTTCAAGACTCATTATGCCCTGGCAATCGTGAAGCAGCTAAGGGTCTCTTCCATGCTGGTTGCTACAAGGGCAGAGGATAGAGTAGATATTGAATTTTACAATGGTCTGTAAATCTTCTGCCCAGCATTTTCTTGGTAACATTTAGTCGTTTCACTACACCTGTCTTCAAAGGCAATTTAGTGCAATCCTTCCTATGTCTGGAAGTATGACAACTAACATTATAAAACCACATACTACATCCCTAAGCCATGATCTTATTATGGTTCCATGAAGTAATATTATATCACTCCAGAAAACAGATCATCTTGACATTTTGAGGCAATGAATTCACAAAGAAGTTACATATAAAAGAAAATTCTGGTTAATACCTTATTTATTATTAAGCTAAAGCAGAACATAATATTTAACAGTGCAAAAAAATGTCACGTCACCAAATATTGTATACCCTCTCAACAAGGCAGACTACTTTGTTTTTTTTTTTAAGAGAACTCTGTTGATACAATTGTGTAAGAAGACTTTTGGGAACAATGACCAAGCAATGGTCAAGCCTTTCTCTAAGAATCCTCTTAAATTTCATTATTTAAAAAAATAATCAGATCTCTAGATTCTGATACTAGAAAATCAGTTAAATTGTCTGTATGCATTTGTAGGATATTTTACTCCCTGTCTTTTGCATTATCTCAGGGAAAGCAAAGCTTTATGAATAACTTCTAAAAAGTTTAGCAAATGATCTTCAGTGAGATGATAACTGTTGAAGCTTTAAAGCTAAATAGTTTGTGTTAAATATGGTGCTTATCAAGAAATAATTATTTTAATAATTCTCTACATTTGCTTCATCAAAATAATTGCATAGCAGATAGGTTAGGTCTTTCTATATTCCATGCTTTTGCTCTTCACATATCCTCACCTAGAGTGCCTAGCCTTCAGAATCCATTCTACCCAGTTCCTGAGCAATTCTTATCTGAGTAAGAAATTCAGTCACATTCTCAATTCCACCTTCCATGAGCTTACCTTGTCTCTTTCATCTGTATTAATTAATGTGGTTACATTAATGCTGGCATAAATAAATCTATATTATTTATCAAATTCTCTCAAAATTTTGTGAGCAACTGTAATATTTCAAATACTCTACAATGCTTTGTTATATCAATAACCTCAACCTTATAACGTGTATTCGCATTTTAATTTTTGTATGTAATTTATATTTATAGGTAAAATTATGTGAGTGAAAGTATATAATAAAATGTGTCATACACATAATATTCCATAAACAACCAATGTCAGAATTAAAATGGTTTAAGTTAGGATTTTTTAATACAAATGTGATTTTTGTAATTCACTTTTCTCTCATTTGACATTAAAGATTATTTTTAAAAATTTGTCTCGGGCTTCCCTGGTGGCGCAGTGGTTGAGGGTCTGCCTGCCGATGCAGGGGACATGGGTTCGTGCCCCGGTCCGGGAAGATCCCACATGCTGCGGAGTGGCTAGGCCCGTGAGCCATGGCCACTGAGCCTGCGCGTCCAGAGCCTGTGCTCTGCAACGGGAGACATCACAACAGTGAGAGGCCCACGTGCCGCAAAAAAATAAATAAAAATAAAAAATTTGTCTCTCTATAGGAAAATCACATTTTTTCTAGAACTGAATTTTTACTTGTTTATTGCTATACTAAATGTAGTTCACCAGGGCATTATTTACATGGGCAGGATTATCCGTTATTCTAAATCAAATGTAATAGTTTTTTTTTTAGGTGTCTATTATTTTGTATGTATTTTTGTTCATTCTGAAACCTTTTTGTGGGTTAGCTTTCTTGGAAAGCCCATTCTGAGACAGAGATTCATGTCCAAGAAATTTATTAGATCGATGTCCAAGTGCTCTTGGGATCAATACTTCCAGGAAGGAAAAAAGCAGGAGTTGCAGAGGGAGAAGTTGGGGCATGATGTAGTCTTGAGGAAGCCTCTGCTGATCCTGTGGGAAGCTCTGAAGCCAAAATATTCTAGATACAGAGTTGAGGCTGGTGAGTGGGCTGGTGTAGAATAAAACTATTCTGAAACTCAATTGAATATGGAAATTGCAAACTCACGAACAGATATGAAACACCAGCAATATAGATGATGCAAATGTCATACAGTCAAATCTGCTCCTATGGTAGAAGTTTGGAGTCTCTTTTCCCCAACAGTTAGTTAAATGAATTATATAATAAGAGCAGTTAAGTTACGTAGAAGTTTGGAGTGTCTTTTCCCCAACAGTTAGTTAAATGAATTATATAATAAGAGCAGTTAAGTTACTTAGCCCAGTGTCAGGCCATAGTTGATTCTCAATAAATGCTAGCATTTATTATTTTTCAGAGTTGATATAGTTTATAAATTGTGTTGATTAATAGTAATTATTATTATCACGATTATCATGACCATCATTATTTTTGTATTCTAAACGTCATCTAAACTTTTAGTTTTTATGAAAATTATACCTCAAATTCATTGTAAAACAGTCATACTACCAAAGAAATGAGTTATGATGCTGCTGCATACATGTGGATTTATCTGTTTGAAACAGATATTAATCATACCTACATGATAGCATTACAAATAAGTGTTAACCAAAATTAGTTGTTCATTACTTAAAATTGTTTCATGATGTAACTCTGAAGTGGAAAAACAAAAAATACTGCACTTGCAAAAACTGCAGGCCAACACCAGGAAATGCAATTAAAGAAAGTAGAAATTGCCCAACAGATCATAAAAATTGTGAACAGATTATAAAAATTAAGTTAGCTGACTTTTAAAAATACTGCTTTCATTTTGTCTCTTATTTCATTCTGAAAATTTCTTGGGCAGAAGGAAGGTTTTCTAGAGAATTCCTGTCTATTTTCTCATTTAAAAAATTATCTTTACACTTTATTAAGCTTTTAAGAAAAACCCTGTGTTCAATTGACAAATGCATCCATAGGATTAGATTTTGTAATACTTTTTTGTGTAATTTATACTATGGGAAGATCATCACTCAATATTTAATCTCAATCTATCTTGTTGACCTAAAGAATTATGCTTTCAAAACTTGAAAGCATTAGGAGTACAAGATACACAAAAAAAGATGAGGGACATAGGTGATCAACGGCCTGATATCTAAGACTAAGTAGTTAGTAAGATCCTTGAGGACAGAAACAAATTACTTATAGTCCTATGGACAATGGTTTTTGCCATAAATCATAATCACCACTCAATATTTGCTTTGATTGTAAATCACCATATTTGCATCTGTCTTTTAGATTTTCTTCTTCAAATTATTCAGGGAAAACTTTAGGAACAAGTTTAACATATCTCTTTGAGGATATTTGATATAATTAGAGCAATTTCCCAAATAGTTGCATTGTTGTAGAGAAAAATGAAATACCATATTCGTGGTACCATATGAGACATGGGAAAAATGCATGCTCCTCAAATCTTAAGTTTATTAATATATTCATCCACTTCTGTAACTATGCCCTTTGATATATAACTTATAAAATATTTAACAACTTGTACAAGTATTTTTCCAATATATTTCACCCTTGTTCAGGAGAAAATTTATTCTAAGTTATGCTCACTAACCACTTTCTCCCATAACCTGTGATTCTCAAAATCTCCAGCCTATGAAATCATATAACTCAACCCAATCTTATCAAATTTGTGAATTGTGTTAGTTCTCACTGACCTGGAGTGCTGTATTTTTACAAAACTGACTTTTTTGTTTTAGTATATATAGTGACTACTGGGGCCTACAGCAGGGTTTACCTATTTCAGGTCTGAAAGCGGGAATTCAGCAAGTAACATATTAGTTTTATCAGTTTACTACTGTTTCAAGAGTGTCTCCTCAGGGATATGGTAGTAAAACTCTATTAAAAATACTATGTCTCATTTGCTTTCATGCTAACACTTTTTCCCACTGATTTCCTCAGAACTAGACCTTTTGTTGTTGTTTTTCACTGAGCCTTGGACATAAATGAAAACGATATGTTTAGTCACCAATCTGTTAGTTAAACTACATTTGAGGAAAATATTATGTAGACTATCATATATTCAAGTTTCAGAAATTCTTATTTGTAAGGTTTTCTGATATACTTGCATTATTAGTCTCTGTACTATATGCAAATATTATTTGAATACATAGTTACACCAATATTCATTTATTAGGAAAATTAATTTGAAACATTAGCCGAAAGTAATTATTTTTTATATTCTTGCACTATGGAAATAATTGTTTTACTCAGGTTACTGTGGAAATTGTTACTGTGGCCAGCCACAGCTGCAATCTAACTTTTGAAATGTTTTAGTGTCCCAACTTCCCGAAGTATTTCATTTACCATCTATTCACAGTGACCACATCCCTCTTAGCTTGCTTATAAATCTCACCACTAAGATCTGTTCTTGCTTTAAAAAACTTAATATAACCATAGCCTTACTTTCATGCAATACTTCTCTGTAGATTTTCTCATCTTAATTTTCCTCAGGTTAATTTTATTTCCCTCATTTCATCAAATATACTTTGCAAAATATCACCACAGATATCTTTATTTTCCAATGTAATGGCCATATTTGGTCCTTACCTGTCTTGGTCTCATGAAATAGTTAACATTATTAATCAAGGAGGCAGCAATCTACCAACAAAGATGCTGAGAAAGCCTCCTTCCAAAAGACTGTGGTTTTCAAAAGACAGTCCCCAAAAGGCCATTAGTTGTAATCACGAGGTAGAGCCTCTCCTATTTTTCAATTTTGCTTAGCACCCGTTCTGCTGCAATAGGATGGAGCCATCCAATGGTAAAATAGATATTTTAACATACTAATCTGCGCCACAGGAACATATCTAAATGCTGTGACTATCTGCTGGAGAAAACCCAATAAGACTGATTTCTGATTTCAAAAATGACCATATCTGTTTTTGGCAAGGCTTCTGGTAGTACAGCTGTGAGCTCCAGGCTTCACTGTGAATTATTTAACACATAGAATCCCTTTGTGTTTTGTGAAAGATAAACTGAATACAATGTCTTTGTACCCATGTGGAGAATAGCTAAACATTAAGAAAAATAATTGAAATAGGACAAGTCTGATGAATGCTTTTTGGAACACAGAGATAATATAAATGTTAATTTTCTGCTTGCATTTGTGATTTCCAGTAGCTCTTTTTTTTCCTAATTCCTACCTTCTGTGACTTTTTAAAAATGTTGGTTCAACAGATTACATAGATCACGTGTAAATGAATGTTAGATGTTGTTGTATCTTAGGATATTAGAGATATTACAATATGTTTTTCTTTTATTTTTTTGTCTAAAACATATATATGTACATATGTATATGAGAGTTAGGTAAAGAAAAGCTATAAAGAATTATGCTGATGAACAGGTATTTGCAGAAATTTTCTTCATGGCAGAGCTTAATGAATTAAAAGGCAATTAGGGCAGTTCTCCAGAAATGGATAGTACATAGAAAATTCTTAATCTAGGAGAAATCTCATTATGTTATTTTTTTCAGAATTATTAATCAAAGAAGTTCTTAAAAGGAAAATGGAAAGGATTACAGTCATGTGCAGGTTGTATCTAAGAGTTGTATAGAGAGATTTAAGTGGAAAGAAATAGAGAAAAAAAGAGATTCATGTTGACATGTTAGGTAAATGCATGATGTGTAGTGGGTGGTTTTCACTCATATCTCAAATCTTCAGAGACTCCCCCAGACAGGCCATCTTATCTAAATTTTTATTAGTCTTATTTTTTTCATTGTATTTTTTATTATCTGAAAAAATATATTTTTGCTTATTTGTTCATTGCATATCTCACTCTTCCAATGCATACTCAAAGACATTAGAAAGTTAGAATCATTTATTGTTCTCTTCCCAGCACGTGTAATAATGTTTGGTAGATAGAAAACACCCAATCAACGTTTACTGAATGAATGAGCAGACTGCAGTAGTGACAGACATGAATAGAATTTGCACATTTTCATTAGTTTTGGGAGTTGCAGAAGAAGTCAAATTATCTCTTGGCCTGTAAGATAAATATGGATAAGCATGGAGAATAAAGAAAATTAATGTCTCAAAGCTAAAGTGGAAGCTTAATTAACCATATGTATCCAAGAAGTCAAGAAAAGAGTACAGATAACATCTGTATTTGAAGGGTCCTTTGTCACAAAAACTAAGAATAATTCCACAACAATTTGAGTGAACAGATCCAAGGAACAGAAGATAAATAGCCATAAATTCCAACTTAAAAAAATGTCAGTTGTTGGCCAAATAAGTCTCATGTTTTGGCATTTCTTAAGTAGTCTGTTCCTGATTCACAATACTGCCTGTCTATGTGTGCACTATGAGCTAATTAGAAGTTAGTCCATAGATGCCAAAGCTTGATGTATACTAGACTAATCAGAGAAAAATAGGATTAGTTGTGATGGAAGAAATTTTTACATATTAGGGTAATTTTGGCTTATACATGATTTGGCTTGAACTTTATGCTGACTAGAACAGTCTGTCTCATGGTCTATCAAACACACGTTATACATTTGCTTTAATCATTAAAGAAAATGGTACATTGTCCAGAAGTAAAGAATGTATGTTTTGAAGATAGGGATAAACACTTCCATTCCTGGGATCCCAATACTTACTCCTTCAATGATCAGGCTCCCTTCCCAGGTACCATGGCTACACTATAAAACTGTGCTGAAAACCGTAATTCTCCTAAGTGGTTCCTCAGAGCTATCTGAGTGGCGGTCTCCCAGACTATAGTCCTCAGTTTGGCTCTAATAAAATTCTTCTCTATTCTTATTAGAAATTTTTTATTGATTGTTTTTATCAACATTGCTCAATGTAGTCAACAGGATGTCAAAAAAACCTACCTGAGGTCACTTGGGGTCTACTTTGGACGGGCACCCTATACTAAGCATGGGTCCCTTGAGCACTACCACCACTCCTGCCCCCCAGCTTCACAGCACTCTTCAGGTGCTTTGGTAAATTCTTTCTGATATCAGGACCTCATTATCTTAAGCAGATGGTCCATAATTTTTATTTGAGCCGTTATCTTAAGACTTGGAGTCTTAAGGATATACCGTTACCCCTCCTTGGTAAAAGAGACCTAAGAGGAAGTTCCTAGGCAGGGACTTAGGAGAATTTCTAGGCAGGAAAAGCCTAAAAGGAATTTTGGAGTAAACTAGGTTGGCTGACCTTTAAAATCTGGCTTAAAATTGGAAAAATTTGTGTATTGATTGTCTGAAAAAACTGTTTGATAGCAAAATGAGAGACTAAATCTCTTCAGTTCCAAAGAAAAGGGACACTAGCTCCTTCCAGCCACAAGGCATTCTAAGATAACTTAGGAACCTAGCAGAAGTGTCTGAGGCTTGATCCTAGTGATGTGTAGTAGCTCCATAGGGAACCTCATTATGACACTTTAAGTAATTTATGGCCTGTCCTGGGACACACACACACAAGGACTGGCCATCCACTGCTCTGAACCCCCAGGGTGGTTTTAGACTCCTGGCGGGAGAAACTGAGACACAAAAGAGCTGAACTGAGTCAAGGGTGACCCCTTGAGGAGCTAAGCTGGCAAGCAGCACACTTCTGACCCACTACGTTGTCCTTAGAAATTGTTCAGACTTTAAAATAAAATGAAACTAAAAGATAATGGGAAATTGTGCTTCTAAATCTGACCAGCTTCTGGGCAGGCAGCCACCCACTGGAACTCCAAGTAGCCTCATGTACAATACGGAGCTGATAATTGCAAGTATTTGACAAAATAGGAAGATACAACAAAAGATAACTTAACTCTTAATTGGCCAAGATGGGGCTCTTCTGACATGCCTAAACTGTTTGCTTTTTTTTTTTTGCATACACAGCTAGGAAAAAAGAAAAAAAGCTGGCTTGATGAAATATCTTTTCAAAATTCTGACCCTAAGGGAACAAAAGTACTCCTAGGAAAAAGCTTAAGGTTATAACTCTTATTACGTTCTTGAAATGTAAACACAGACCACATTGCCTGAGACTACATCCTTTGCTCAACCAGTAGAACCCAAAACTGAAAAAAAAAAAAAAGGGGGGTGGGGGATGGGAAAGAGGCATTTTTAACCTCAAGCAAGTAAATTTAACTGATTCCAACTTTTATTTACAAACTAGTGAGTTTACATTGTAATACCTGATTCATGACTAAGTTTTAAAATGAAGCTATGAGATCTCTACTTGTGTCTGTTTACATGTCTGTGTGTACATTAGAGACATGATATATCATTACCTTCAAATGATCTTATCAAAATTAGTTTGTAAAAGAGCTCTATTTAATTGACTTAAAATAAGTGCTTAAAAATTAGGTATTTCTAAATGTAATGGAAACCAAATTGAATTTTTTAAAGGATCAGGTGATCTAAGATTATTCTTTAATGAATGAAAACAAGTTTACATTTACTGGTTTAATTAAATAGGTCTATCTTCACAGTTAACAACCTTAAGTGTAAAACTTTTATTGTACCTAAGTTTACTAAACGTCAAATAAGTTCATATTATCTGTTACAGATTTGTCAGCAAGAAAGCCAAAATTTGGTATAATGATTCATTTGTAAATTAAGTAATATAAATGAGATAAAAGCTTTCAGATGAACTCTAATAATAATTATGTTTTATGATATGTCTACTTCAGTTAGTTTCTCCAAATCTCTTTGATAACTTGAAATTTTAGCTTTGCTATGTTAAGTTAAATGATAGGGATCCATTGACTATCCAGATCATTTTCAAATAAGATGAAATATCAAAACATTAATTGCTAAGTAAGTCAAAGTTTACCTATTTTGTCTTATTAGAGAAAAACTAAAGATGCTTTGGTTTTTGGACACACATCTTGTACCACATTGAGGAAAGTAAATTGTGTTGTTAGAAAATGTATGTTTCTAGAGGTTATGGAATATACTTATAAATTTACCAATCAGGAAATGCTGGTATGACAGACAGTTCACAACTGCTTGTTTCTTGGTTTTTGCTAGAGATTGGCGTTTAAAGGGTTAAGAATTCTGACTAATGAATGTGATTGGAACTACTAAAGGGAATAAGAGAAATATTTCCATGAAAGGAAAGTAGGGTGTGTGTTTTCCATAAAAGATGGTATGAGGAATGGAAATGTATTTTTGGTGAGGTAAAATAAAGTGATTTTGTCCCAAAGCTGGTTATTTCCAAATTCAAAAGAAAATAAGTGACAAACTAATATGGATACAGAAAGTTTTAGAAGGTTTGTGGAAAAGGAACCCTGAGAAAAGAGTTCTCGGGACTAATATTGGAATGGATTTAATTAAGTGAATTTTGATATTAAAATCAGTTGGTGTAAAATTTGAATTAGATTTTCTCTCTGTTAGGTGACAGAGTTTTCTTGAGATATTGATCTGCTTTTGATAACAAATTGTAAAGTTTCTTTACTTTTTAACCAGTCTGTTGTAACTTTCTGTATTTGCCCTTGACATCATTTATTGTCACTTTGGTTGAGTGCATAAGTATTGTTTCATACTGATTTATGATCCTGCTTAGCCAAGTGTTTTTAAAACCTTTTGATGTCTTTGACAAACTTCCTCAAATAAATTCTAAATGAAGTTTTTTTGACCTTTAGGTAACTTTGGGATGCTTCAGAGGCACCTGAAGCATCTCAAAGATAGAAATTAAACTTAATTAAATCCATTCCAATATTAGTAACCAACAAGGACCTACTGTATAGCACAGGGAACTCTGCTCAATATTATGTAGCAAACTAAATGGGAAAAGAATTTGAAAAAGAATAGATACATGTATATGTATAACTGAATCACTTTGCTGTACACCTGAAACTATCACAACATTGTTAATCAACTATACTCCAATATAAAATACAAAGTTAAAAAAATAAACCTAATTAGGGTTATTTGGTATGTTAAATCACATGGGAAACATTGTCAAATGAGTGGTGGTAAATCTTCTTAGGTTATATAGTATGGGTAAATGATATAAACATATGTTGTAGAGATTATATGAAACTGCTAAAATTTGGATATATTCTGGTTTAATGTTATTAGTCATAATTTTAGTTATTATTTTACAATTGTTGTATGTCACAAAAATAACCTTAACCCTGCAACTTTGCTCCCAGAACCACAAGAAGAAAATGACCACAGCTGCATTTTACAAACAGATTATCTTCTTACTCCTAGGAATAATTTACCAGAAAATTCTATTGATAATGCTGGTCTACTTTGGTTTACAGATGGGTCCTACTTAAAAATGATTGGGGTATTACCAAGATGGATATGCAGAAACATCCACAATGGACATAACTGAAAGTTCTTTTTTACCAAAAAACAAAAGTCAGCACAAGTGGAATTAATTGCTTTAACTTGAGCTAATCAATGAGCTAAAGGTCAGATAGCAAATGTTTATGCTGACAGTCATTATGCCTTTGAAGTGTCTCATGACTCTGGAATGCTATGGAAACATCAAAAGTTTATTAAACCTTGATGTTATAATCAGGAAAGCTTATTAAAAATATTAAAAAATGGAAAACAGGTTGCAGGGCTATTAAGTGGTATACAACTACCAAAACAGTTGGCAATTATTAAAATACCAGTTCATTCCAAATCTGACAGTATGGAAGCTAAAGGAAATCAGCTTATTGATGAGGCAGCTAAATAGGCAGCTTTAAATACCCATTCTGTCTAGCCTTGAAAATGGTCAGCGCTCTCTGTTAACCCTGCCAACCCAGTGAAAGATTTCCATCTGCCGGCTCAAGAAATATGCCATTGAAGAAGAGAAATAAATAGGGCAACAATAAGGGGGAATTTTGGACCTGTCACACAAATATAATTTGGAAATAATTAAACAAACTATAGTGCCTGTTGAAGCTCAAATGCCATTACCCCAGAATGTACATTCTTTAACTCATTGGACACCTGAGAAAATGGTTTTATGAGGAAAACAATATGTTTGGAAAATTTCTCCCACGATGGCTCATAAAGTATATGCTTGTTTTACTATCTACCCTAAATATAATCCCAGAAAATCACTTCATGAGCCACAAGGCCGCTTTCTCTTCCTAAAGGACCCTTCGAGGTACAGCAATTGGACTTTGTCCAAATGTCACCGTCTCAAGAATATAAATATATTTTGGTAATGATCTGTATGTTTTCACACTGAGTTGAAGCTTTTCCTTGAAGAATAGCAATGGCTATAAGGTTAAATTGTTATTTGAAAGGATAATTCTTGTTTAGGGAATTCCTTCCAAGTTACACAGTTACCAGGGAAATTATTTTACTGGACAAATATTAAATCTATTTGTGACATATGGCCAATAATGCAGCATTTTCACTGCACTTATCACCCCCAATCTTTGGGATTGGTGGAAAGAATTGTCACTATCAAAACTCAATTGACAAAACCTTCAGAAGCATTTAACCTCTCATGGGCAAAAGCTCTTCTGCTAGTGCTTCTCAAACTTAGGTCTAGACATTTTGGTAAACATCAGCTATCTCCTTTTGAAATAATAACAGGACACCCTATGTAATTAGATGAGGGAATATGTGAACCAACCTTACTCAAGGGAGATATATTACATTGTTGTCAGGGTCTTATTGAGGCACTTAAAAGAAATGCAAAGTTGGTAGCTAATTCCTTTCATAGTGAGCTCCCCAGAAACAAAGACCTTGAGGATCATGGATTACAATCTGGAGATTTTGTTAATTAGAAAACACATCAAATCAAAGACTTTTTGTAGCCATGTCAGAAAGGACCTTATTAGGTAATATTAACTAACCCATGCACTGCCAAATTAAAAGCCATAGACTGATGGATTCACATCCCTCATTTCAAAAAGGGTTTTTGCATTGGACTGGTCTGTAGAGAGGACTGCTGACCTCAGACTTAAATCAGTGCTCAGAGGAGAAAGAACACCCACACCAAGAGGAGAAGATGACAGCACTGGTAGACAGCTGACCCAAGAATCAGAACCAGGACTGTATGACCCATCCTACTAGTTCAAATGAACTGGTTACTAAACATCTGTCTCACTATGAAAATTGAAAGTTATTTTTTTTTAATGAAAGTTATTGTTTTACTTCTAGCTATACTTTTGCCTCAATGCTCATTATGGAAAGAAAATTATCTGGTAAAGTTGTCACAAAGTATAGCTACTGGGGGCAATCTAACCGATTGGTTGGATCTCTCATCAAATTCCTCAGTCAATAAAAATACTGATATAAGCCCTTCATCATTCCTGTCACCGACTTTTCAGATGTTCCTAAAATTAGCACTCAACTAGACTAACCTCTGTCTAGCCTTCAGGTTCAAATTCTTCACATATTAATGGATCCATCCCTTGTCTGATACTATCCTCAGTACTTAAAGACTGAGCACAGATTACCTTTGCCCCATCTCTTACTTGATGAACAAATGTCTTAAAGAGAAAAAACATGAGTAAGTTATGCCAGTAACTCTCATATGTTAAATATAGTACAGATGGCTTTTGGAAAGCCTGCAAGAAAAATGATTCATGGGTTAACATTGTGTTAACTAAACTTCCAGTTAATGAGACTATCAATGAGAGCACTCTGGGAGGAATCACTTGTGCTCCCCCAGGTTTTGTCCTAGTATTGGAATTAACCTTCCTTCTCAAGGATGTGCACATAAATGTCTAATAGCTGGCAAATAGAACGCTTATGTTTATTAGGATATTATGTTATCCCATTGTCTATACATATGGAAATAGATGAACCTTCTTTCTTTCTTTATTACAGAGGCAATAAATCCATGTTAGCAGGATATCAAGGTACTTGGTAGCAAAGTCTTTTGGGAATCTTGGTTCTTAGTGCAAGAGTGTATGTAAACAGAGATATGATCAGAAATCTATCAGCTACCATCAAATAACTGAGGGTTCTACAAAACTCATTTCAGAACAGACAAAAAGTATAAGATAACAGGGTTGCCTTAGATTTTCTACTGGCCAAACAAGGAAGTATTTGCGCTATTGCTCACACTACTTGTTGTCCTTATATCAATACTTCTGGAGAAGAGATATACCTAGAAAAACATTCCCAAAAGATAAAATGGTTACAAGATGTAAGGCAAACTGACTCTAAGTGATCTGTTCAGTTGGCTCATCTCAGAAATAAGAATTTTTTCCCACTCTGCTTTACAGATGCTTATCACTGTCATAGTAGGTATCACTATTCTTTTCCTAGTTATAAATCTATGCATGACATGTATCACTGCTTGCTTTAAATCTACTGCTAAAAGTACAAATACAATGTTCAACAGTTTGACATCACTGATAATATGTGTAGCCTATAAAATGTTTCCCTGTCAGCATATACCTCTGTGCTTGTTCACTATATCTGATTAGTTTTCTCCCCAAAATGGATAACTA
>NW_020175686.1:574750-659302 GCF_003031525.2 Neophocaena asiaeorientalis asiaeorientalis | reverse complement strand
TATATGAAAAAGCCTGTCACTGAGGGACACGATGCACCCACTGCAGGCAGATAGTACCACCCTGGCATCGAGGAACAAATATTTTGATCATCAAAGCTTTATATCAAAAGATTTGCAATCAAAACATGGAAATAATGAAAGAAAATTTCACGTATTAAGGTATAGGGAAATCATTTTGGCTTTAACCATTAAAGGGTACATTGTCCAGAAGTAAAGAACATCTATTATGAAGATAGAGAAAAATGCCTCCATTCCTGGGATGCAAGTGCCATTGTTCCTTCAATGGTAAGACTCCCTTCCCAGGTCAAGGCCACACTGACCCACTGTGTACATACTATTCTGTCTTTTTTTTCCCCTTAAACCTTGAAGGAATGTACCTTCCTTGCTTTTTTTGTTCTGACTAGATATAAAACTATACTGAAAACCAAGCTTCTATAGAGAAGTTCCTCACAGCTATCTGAAAGGCTGTCTTCCAGGCTATAGTCCTCATTTTGGCTGGAATAAAACATTTCTCTATTATTATTATAGATTTTTTATTGATTATTTCTGTCAACAGTGGGAAGGCTGAGAAAACAATGTTACAGATGTCAGCAGGGTTCAAATGCCAAATGTTAAATAGCTTTCCCTTCCCTAAGGGAAATGGGAAACTATTAGGAGTTTTCACTGAACAGGAAATAAAGTATGGTTTACATTTTTAAGATTTATATTTAAAAATAAATTTTGACTGCAGTATAGATTGGAAGTAGACAGGCAAACAGATTAAGATGTCATTGCAATCATTCAGTTAGGAGGAATAACTGACCTGGAATTGTGACAATTTGGGTAGAATGTAAATATAGAATCCAAAATTATCTAGGAGGTGGAGTTGACTGGAATTGGTAAGTGAATGGATGTTGGAAGAGATGAAGATGCTTAGGATAGCTGTTGGTGCCATTTAATAAAGTAAAAACCACCATAAAATAAGTTGATTTAATGAAGAAATTTGATGAATTTTATTTTGGACTGTTGAGTTTGCCTTGCTTTCATGATAACCATTTGGAAGTGGCCCTAGTAAAAGGAAGGTAAAGGAAGGAAAGAAAGAAGGAAGGCAAGCCAAATTCAGGTGAATATAGTTTATGACCAGTGATCAGTAAGAGATCAAGAGGTGAGATATTATGACTGGATGAATTAGAGCACTACAATAGAAAATATGGTTTAAAAGTTGGGATTTAATTAGTTATCATTTCAATTCATCAACCTTGTGGATTGACAAAGGCAACCTTACCAGGATTATAAAAGAGGGTAGCATAAGTGGAGGAGAGAAGTAAGGTTTTTCTTATAAGTCTAGGTAGGCTAGATTGTAAATGGTGAAATAGAAATTTAAGTAAATAAGAGAATTCCTCTTCAAGCCATGATAAAATAACAAAGAATAGACTTAACTTTTGACTTCAAACAACAGGAGAACTGGGCAAAATCAAACTATTGACTCCAAAACATTGGGAATGTGATGTGATACTCCCTGGCAGAAAGGAAATAAACATTATTAGCTCTACAATCACCTAAACTTTCTGGCTGGAACAATTTTCAGAAGCAGAAGAATGTGAGCAGACCCTGCTCACTTTACTGAGTTAAGGAGGAAGAGATTGCAGCTCCAGAGGCTGAGACAGTAGGAAATTATGGGGCAGAATTTGAGTAAGTGCTAAAGCTTGCTCTGAATCCAGTCTGTCTGGTTCCAGGCAGAGCCTGTGCTCTAGTTACTCTGCTCTGCTCTCTTTCTCTAGGTTACACAATATAGACCAATCTATCATTTGTCAGTTATGTCACCACAGAAGGCCATACTTCCTGCTTTCTGGTCTACTGCTCACCTCCCAAATCCAGCCCCTCATTACATCCAAATGTTTACAATTATGCACATCTTAAGCCCATTTTGGGTCAAGAGGTCTAATTTCTTATTAGGTCCACACTTCAATGATATCGCAGATCAACATCTCCAGAAGCATCCAGCTGTACCCTGCCATTAATTTACTAAAAAAGTGCATGCAAGAGAAAGGAAATTTAAGGAAACTAATATATATGATAGACCCCACAGTTCCTGAGCTCTCCTATTGGAGAGTTATTTGTGTACATCTTGGAAATGCTGCCAATAATAAGCAATTTTAGAAGCTAAGGAAGAATATGGAAACTTAATAGTTATTGAGGAAGGGTTAAAATCAATTTAGAATTTTAATTCCATGAGTTTCATTATGTATTTTATAAACTTAGGTTGTGAGATGTGGAGGAAAAACATATATTCAGTGGTGTAAAGAGAATACAATGCATTAATACAGGAACTGTGAATAACTTATTTCTAACACTTTTTATTAAAGTAGACAGGACAGAGAATTTTTATTTCATAGATAATTTCCTCGTATTTTACTGAACTTAAAATTGAATAAGAACGGTTGACAGTGCTCGAGACTCACCTTGAAGACTATTCAAAGCTTCACTTGTTACATAATGCAAGGACAACTTCATATGATTTGAGCAGAGCTAGTCATTCAAATCCTTCCCTACTGTTCAACTTGGCTAGTCTCCATTGATATTCACCATTGACATTAATGTGTGATGGACAAAACTGAACCACAGACAGAACTAAAGACCGAGCCTGTCAAAGGATGCTCCTGAAAACTGGAAATTTATGTCAGAAATGTGCTGAGAATTTTGTTCAATTGTACCATGACTGTTACTTTTACCTTATAAGGGGAGTAAAGCACAAAGTCAGAGTCTCCAGAATAGTGAGGCAGAGGTGGGTAAGGATAGAAAACTCTCACAATCAAGGGAAGGGAGCTTTTCCTCTCCAGTGAAATCCTTACTCAGGCTGGATGAAGTCACACACAGGTGAGAGTTCCAATAAGGAGCTATGGGAATCTGAGGAGTATATGCCTTGCCATGTCCTTATTTATGTAATGTTTTCAGTAAATTTACATATCATTTTGTACAGAAGAAAATGTGCTTGTTATCTTTTGGGTATCACTTCATTGCCTCATTTTGAAAAATACTAATTGTTTCAGTAAGGCAGCATATGCATCTATGTTCTGCTATCAAAAATAGAATTTAATATTTGTTTAATTCATTTTTATGTCTTAAATGCACATGTTCATGTTTTCTACATGTGAATATTGTGTGGCAGAAAAAGATCTGCAAACTGAATGGCTCTGGGAGATCATGAAATTTTAATGCTCTAAAATTAAGATTGGGTGCGTTTAACCCATTTAGTTAAGTACTTTCATGAAATTACTTTTTAAAAATTAAGGTTAGATTGTTATTAACATATAAAAATAATAGAGGTGTCATGATTTTAACAAATGCTCTGTTAAATTGTGAAAACTATGCTATTATATCAGTCAACATAGCTAGTTAAATAACATGAAATATACTACATCACTAAAATTTTTTTTAACTATTTTAAGAATGATAGAATTACTTTGTAAATTTTAAATAGGAAATACAGGTGTATATATATAGCTCTTGCTATATACGGTAAAATTGAGTTAAAAAAAATCTGTTGTGATAATGTATAGCCACACATCAGCAGCACATGATAAAATCTCAGTGTTCTCTCAAACACAAGGAAAGAACTGTTTTTTTTTCATATGTCATTATGATGGGAAATATCACATTTCATTGTCTCATTTTAGCTTATTTCTTCTCTTCACAGAAGTAAAAATACATACACTTATATTTAAAATAATGATGAGAAAAATAATCACATATTTATTAGTCTTACTATTAAGAAATAATATCAGCATTTGGGTGTATAACTTTCTTGAATTCTGTGCACATATAGTTTTTTTGTTTTCCTTTTTAATAATATTGCTATGGTATTACAAACATTATTAACATGAATTTTATTTCTATTAACAATTTGATTCTTTTTCCATGTCAGTGTTCTTTAATTGGATTAAAGTTAACAAAAATATAGCATTTCATGCATTTCATTCATTTTTATAATAAATTTTTATTGTCCTTGTTAAGCATTTAGGGGGTTTTCAACTTACTGTTTAGACGTCACCATGATGGCCATTCTTAAAGCAATTTTGTTTATGCTCGAATGTACCCTAAGAAAAAAATTTAAAATACAATTGAAAAATTTAATAGACATTCATATTTATAAGGAAATACAAATTGCTCTCAGAAAAAAAATAATTGCACCAATTTAATCTCCCAACACAATCTGAGCATTCAATTTTCATTTCTACTACAACAGCAGCATAACGACTCATTTTTATAGGTTCTAGTTTTGGGTTAAATTAAGTGCTTTATGCTGGTTGGGTATTTTTCCATTTGATTAGTGGGGTAGAACTTTAAAAAAATTTAATAATCTAATCTCTTCAGTTTATTCTCTGTTGCTACAATTTGTTGGCTGTTGTTCTGCTACTTTCGTTCATTCCACCCTCTGTTGGAATAACAGACTTTTTTTTTTTTTTTTTTTGTGGTACGCGGTCCTCTCACTGCTGTTGCCTCTCTCGTTGTGGAGCACAGGCTCCGGGTGCGCAGGCTCAGCGGCCATGGCTCACGGGCCCAGCCACTCCGCGGCATGTGGGATCTTCCCGGACCGGGGCACGAACCCCGTGTCCCCTGCATCAGCAGGCAGACTCTCAACCAGTGCGCCACCAGGGAAGCTCAGAATAACAGACTTTTAATTGATTTGCTTACGTTCTTTAGATATTAAAAACATTAATATGGACTTCCCTGGTGGCACAGTGGTTAAGAATCCGCCTGCCGATGCAGGGGACAAGGGTTCGAGCCCTGGTCCGGGAAGATTCCCCAGGCCATGCAGCAAATAAGCCCATGCGCCACAACTACTGGGCCTGTGCTCTAAAGCCCACAAGCCACAACTAATGAGCCCACGTGACACAACTACTGAAGCTTCACAGGCCTAGAGCCTGTGCTCCACAACAAGAGAAACCACTGCGATGAGAAGCCCGTGCACCACAACGAAGAGTAGCCCCCGCTCGCCGCAACTAGAGAAGGCCCAGGCGCAGCAACAAAGACCTAATGCAGCCAAAAATAAATAAATAAATATTTTAAAAATTAATCTTTCTTCTATTACTTTGTTACATATATTCACAGCTTATAATTTTCTATTCAATTGTTTTTATAATTGACACATACTTTTAAAAAACTGAGGTAGCCAAGTCTAGTTTTAAATATGTATATGCATGAATGGACAAAAATATATAATTATTTACATATATGCATATACACACATAATTATATGTATGTTTGAATTATTTTATGTAGCAGGTTCCATAAATATTCAACTGCCAGTTAAATATTTGCTCTATATTTTTCTATTAAAATGTTATTGAATTGATCAAGGTTGATATCACTAGTGAAAATCATGTTGATACCATTCATTCGCAAAATATTTCAATAAGAAGGACACTTGACTGCTATGATATTCTTCATAAAAGACCATAAACTCAGTGTAACCATGAGGAAAGATCAGAAACACTCCGATTAAGAGATATTCTACAAAATACCTGAGCAGTGCTCTTTAAACCTGTCGAGACCATGAAAAACAAGGGAAGACTGTCACAGATCACAGGAGACCAATGAGACAAGATGACTGAATAAAATGTGGTACCCTGAATAGACTCCTGGAAAGAAAAATAGTGGAAAAACTGCAGAAATTCAAATACCATCTGTAGTTTAATTAAGAACACTGTACCGAAGTTAATTTCTTATTTTTGAAAAATTTACCATGGTTGTATAACATTAAGAAAATTGAATGAAGTGTGTATGGAAACTTTCTGCATTATCTCTGCATGTTTTCTGTAAATCTAAAATTATTCCTAAGTATATTTATGTATAAATTATGATTATGTATCTATACAATGATACACCTAAAATTTACTTTGTTTTAATGTAAGAGTAATGCATGGCTTTTTCCTAAATGGTTAATATTCTCAACGGCAAATATACTTCTGTTGGCTTCTTAAAAATTTTATATACATTTTTACATTATTATTAATTTCAGCAAGACTTTTTATTTGTCAAATTATATCTGCCTATTTTCTATTTATGATTCCCCTCTCTTAGCTAATAGATTTCACGCCACATTTTATCTCTGAGTGTTTTCTTACTTGTTTTTATCTCTGATCAGAAGTATTTTTAGAAATATGATCATGTATATATTGAGCTTTTTTCTTGTCCTTAAGCTGCCATACTTTCTTCATTCAACTTTGTTTGGTTTTGTGTTTGTTGTTTATTCATCTTTGTGTTGTAAGTATAAATTCAAGGCTCAAGTTGTAATCTTCCTCTCCTGTATCATATGTGAGGACAGGGAAATACATATTTTTCCTAGGTGAATTTTGAGGTCCTAATATTCAACTTTGCACAGCAGTGGCCTGCTTTTCTGAACTTGAACCCTATTTTCTCACTAGAAGTTTCCTAATACATTTAATTGCACATCTGTGCTGTAACCTTGATCATGTTGAACTTCTCCTTGTCCTAGAACTAATCCTGTGTTATTTCTTGTGCATACGGAGACAGGTTAATTTCCATAATAAAGTAAATATAGTGAGAAAGTCTCCTGTCACAGGAATTATGAATTCCAAGTTATAGTCTGATTTAGAAAGAGATTAGTTTATGGGTGAGGCACATAATTTCTTTGAAATTCAAAGAAATTTCCTCTCAAATTGATGGATATTTTTTCTATTTTCTAGTGAGTGCAACAAATAGGTCTAGAATTTAGGGATAAAGAATGCATGTGAATCAAAATCTTCTTTAGTTTTTGGAAAATATATTTGTTTAGGTTCCATCGAAGTTGCTTTAGTGTAGGGTATGCAATGGAAAAAATGTAGTCCAAGAACGTACTTAAAATCTTTCTCACTGATATTGGTTATATCAAATCTCTTCCTTTTTTGCAATAACCAATTTCTAGATCTTGGCATATTATTCACTCTCCTCTATAACTTAAAAGACATAGTCACATTCTACCTTTTTGTTGTATCTTCATAAGCAATTAAAACAGATTTTTCAGGCACTGTAGTTGGTTGTTCAAACTCACCAAATTATATTTTGTATCTATAGCATTTGTTTCCATTAAATCTTTGCTCTTTTTATCAGATGACATTACCTACATTATACAGTAAGTCCCCTATATACAAACGTGTTCCATTCCGAGAGCATGTTCGTAAGTCCAACTTGTTTGTAAGTCCAACAGATTTAGCCTAGGTACCCAACTAACATAATCGGCTATCTAGTACTGTACTGTAATAGGTTTATAATACTTTTCACACAAATAATATATAAAAAACAAACACAATAAAGAAAACATTTTTAATCTTACAGTACCGTACCTTGAAAAGTACAGTAGTACAGTACAACAGCGGGCATCCAGGGCTGGCATCGAGTGAACAGGCAAGAAGAGTTACTGATTAGAGGAGGGAGAGGAGGTGGGATATGGTAGAGCTGAAGGATCATCAGCAATAGGAGACAGAGGGCAAGCTGCAATTTCACTCACGCCTGATATTGATGGCACAGGTTCTGGTTCCCTGCTGGACTCAATTCTATTTACCCTTTTGAAAATATGATCCAGTGATGTCTGGGTGGTAGCTCTTTTTTTCTCGTCATAGATAATACGGTAGCCCTCAAATGTATTCTGTACAGCTGCTGCAACCTTTGTGTACTATTATATGTTCAGGTTCTGTGTTTCAAAAACTAACAATGCCTCCTCAAATAAAGAAAATCCCCTTGCCATTTCCTATGTCATGAATCTCTTTGGTTCTTCAGTTATTTCTTCTTTCTCTTGTCTCTCTTCATCCTTTCTCTGGGTCTCCAATTCCTGGCACTTCTTACCAGTACCAGGTACATTACTGCTGCTTTTACGCTTGCTTCCAGACACCCTGGGCTTGAAATAAAGATAGTGTACTACTGTACTCTATACAGTACTGTAAAGTACACAAAAGCACAACCACTTGTAAAGGATGCATGCACGTAACAATGTATGCCAGACACGTGAACTAGTTTACGTGACTGGACATACAAATGCACGTTCGCACCTATGAAAGTTTGCAACTTGACAGTTCGTATGTAGGGGACTTACTGTATTCATAATGAAAGAAAAATATTTACATAGTATCATCATTTTTAAAAAATCAAATGGAATTGACATGCAAATAAACTTTATTCAGCAAAATTTAGCTAGCAAATAAATAAAGTATGGCTAAGACTTCTTCCTGACAACTTCAGAGAAATTGCACTATCCTAAATTTACAAAGGTGTTTTATTTTACTTAATTTTCCTTTCTATATTATGTTAGCATTTGACTTAAGTAATTTACAGACTATAAAGAGTTTGTTGCCGACGATAACTGGCTTTTAAGGGTAATTAAGAAAAAAAAATCCTTGAATTTAATAATAAAGTACCTTGCTATAATAAGGAAACAACCTGTTCTATAAACTATGATAATTTGGTTAGTGAAAATTGTACATAACTTGGAGAAGTAAATGAGCTGTAAAGGGTAGAAGTAAAACTACAAGCCACTTCCCAATTAAAATGTACAGATGCATAAGAATCTGTGTTTTAAAAATAGTTAACTGTTATAATTTGTTTCCATCTAGGATATTTGCATTATATTTCTCCAACATTCACAATACATATTTTCTTAAAAACTTTGAGATTATTGCTGATTTTCTCCTTAGCAAGCACACATAAATACAACTAAAATTACATGAAATATGTCCTACAGTATCATATTGGAGATAAATTAAAATTAGAAATAGCTGAGTTACAATCCTCTAATTCAGGCCAAGTCCACAGAACTTGACAGTTTCAGGTTAATTATTGCTAGAAAAATATTCCTGTTAGATAACACAGAATAAGTTTTACATTAATTCTTGCCTGGCCAGCTCTGCACCTTGTTACTTAATTCTTGAATGTTCCATTTCCTCAGCAGCAAAAACACTCAGGAATCCAGGCTTGAGTTAATTTTTATTTTTTCAGCTACTTTTGAATCAGTATCACAAGTCATCAGTACAAATTGCTAGCCTACAATACTACTAAGATTTGCCTTGTTTGCTTCTCCTTTTTATTTTCCATTTTTCAAAGTTAAAGTGAACCAAATATCCTACCTTAATTTAAACTGAGAGCAACGGAAAAAATAAACTAGTTCACAATTGATTCTAAATGTCAGAAGATTTATACTGGATTTTGGGAATGCTACATGATTTTTTGTAATTGTTATATCATATCACTTTTTCCTTCACACCCAAATTCTCTCTTTATTGATTATATCATTGACTCTCTTGGATTTCCATGTACAACAGAAGTCCTTTGGGGAAGACACTCTTCCACACAAATACAGTATGAAAATGCTTTGTTTCTCATATTTGTTTCCACTTAGAAACAAAATAAGTAGACTTTTTATTGCACTTTGAAACTCCAAGTCTACCTTTGCCAGAATAGCTTAGTTCTTAAACTACTCTTTATCTTAAGAAAACTGGTGAAGGGAGCCAAGTTTTATCTTCCACCATTGTTACTGACCACCCTGAGTCAGTCCCCAGAAAGGGTCCTCCTGTCTGGTGTCCTTTGAGCCAGTAGAATGAGCCCGAGTTTGCTTCAGCTTGGAAGCAAAGCCTTATTCTTTGCTCAAACAATGGAGAAATGTGAGCTTGTGCTCTAGGACACAAACTCTCTGGGAGAGTCTGAGGGTGGGGCTGCTTTATAGGGTTTTTGTCGCTGGGGAGGGGGGACAGAGTTCTTTCAGAGAGGGTACTGTTTTCTACTGGGCCATGCATGTATGTCCAGGTTTTATTTATTTTTTTTTTAACATCTTTATTGGAGTATAATTGCTTAATAATGGTGTGTTAGTTTCTGCTTTATATCAAAGTGAATCAGTTATACATATACATATGTTCCCATATCTCTTCCCTCTTGCGTCTCCCTCCCTCTCACCCTCCCTATCCCACCCCTCCAGGCGGTCACAAAGCACCGAGTCGATATCCCTGTGCCACCCGGCTGCTTCCCACTACCCAGCTACCTTACGTTTGTTAGTATATATGGACTATCAGGGGACTGACTCCTACAGCTTGTCCCACTGGTCCCTGGCCCAAGACCTTGGAATTTACTCTGAGGAGATCGACTTGCTCTGTCCAGGGAGGTATCTAAGGGGACAGCAGTCTCCAATTTGTCTCCCATTTAGGGGGATAGTAGCTCCCAATTTATCGAAGATCTCTCTTCCCAGCAGGGGTGTAGTGTATTCGGGACATACAGGAAAGAACAGGTGAGTGTGTGTTCACCCAATTTACATTCGAACGGCTCTATCAATGCCCGTTCTTGGGCCTTACTTGATAACCCCATAATTTTACAACTCTTGTGACCGAGTTTGCCTGATCTGGTATTCAGAACCAGTAAGGGGCATCAGTGTTGACTAAGAATTGGATAGGGATAGGCTTCCCCTTATTTCCAAAGTCAGCCAGGGCTCCTCGGGGGTCAATTGGAGTGCCAGCTTAGAAGCCCTTGGCCCTGTCATTCTTCATCTATTTGGACCATCTGCCGTTGAGGGTAGTGGCTGGGATATGCCATATCTGTCCCCCTTTGGGGGCGGCAAGGGCATTTTCCCTTCCAGTGTCCCTCTTGTTTACATATGGCATGCTGATTTTGTCCTAGTTTCCTTGGCTTGCTATCCCTCAGTGGGGGGCAGGGGTCACTCACTGGAGTCAGGAATTTCCTTGGGCAGTTAGTCCAGATTCCCCTGCTGATGGGCTGACATTGAAGGGCTTGCCTCTGGGTCTTTTCATCCTCTGACTTTTCTTGGTTGTTAAACACCCAGTAGGCAAACTCAACCAGGGGAGAGACAGGGGTATCTAATTCTATTTCCAGTTTCTGAAGTTTATGACTAATGTCAGGGGCACTTTGAAATGAAATATGACCTCAGGATTGCATTCCCTTCCAACAACTCAGAGTCAGTGGTGGTACAGATTCAGAGGCATTCCTTGAGGTGCTCTAGCCATGCTGAGGGGTTCTCTCTTGGAACCTGATTGATTTCCTTTATCTCATTCCAACTGACAGATTTCTTTCCTACTGCCTGGATTCCCTTTGTATCATATTTTTATAATGGGTCAGACTGTCTTCCACTCCACTCTCCAATGTCTTGTTGGCCCCATTTGGGTTTGTTATCTGGGACCCCTTGATTCCTCAGTCTGAAAATAGCATGAAATAGCATATTTCTGTTTTCTTTGCTGCTTCTTGGGCTTTTGAAAAGACCATGGCCTTTCCTTCCCTTGTTAGGAGTACAATGAGGAGTAAACTGTCAGCCCAGGCGGGGTCATGGGCCTGAAAGATTCCCCTAATCAGATTCAGGAACCTCTCTGGATCTTCTCTCAATCCCTTACTATGACTTTTGCAGTTATACCAATCAAAAGTGGTAAACGGGATGCACACCTGGGTGAGCCCTCCTTCTCCATCCCAGACCTGCCTCAAAAGGAGTACTTTTTCTGGCGGGTTGTTGGATCCTAGCTGGTTATTAACCTCACTTCGTGTACTTGCTGGACTGTGTTCTGGGGCAGGGGGTTGGTCTGAAGAGGGACCCTCATGCCTGTGGCCGAAATCAGAACACATGAAGGAAGGGTGTAGGGAGGGCGCAGTAGAAGGAGGGTTAGGGAGGAGATTAAGAAGGTCCTCAGGGGGAGGGTCTAGGACTGTTAATACCTCAGTGGAGGAGCGCCCACATCACTTTCGAGGGTTTTTGTTCCGATAAAAGGCCATAAAAAATCTGGACACAGGGAATTTCATTCCATTTCTTTTGTCTCTGGCATAGCAAGTCCAGTTGTAAAAGGTTGCTGTAATTTAGAGACCCACTGAAGGGCCAACTTTCCCCATCTCCCAGCTGGTATTGGAGCCAGTCTGTATTACATAGCAAGATGAAGTGTTTTGGGGTCAGGGGTGATACCCCAAAATCTTCCCATTCTGAAGGATGCACCCTAATGGGCTATCCTTCTGTATGGTGGCCATTTGGTTCCCCATTCCTTAGAGATTCTGTTTTAGATTTGTTTCCAATTTCCAAGGTGGGAGGGAGTTAGAGTTATTTGTTGGTATGAAAATTCCACAAGATTTGACCCAAATAAAGATTTCTGGTTCTGGAAATTTTGAACCAGCACCAAATTGTTAATGGATTCCTCAAAAGTCCAAAATAGGAGGTGGTCAAATGGTGTGGACTCTGATTTAACTGGGGGTGTCACTTGAATGTGTAATGACCCGTTCGTCCCTCCTCAGAATGTCCCACAGGAGGTTAAACGGGGCTACCTCTGGGCCAGAGCAGCTTAGCCACCTTAGTTCCTGCCCTATGTGTTCCCTTAGGGGGTGGCACAGCTGACCGAGGCAGGGGCCTCCTCTTTCCCCCTTTCAGCCAAAAAGGAGGAGTTTTCAGACTTCCAGCCAGGTGAGAACTAAAATTACGAGGGATTCCCATGGAGTACTTACCAGATTGCCGGGTCAGCTGGTATCCTGTGCTGATCCCAGAGGAGAGCCCGTGGAAACTAGGCTGATGAAGAATCACCCAAGGTTTGCCTCACAAGCAGAGGGGGAGGAGAGGCGGGTCAGTGGGTGTTTCCTGTTCTCGCCAGCAGCTCACGGTCTTGCGAGTGGCTCACAGGGCCCCCAGCCCACTTCAGGAACTCAGACATGCATCCTTATACATTCTGTCAGGCGGTCTTCACTACCTGGATCTTTCCGCGTCTCGCCTCCTGGCTCATGTTCTGTCCAGTTCCTTTACCAAACTGGAAGTGATGAGGGAGAATATACCGTTGACCCAGGAGGTCAGCGAGGAGGGCAAAAAGTCCTGGTGCAGCCGTTACTGCCTTGTACAGAGTTCAGGCAGGCGGCAATGCTGGCGAGACAGCGGGTCAGACAGCTGCGGCTTTTTCTCATCCACAGGACCCCGCCGTCCCCGGGCATCTGGCACCAAGGGAAGGACAGCCACAAGCAGCTGGAAGATACGCATGAGTATCATTCTCCAAGCCCCAGTGACAGCAGGCACAGTGTGATCCCCTCGAGGGGGCGAACTGCAGATGCCCCTGGGGGCTACACTGTGTGCGCACCACACCCCGGTACCGGGTTCCCGGGCTGGGTTGCTCTGAATTCGGCTGAAGGCTACCGCCATTGTAACCTGTCGGTGAGCTCAGAAACCAGAGCCAGTCATCCTCACACAAACCTTCCAAAGCCTCCGCCATCCTCTCGCTGGAGCCAGGGCAAGCCGAAATTGTCAGGCCCCCCAGAGTGTCCTCCTGGTGTCACCCATGCCAATAAAACAAAATTGAGTTCAATTGTGGAGAGGTGCGAGCTCACGTTCTAGAGGTCCTACTCTTCCCAACAGGTCCTGGGCGGCGCAGCTGAGTAGCATTCTCATCAGCCAGGCAAGAAGGAGGCGAAGTCTCGCGAGGCAGGCGCAGCTGTGTGGCTCAGGCTCCAAATCTCGCGGAGTCTCTGCACACGGCCTGCCTCTGCCATCTTGGATTGAGAGTCGTGTCCTTCTGCGTACAGTCTGAGCTGAGGTGTTGGAAGCAGGCGTTTCGCACACGAAAGTCTGGTCTGAGGTGCCGGATTCGAGGCCTCTGCACGCGCTCTCCTGTGAGCAAGTGAGACTAAACTAAATGCAGAGAAAAAGAAGAAAGGTTAGACTTTATTTTATTACCCAGATTCTATATTTGTTTCCTGGGAATTGTTAATATGCTTTGCAGGTGATACCACCACAATTTCTTTTAATATACATAGAGCAACAGAATTATACCTAAGAGATATCTGATGTTTTCTCTGAATAAACTATTTTCTTTCAGAATTCTATCTTAAGGCAGATAAAGGATTAATGTAAGCTGCAGTAGAGAATTTTCATAAAGGGAGGAATGGAGAATGGAAAACTACTTTGGCTACCTCGAGTTTGTATCCCAAATAATGCAACCAAAGATCACTTAGTGAACCTTTTCACTGAAGAACATGACCTAAAAGACCATTAATAAATGAGACAAACCAGCTGTTAAGTTTCTAAATCATTACTTCCCGGTAAAGATGTTTTCAACATTCCTAAAGATAATGTATGTTTCACGGGGACTGTAGTAGACTGAATGATGGATTCTCAAAGATGTCCATGTCAGGCAGACCGAAGACAAGGGGAAAGAAAAGGAAAAGAAAAAAAGGAGAGGTGGTAACAGAACCAGAGGTTGGAATGGTGCAGGATGAGCCAAGGAAGGCAGGCAGCCTCTGGAAGCTGGAAGAGGCATGGAAATGAATTACTCCCTAAGCTTGCAGAAGGAATCCAGCTCCTCCCAACATCCTGATTTTTTAATTCTGACCTCCAGAGTTTTAGGAAAATAAATCTGTATTATTTTAAGCCACTAAGTTCGTGGTTCGTTATAGCAGCAATAGGAAACTAATACAAGGACAGAGACTTTAACTGACTTGCTCTCTGTGGTTTTCCCAGCAGCAAGAACATTACTTGGAATATAATAGGGGGTCCATATATACTTGGAGAATGAATGAATTTATGAGTGAATAGTTCTAATAATTAATTAACTAATTAAATGGTCATGGTAAGGCATGGGGTATAGACTAGTATATGGGCAAAGCTCTGTGTTTCCCAAATCTCTGACAGCAGGAGGCAGGCTATAAAAGCTTCAATCTTACTCTACCACTACGTTTGAGCCCTCAAAATTCAATGTTTTCAATAAGATAAATACTTGTTTCTCACTCCTAAATATCAAGAGGGGGGAAAGTAACCCAAATAGGCATCTCTGCTCCACAAAGTCATCCAGTTTTCAGATTCCCTTCTTTCATATTCCGACATTGCCTTGTGAGAGACTTGAATTATCTGAAGTTTGGTTCATTTTTGTATCTTGCAATTGATACAGACTGTTCTCTGAGAACTTGGCTAGGGTTATGGAAACAAACATCAATGAATGGTCTCTCCATGTGGCCTGAACTTTCTTACAGCATAGTGGCTAGATTCCAAAGTTGAATATCCAGAAACAGAAATGAGCCAAATGGAAGCAATTTCTTTTGTCATGAACTGGACTCAGAATTCATATTCCATAACTTTTAACATACTCCATTTGTCAGAATGATCACACGTCTCCAATAAAATTGACAAGGTGAAAACATAGAATCCAGCAAACACTGGGAATGCCTAATTGTAAGAAGAACGTGAGGGATGGGACATATATCTATGTGCCATGTATAAAAGATGCAATCTAACAGCTTCACCATAAGGAGGAGAAGAGAATTTGAAGAGAAAGCAGCTTTTATTTTTTCTCCAAAGATGTGACATGGAGGTTGCATACATCACTTCTGTGCATATCCCTTTGACTAAAATTTAGTAAAGTATCCACTCCTAGGTGACACATGCCAGCCAAGACTCTAGTGGAGGGGTAGTTATTACTAATGGGAGGAAAAGAGAACAGTATGCGTCATGATCTGCCACAGGAGTATCTATGCATATCCTTTTTCTTAAATGTATCACTCCCTTCACAAGGAAAACAACCTATGATCCTATTCATTACGTTCAGATCAAATACTAGAATATCTGGGAGCAGTCTTCACCATAAGATAAATTATCTACCTATTATTCACACCAAATACATAACTTACTTGGAGTAAGAATATTAAAATTATAATAAAATTTCCCATTTGGAAAAGGAAAGAATGACCAGGCAGTCACTGGTCAGAGCAATACTATCAATATTTTGCTAGAAAAGAACTGCAGAGATTCTCTGTCCTATCACTGGAGTAAGTTTCTTGCTTAGAATTCATTTCTGCTTATTGGAAAAAATTTCTTGTGCTCTGTCCTTTGTGGCCCTGGCGTTCCCTTTGAAAAAATGTGTTCTTGTTGTATATCTTCCCTAGCTGTATCTGCATAGATATTAAAGAGATTGCTTTTCTCAGGAGCACAGCAGTGTTTATGGCCTGCTTCTGCTCCCACTGACTTGGGAGCTAGAGAATTTTTGAAGGCTAACTATGTGATTTTCTTGATAAAACAATTCCTTAAAAAAACTCAGTGAGCTTCTGGTGCAATTGTTTCCAGCTATTTCCATGTGCTTGAAACCACCTCCAAGGCTCTTTTCTGGAAATAATTATTAAACCTGCTCTTATGGAACAGTTCTCTTGTACAGCCAGTGAGTGTCATGGGCTATCATTTTAATGATGGCTCTATTGAAAATGTAAAACTGTATAAAGCAATAGGCTTGTTTGGAAAGTAACTCCCTTAATCTGATCATGGCACAGATAATCTATGGATTCATTTGTTTTGCTGAGAATTCTTAATGGGCACTGTTAGAAAGGCTCTGAGCAGCAGGGTTATCTCCTACTGTTGGGATGATAAAACAATTGGCTTTTCCGGCCCTATCAGATCCCTCATTTCTGAACTCCTTCTATTCCCTTCGATCTCTGTTTGAAAATTGTCTGCTTCTTGCTTGAGATCATTAATTCTTGAAATAAGCTAGCTAAATGAAGCAATAAACAGCTAACACATGGCGACAATCTGGCTCTTTCCAATAGCTTCTTTTAGAACGTCAGCTTCCTCAGGCAAGCTCTGTGCTCTTCCAGTTACCAGAGGTGACATTTTAAATAAATGCACTGCTTTCACCCTGGCTGCAATATCAAGGCCACATTTTTTTTTTAGGTTTTTGTGGTGGCAGGCAGCAAGCTTTCCAATACACAATTCTTTATTGGCCAGAGTAAAGGGTAAGTTACTAAAGAAATAAACCTCACCATTTCTGTGTCTAAACACACACATGTGTATTTCCCTGTTTGGATTATGGGTCCAGGAATTCTATGCTCCATGAAACAGTCCAGGCACTCAACAAAATGGCTTTGCTATCCATACCACACAGCTATGAAAGTTGTTCTGGTCATTACCATTTCCATTTGGGAGCAAGGTAAAGAAAGAGTGAGTTATGGGTAGTTATATTTAAGAAGATGTATTTGATGTCATTGTGTCCCATTAGTAAGAATTTAGGCACTTGGCACACCTAGGCACAAGGGAGACTGAGAAGTTCAGTCTCAAGCTTGATGGCCATGAACCTAAGCCATGAACATAACTGACTTGGATGAAAGCCAGTAGGTTGCTACTGGTGTGAATTCAACATATTATATTTAATCTTTGCCACTGAACTGTATCACATTACCTATCTGAGAACATTTAATGGGAAGTTCTTGAAAAGGGCACTAAATAATCATTGTTTCTCCTATTATTTGGAGTAGAGCAATAGTTGAATTTTCCAACCTTACAAGTCCTCAAATTACTGAAAACTCAGGCAATTTAGATTAGAGACTATAGACAGACAGAGCTTTTGTTACCAGAGCTATATTTCTTTTCATCTCTGTTTGCAAACTACTTCCAAACCATATTATAAACCTTTTATACACTTTTACTGAAGGGACTGAGGAGTATCCAAACACACCAGTATTCTTGTATATTAAAATTACTTTCCCTAAAGCTATAGGTTTTTGCCAAATGGCCTACTTACCAAATGTTTTTGCAGTGAAAGATAATGCTCAGTATCTTTCTAACCTGTAGTATCTCCCATACTGCTGGGAGCAGCCAGGTGATACAACTCTGCAATGAAGAGTAAGTGGAAATCTCCTAGTTTTGCTTTTCTAATGACAACTTGACTCTCAAAACTATTTTGTCCCATTTATAGCTTTTCCACCTGCAATAACGTCTTGATACATGGATATAAATCAGCCTTATGGCAATCATTAGGCAGGGTGGATGAAGATGCAAGTCAGCCTGCTGAGAATCAGAGGATGGAAAGATGGAAAGAAACAGTGCCTGAAGTATGATCATAGAGAGTCTACACAAAGCATGCGTTCTCTCCCTCTGGCCTTTCCTTGTCATGTAAGGTAAATTTCTTTTAGTTTAACTGCTGTTACTTGATTTTTAGTAGATCACATTCCTTCCTAATACAGTGTGGCTGTAGTGTATTCTATTTAAACCTCCCAGAACTGGTGAACATTAGAGTATCCCAGTCTGTTGCCTGTGATTTTTACCTAAATTAACCACGTGTCCTGGTATTTGTGCTTTGTTTAGTTCCTTCTGCCCAAATGTGGCCTGGCCCCAAGACGTGTGTTAGCCATTAGAATGTGATGGAAATGGTATTGTGCCAGTTCCTGGCCTGGCACCTTCTGTGTTTGTGCTTTTTGGAAATTAGAACCATCATGTAAGAGATCCTCCAACCCTAATGGAAGATCCCCAGGGAGCAATCAGTTAGGACACTCGTGTGGAAATGGAGACAACCTGAGATTACATGGAAAGAGAAAACCTAATCCCTGGCATCTGACAAGAGAAATGCAGATACACAAGTGACCACTGGCAAGACAAGAAGAATAAATGTCCAGATGGGCCCAGTCAGTATTGCACAACTGTGAAAAATTATAAAATGGATGTTAAGTCACCAAATTTTGAACAGTAAATTTCATTATAAGAGATAATCACAGTAGACATTGATACACAAGAGGGAGATGCTTCTGTAACAGAAACCTAAAATTAAGTGGCATTGGTTTTGAAACTGGAGAGTAGACCAAGATCTGAAGGGCCTCATGGAAACTGCTAATAAATTCTGAAAGGACAGTGAGAAAATTTCTATCACAAACCTTAATTAAGTAGACCTGAGTTAAGTGCAGAATCATCAACAAAACTGTTGCCTGCGTTAATGTGGAAGATAGAAGGTCCTTATGTTGAGCTAGTGGATATGGTTATGAAATTTCCAGACAGAGTTGGAAGTACCAGTTGGCTTCTATTAGCTGCCTAGAATAAAATAGTGAAAGAGTAAGATGATCTACAGAAGGAGTTGTTCACGTTTAAAGCATAATTTAGGGGAAATATGAAAAAGCCAGTGGTTACTGGGTGCAAAAATAAACTATTTCTAATTCCCAGTCCCTTTTGGCAAAAGTCTCAAAGTAAGAAATGTTATTAAGACAAATACTAAATACAGGGTCCTGCCGTTAAAAGCAGCCTTGAGTCAGGGTGTGGTTCTTACAGTCTTTGATGATACTCAGAAAATGTCAAATGGATGCTTCACGCTCAATGAGGAAAAAGTGACTTGAAAATCTTATATGCATTCCTCCTAGACAGTCCCTGCTAGATAATAGTTATTCTAAGAATCCTGATGGCATTGTACCACAGCACCCTAATTCTCAGTCCAAAGAACAAGGGCATGACTCAAAAAGAGATGTTGTGTGGTCTTGCCTTTGTGTAATGGAGTGATAATTGAGACCTAAGAGATACACAGTTTTGCAAAAGAATTATATAAGCTTAAGAAAAAAAATAGTAACATGAAACACCAAATTAAGAGTCTTCAATATTCACAAATTTCTCAGGCAAGAAACAAGCCAAAAAGACACTTAGATGAAGAAGAACTTTTCTTATGGAAAAGGAAAGATGACTCAGAGAGTGCTCAAGAAACATGGAGCAGAACTGGGCCCTAATCAAGTAACTGGCAACATGTACCTGATTGGATTTCAGAATTATAAGCTTCTATTTCCTGCTCTGTGCCTCTTATTTTCTCTCTTTGTGAAAAAGTTAAGTGTTTGTTTTGTTTTCCTGTCCTAGTCTCAACATTGCATACTGTGTGTGCGTGTGCGTGTGTGTGTGTATGTATGTATGTGTGTGTGTGTGTGTAAGTTTACCTGTATACTTAGTTTAAAGGATTTCAGATAAGTGTTTTGACAGCTGAAAATCCTTATGCACAGGTGGACCTCATGATATTCCACATCTCAAGCCTGACTTCCTGACTCTGGGGACTAGGGAAGATGAGTGTATTTTAAATGGGGGAGAAATGTGAATCCTTAGGAGCCAGATGACATACTACAATTATCTGTTAAATGATAGCTCCAAATGAACTATGCTTTCAGGTATCAGATTCTTGTATAGTCTTCTTCTTTTGAATCTGGGATGGGCCTAGGGGTTACTTTTAGGAGTAGAAGGTGGCAAAAATGATACCAAGCCAAATCTCTTAGAAGGCCTAGCTATTATTGCATTTGGGCTCTTGGAAAATGTGACCATATAAGCGTTTTTTTCCAGCAGACAGAAGAGATAAAATAGTTGGGTCAATAGATTGAGAGAGATAAAGAGAGAAAGATCATCTGGGTAAGTCTCCGGCTAATCCTCCAGCTTTCAAGATCAATAGATCATTTCAGGCGAGCATAGCACAGATTTCAGCATCTGTGAAATAAGCCATTGTTTTTAATAATAATCAAAATATAAAAAATAATATTTTTTTCAGGTATCAAATTTGAATTAATTTATTATGCAGGATAGATGATCATGATATCTTGTCCCTTTGATCCTTTTCTGTCTGGAGCCTGGACATGATACCTGGTGGTACAACAGCCTTGTGGTAGCTAGGAGGCTGCAGGAGTGAGGATAAAGGTCCACATGATGGGAATTAGAGGAGGAAAAGGGAGAGAGAACCCGGTTCTGTGATGTTGTCATGGAGACCCTACCCCAGTTCTATGCTGTCTTTCTCTGGACTTATTATATGAGAGAAATTCCTTTTCCTTGAAGGCATGTTAAGTCAATTTGTAGTAGATCACACTCCTTCCTAATAAAATGTGCCTATGCTTATGCTATATTTATTTATTTTTTTTTTTTTTTTTGGCGGTACGCAGGGCCTCTCATTGTTGTGGCCTCTCCCGTTGCGGAGCACAGGCTCTGGACGCGCAGGCTCAGCGGCCATGGATCACGGGCCCAGCCGCTCCGCGGTATGTGGGATCTTCCCGGACCAGGGCACGAACCCGTGTCCCCTGCATCGGCAGGCGGACTCTCAACCACTGCGCCACCAGGGAAGCCCCGCTTATGCTATATTTAAAGTTTCTGCTATTGGTGAGCATTAAGTTATATGCCTGTGAATATAAGCTGCATAACCTACTTCAAAAACAGAGATTCCAAGAACAGGATAGTAAAATAACAATCATAGCATTGGGTTAATAAGTTATCTTTTGAAACATTAACTACTAGAGCAAAAGAGTATGAAAATGCCTTTTGGTCTCTAAGCAGATTTGGTGAACAAGCATACCAAAATATTATGTTAGAACCTATAAGGAGCTATTAGGAGCTTCTGGGACTAGTCATTCTTCTTTTCTTTACATGGAAATTAAGCCAGAACAATATTTTTTCTCCTTTCATTTCATTTATTTTTAACCTTCTACTGTCATTGTACTGCATTTACCAGCAGTGTATATCCAAAAGAATTTTAAAAGTTAAGCCATGCCAAAAGAGTTCCAGTTAAATATGAAAAAAAATTAAGACATGACCTTATTACCTAAGGAAAACTAAAAACAATTTCTCAAAATCTAAAATTTTTCACATTGCAGCTTTGCTTAATAGCAGAAAAGAAAATATTGTGAGCAAATATTCAATTTCAAAATATCTCGGAAATTAGAACATAACCCCCAAAACACTGGCTTATTATACAGATAATATGGGCCATGATATTTTGTTTCTTAATTATAAAATATTTTGCTTGAGAGTATATTTCATAAAGTTTGTGAAGTCTAGAACAATTTATTAAAATCAGAGCAGCCAAATCATGAAGACAGTAACATTCACCAGCTTCTGAGAAAATATCGTCTCCATTACAGTCACATTCATTAAAGGAATTTCTTTTGATTAGGCTCTGTCATCTTCAATGGAAATTTTCAGGGCCATTGAAAAATTGCACACTTTTTTTTTCTGTGTCATTCTAAATTCTTTAGAGAATAAATAAGGAAAGTGAATGGCTCTGTTACACGTTTCTCAATCATCTTTAAATGGGTCATGGTTTTAAATAGGCTGTGTCAAATTGGAATGACGTGAACTAAATTATACCTAAGTTTCTCTGTATCATCTGCTTAATGAATTCTTTGCAGGGGGTCAATGTATCATCAGATACTAATTGCAAATCATCTTTCAAAGAGTCAGAATCAATGTATATTTTTTCACTGAAGTGAAGGTGAAAAACTAGCCCTCAAGAAATATTGAAAAATAGGTAACTAAACAATAGCCATAGGTATTCAGTGTCTATAGCAAATAAAAAATCTAGTTACTAACGCCTGACATATAATTTATTGCTAAATTCAGTTCCTTTTTGATTTAGTTCCATACCTGGACTTAGAACAAGGATACATAATTAAAATAATCAAACCATTGAAATACCTTTGACCTTTCAAATGTCCATGATATGGGCATAAAACCTGTGTTTCATATAGTTATATTATTACAGTGTTGAACTTTCTTTATTTTGATTGAGATTATCAATTACTTTTGGTTTTCCATGTCTCTTTTTATCAGTTTGAAATTGCACATTCTATTTTAAATGTTCAGTTTCTTAGTTAAAAATTTTATGTGTGGGCTTCCCTGGTGGCGCAGTGGTTGGGAGTCTGCCTGCCAATGCAGGGGACATGGGTTCGAGCCCTGGTCTGGGAGGATCCCACATGCCATGGAGAGACTAGGCCCGTGAGCCACAATTACTGAGCCTGCGCGTCTGGAGCCTGTGCTCTGCAACGAGAGGCCGCGATAGTGAGAGGCCCATGCACCGCGATGAAGAGCGGCCCCCACTTGCCGCAACGAGAGAAAGCCCTCGCACAGAAACGAAGACCCAACACAGCCATAAGTAAATAAATAAATAAATAAAAATTTTAAAAAAAGTTTACGTGTACATTCGACTGATCAAATTCCATAAAAATAGATCTCTGTTCTCCTTGTGAGCAATATAAAATATTATTAATATTTCATGCCTTCTGAGACATCTTCTAAAATGACATTGTATCTGTATTTTAATTACAGCTTTTCTAACCCCCAGATATCCAGCATCAAATATTTTATTGTTAACACTTTAGATTCACCACCCTTTTTACCAATTTCTGATATCACAATAGGATCTATGCCTACTTTCTGAAAGCTATCACTTAAAAAAAAATACAATAACTTCACTGAAAGTCTGTTAATGTTAAGTTCTCTGCTCTTGTTTATTTAATAATATTTTTTTTTCCCTCAAGTATGATTTATGGTTATTTGTGTGTACAGTTCTAAGGTGAGAATTATTTTCTTCCAGCATTCCTTCTAGGAAGTTGTCTAGCTTCAATTTTTGTTGTTGAAAATTCTGTTGTCATTTAATTGCTATTTCTTAGGAAATCTGAATGAATGTTACATTTTCAGATCTCTTCTTTATATTTGATTCTTCATAGTTTTACCTGAATGTGTTTAGATTTATTCAACAAATGTTTATTGAGTGTCTGCTAAGTGCCAGTCACTCACTCGTCTAGGACTGTAGGATGCAACAGTTTTGGAATCATGCTGCCTCAATCTGGGAAAAGACATCATGTCCTTCATCAATTCTGGAAAAATCTCAGTTGGTATCCCTTAAGTAGGATTCCCTCTTTCACACTCCATGGCTTCCTAGCTTTTTGCTAGATATGTGTTAGACATTCTCGTTCTGCATACACATCTCTCAAACTCTCTTTCAGATTCTCCCATCCTTGCCTCTCTGTGGTAATCCTTAAATATGTCTTTTTGCTGCTATGAATTTTCTCTCAGGCTGAACCTGAAATATTCTTTTATAATGTTAACTTTAGACATCTCTTCATTTTTTTTAATACCGTTATTTAGAGCTATAAATTTCCATCAGAGAACTGCTTTAGTTACATCATGTAAATTTTGCTGTAACTTTTTCATTTTCATTCATCTTTAAATATTTTCAAATTTCCATTTAAATTTCTTATTTGATCCACTGGCATTTAAGAGTATGTTGTTTAATTTCCGTATATTTATGAGTTTCCTCCTGATAAAGAGTTCTAATTTTGTAGAGGTTGGGGAATATACTTTGTATGATTTCAATGCTTTTGATTTTATTGAGGCTTTTTTTATGGCCTCACATACGATTTATCATGGAGAGTGTTTCCTGTGCACTTGAAAAGAATATGTACTCTGCTTTTGCTGAGTGGAGTGTTCTGTAGATGTCTGTTTGGTTTAGTTGGTTTATTAGTGGTGTTATAGCCGCCTATTTCCCTGTTAATCTGCCTGGTTGTTCCATCCTTATTGAAAAAGGAATATTAAAAACTCAAAACTATAATTGTTGAATTATCTATTTTTCCTTCGATTCTGTCAGTTTCATCCTAATGCATTTTGGGATTTTGTCGAATAACACTTATATATTTAATTTTTGTGTATATTCCTGATCAATTGACTCAACATTGTATACTGTCACTCTTTATCTCTAGTAACATTTTTTTGTTTTAAAGTTTATTTTTTCTGATACTAATGAAACCACCTGAGCTCTCATGATTGCTCTTCACATATCTTTTTCTAGTATTTTGTTTTCAATATGTTTTTTTTTTTTTTTTTGCGATGCGCGGGCCTCTCACTGCTGTGGCCCCTCCTGCTGCGGAGCACAGGCTCTGGACGCACAGGCTCAGCGGCCATGGCTCACGGGCCCAGCCACTCCGCGGCACGTGGGATCCTCCCGGACCGGGGCACGAACCCGTGTCCCCCGCATCGGCAGGCGGACTCTCAACCACTGCGCCACCAGGGAAACCCCTCAATATGTTTTTATATATGAATCTAAAGTGCCTCCCTCTAAACAGCATATAGTTGGATCTTGATTTTCTTTATCAAATCTCACAATCTTTGACTTTCAATTGTTTTATACAATCCATTCACATTTAATGTTATTATTGATATGGTTGGATTTATAGCTACCATTTTTATTTTTGTTTCTATATGGCTCATGTCTTTTTGTAGCTCTGTTCCTTTTATACTGTGTTCCTTTTTATTAAATAAACATATTCTAGTACAGTATTTTTTTCTTTTTTTTTTTTGTGGTACGTGGACCTCTCGCTGTTGTGGCCTCTCCCGTTGCGGAGCACAGGCTCCGGACGCGCAGGCTCAGTGACCATGGCTCACGGGCCCAGCCGCTCCGCGGCACGTGGGATCCTCCCGGACTGGGGCACGAACCCTTGTCCCTTGCATCGGCAGGTGGACTCTCAACCACTGCGCCACCAGGGAAGCCCTCTAGTACAGTATTTTAATTTCTTTAGTGATGTGTAATTCTATTGTTTAGTTTTTTTAGTGGTGGTTCTATGGCTTAAAAATGGCAATTAACATCATCAAAATCTGCTTCACATTTGTACTGACTTGAATGCAGTGAAATACGGAAACTTCATTTCTTTACAGCTCCACTCCATCCTGCCTCTTGTGTGCTAATGTTCTCATAAGTATTAGATCTATATATGTTACAAACCCACCAACATATTGTTATAATTACCACTCATATAATCTTATGCCTTTTACAGAAGCTAAGAGGAAAACTAAATATATATGTGTGTGTGTGTGTGTGTGTGTGTGTGTGTGTGTGTGTGTGTATAGAGAGAGAGAGAGAGAATTTATAGTTTATTATATTAACCTTCTCATCTATTTCTGTTTCTCTTCATTCTTCATGTGGACTCCAGTTACTATCTAATTTCTTCAATGCAATTTTCTTTTTTTGGTAATAATTGCATTTATTTTTATTTTTGGTAAATCTGTTTGGTTTTTTTTTTTTTTCTAATTCTCCAAACACACCTTTATAAATAGTGGACAGTATAAATGTTTGGAAGAGCAAATGGCAGAATTGGAGCCAAAGCCACTTTTAGCGACACAGCTTTTTTGGAGGGTGGTTACAGAAAACACTGAAATTATCTACAATACTTTTCAGTAAATTCTCTCCTCCTATCTTCCATGAAATACTTTTTTTTTGCTAAATGAGGAAAGGTGCTGTGAATGGGGTGGGGTGGGGGTAGTGAGGGCTGCTCTGACCATTCCACGTCACAAAGAAACAAACCTGCAGTCTCTGGCAGAGCACGCATTTATTTCCAGAGTCAGCTTCAGGTAACAACATCCCTGCTTGATGTTGTTGTTTATTTGGTTGTTTATTTTTTTAGTGACTTGGTTGAACTGTCTCTGTGAAGTCTAATTCCCTCGCTTTATGCTGCCTTTGATGTCTCAGTTCAGATAATTTATTTTTCCTGTTTTCATTTTTTAAACTGGCTACTTAGGGTGTCACCACTGGGTTGGCGTATGCCTCTTATTGGTCACAGGTTGTGCTTAACCCCTTTAGCCAGTTAGATTTTTCCTCTTTGTTAGTTATTTGTGTGACTTAGAAGCTGCTACAGGGAGTTTATATTTTTGCTTCATATTCAGACAATGACACTTGCTTGGAGGTTTGCTCTTTGATCACTCCTGAGAAGGTGAATCCTTGAACATGTACAGTCCTACAGACTGTCAAGGATGTGTGCAATTTGATTTTTTTCTGGCTTCCTAATTGTTGCCCCTGAGTAAGAGAAGTTCATGCTTCAGCCAGTTTTCATTAGAGGTTGTGCTTAAGGTCCTTGTGCCTGCGAGGTTTCTTCCCTGCATCGATGGATTTGTGTGTCGGCTGGGAAATGCTTTTGAGCTAACTCATGCCCTACTCTGTTTGCTGCTAGCCCATGCTGTGTGCCTTTCCCCAACCCCCAGGGATCAGAGGCTCCTTGGATCCCAGTATTATTTTTCTTGGCCAACTTGGTTCTCTCTGATGAATTTCTAGCTGCTTTGTTTTTTCACTTGTTGCCGCTGGCATCATGAACCTATCAGGATCCTCATACTTGTTCTCCACCAAGCTCTCCTTTCTTTTTCACAATGTCTTTGGGCATAACATTCTTCATGCTCTGTTCCAAACAAAATCCCCTCTGGCAGAGCAGTGGATATCTTTGTACTCCTAACTTGCCTCTTCCCCTGGAAAGAAACTGCACCAAAACAAAGGAGCTAGGAGTGCGGGCAGCAGCTCATCTCTCCTGAGAGACACCCGTGCTCAATGAGCAGGCACTATCGGAGTAGGGGAGGGTAGACCATCATCTCCTTAGCTTGCCCTTCTCAGTGTCAAATCTACTCCCTATAAGTGAGCTGAGGTAGGATCCATGGTCACCAGGATTCTTGGCCTTTGGTGCTCGGAAATGGAGCTTCTCCTCTGCTAATGTGGGCTGAGTGGGAAAGGGAGCCTCCGTCTTTTAGCCCAGTCCACCCAGGAAAATTTTCTGTAGCAAGGGGCTGGAGCGGAGGGGTGGCATTAGATGGGGTTAAGAAGTGCGAGCAGTCTGTCACTCCAAGGGTAAAATTCTAGTCGTAGACTGGAAACTAGAGGAAGAGAGTCCCCTTCTACTTGGCCATTGCCACCCAGACGCTCCTCCAGTAGAGAACCTGGAGGAGAGGCTGGGTGACATGGGGAAGTAGAGAGGAAGCAGGTTGCAACTGACTGGCTGTACTTACCAAGATTTAGTAGATTGTTTTAAATGAATGTTTCTCCATATGCTACATGACCTTATGTCAATGTCCTAAAAGTTAAATCGTAATAAAAATATATTTTTTTAACAAGCTAAATAGTTGTTTTGCTGGGGAGAAAGTCTGCCAGGCTTCGTACTCTATCGTTCCAGAAATCCTGCCTCAATATCTGTCTTTTAATGTAAATATTCCACCTTGACGACACCAGGTCCTTGCTGGAGAATATATTTCTCTACAAGCCTATGTGAGTGATTTTAAATTCCGAAGCATCAAAAATAAGATACTTTCTTGGAATCCCCTTTTTTATTAGGTCTGTGTTCCAGTTTACCTTTGAAATGACTTCTCAAGTTTCCCATCTTTATGTGGGATTCTCAACACTAATTTGTCCCAGTTGGTATGAACTCAGTACCTACCTTCCCATGCTTGTACAGCAACAAATACCATATTTGTTGATTTCTGGGAGATCACTCTATTCCAGATAAAGCATCAAACCTTCATACAGCTTTCATTTTCAGTCTCCTCTTTTCCATTACTTTCCTGAAATTCCAAGTATTGATTTAAAAAGGATGTTTATTGTAATACGTCCAGCATTTTATGTTTTGTTGTCTGAGGATTTTCTTATCCAATGCTTTATTCAAATTATATAATCCTCCATTAATCAGCATAAAAAAGCAGTTATATAGTTAAAATATATAGTGTGTGGTAAGTCATTATATGATATACTTGAAAATGTGAAAAAATATATTTACCCAGTTATTCTCTTTTCAATAACTAATGATTAAGTCAGTGATTAATTTTTGGTATTTTATTTTAGTAAAATAGTAAAACTAAAAAATCTGTAATATTTACTTAATTCATAAGTATATTAGAATAATTATAATAAGTCTCCATTTTATATTTTAAACAGCATAAACATATACATTTTATGGTTTATAAGGTTCATGTATAAAAAAATACAATTTTAATTTTCTTTTACCAAAATTCTTTTACCCATATTTCAGAGTAGCAAAAAACTCAATTTCTCCATGTATAAGTACATACACAATTCTGGTTTTAAATTAAGTTTACCTTTTAGTACACCCTCAGTGAGGTGTACATCCTCAAGTTTACCTTTTAATACACCCGCCCCATACATACCCACTTGCTCTTCATTTCCTCTTCCTATTAGAAAAGATCCATATTCCGGGGCCTTAGGCATTATTTTATGGTATTCAGAAAAGGTCAGCTGGGCCCTGGTTGGCTCTCTGCTGTCTTCACTGTTGATGTCTGTGATGTTGTACTGGGATAGAGAGAATGGGAGGGGCTGAGATGGGCAGTCTGTTCTCCAGCTGCTTCAGGCTCACTGCTGACGCTTTCACACTGAGACTCAGCCCACAACCTTTATGTGGCTTGGGCTCTCAGTACCAGCGAATTAGCTATGTCTTCAACCACTTTACACTGTTACCACCCCCTCAGAAAGCAAAACAGACACCTGTCCATTCTCAGTCCCTTCCAAACTGCAGTCTAGTGTGTAGGGACATATGGATTTGCCCCCAGGGCCCACAGAAGAGAGAAAGAAAAACACAACAGGGGTGTAAGAAGCAGTTATTTCAAGTCCTTTCTCAGCCTCAGCTTATACCTTCTTAACACACCATTCCACTCAAGGCTGGCTTCATGGGTGTACCACCTGTGCAGTTGCCCAGGGTCCCAGGCTCAGAAGAGCCTCTCACTTGGTCTAGTGCTCTGTTGTCTCCATCTTGAAATCCTTAATGATTTTTGAATAAGGAGCCTTACATTTTTATTTTGAACTGGGCCTCACAAATTATGTGGCTGGTGCTGATTCTACTTGGAGCTGGACTATATCGTTGAAAGTCCTCAGGAAAGCCATCTTCTAGAGAGCAAGATAAAAAGTAATGACTACCCTCATCATTTTAGTCCCCTAATTTTTAACCAGGAGTTCTTTTGCCATTAATGTGGAAAATGTTCCGATCTGGTTCGAAATTATCTTTTATATCTTCAGCCTCTTCTATTCTCCTCTGTAAATGCTTTCAAGCCTCCCAGTTCTTGAAAGGATTTGTTTAATCTCTGTCACTGTGTAACTGTTCTTATCATTTGGTGGCATTTACAACTTTTGGCTATAATCATCCTGTTTGCACCGCTGCCCATCTATGTCCACTCACCCACACACACATACACATTCAAACACGCTTGAATACACACAATGAAATCCACTGACTCACAAAAAAACTTAAAAAAAAAAAACCTAGAAAAGTGTTAATTTTATCACTATTATGTTCTCTTTTTTAAAAATTGAAATATGTCTTCTTTTGATCTCCTACATTAAATGCCATCAGAATTGTTAAATTGAGAATATACTTTTTAAATAAAATCAATTCAAGCTCTTAGAACTTGATTGATGAGTAAAGTCTCCTAGTGTTACTCTCCTAGGGGAGAAATCTTAATCTACCTTATAAGGCTAAAATGTCACTGATCTTTTATATTGAAAGCTGCCATATCTTTCTAAAGCATAGAATTATCCCAATGATTTGACAATATTTTCCCTTTTTGTCAGACCCAGTACTGTTTTGAAGATGAGATGTCAGGGAGACTGTGCTGCAGAAATTTCTCCATGCCTGCTCCTCTAACCCTACACAGGCCACTCTCTATTTTATACTGTGCTTGGGGAGATCTCCCTTTTATCAGTACCTGTTTTAATTTTCTGTTGCTGCTATAAGAAATTATTATAAAATGTATGGCTTAAAACAACACAGATTTATTACCATACAGGTCTGGAGGTCAGATGTCCAAAACGTGTTTTATTTGGCTAAAACCAAGGTGTCCTCAAATCTGCATTCATTTTTGGAGGCTCTAGGAGAGAATCCATCTTCTTACCTTTTCCAGCTTCTAGAGGCTGCCCAGAATCTATGAATCATGCTCCCCTCCCATCTTGAAAGCCAGCAACGGCTGGTCAGATCTCTCTCTCATTGCATTACTTTGATACTGATTCTCCTTCTTCCCTGGTCCATCTTTTGAGAACTCTTGTGATCACATTGTATTCAATCAGATAATCCAAGATAATCCTCCTATTTTAAGGCCAGTTGGTTTACAACCTTAATTTCATTTTCAGCTTTAATCCCCTCATGCCATGTAATTTAACATATTCACAGGTTTTAGGAATTGAGGTGGATCCTTTGAGGAAGGCATTACTCTGCCTACCATAGTACTTTCATTTTTCACATAATTTCCTGAAGCTAAACATTAGGGTCGAATTAAAACTGGGGAATGGATAAGTCCTAGTTTTCATACCACCTAGGTGAGGGTCCTATTAAAAAATCAGTACCTTTTTTTTTTTTTTTTACATTGGCCATGCCATGCGGCATGTGGGATCTTAGTTCCCCAACCAGAGATTGAACCCATGCCCCCTGCAATGGAAGCGTGGAGTCTTAACCACTGGACCACCAGGGAAGTCCCAAAGAATCAGTACTTTTATGATAAAGGGTGGGCAGCCAAGTGGTACAACATATCACCTTTAGATATTTACATTAACACTCATGTATGTTTCAGAACTACAGTATTCAGGAATTCACATTTTTCTAGTCTTGATTAATATTTCAAGAATAATATTTCAAGAATTGATATTTTTGGGCTTCCCTGGTGGCGCAGTGGTTGAGAGTCCGCCTGCCGATGCAGGGGACACGGGTTCGTGCCCCAGTCCGGGAAGATCCCACATGCCGTGGAGCGGCTGGGCCCGTGAGCCATGGCCGCTGAGCCTGTGCGTCCGGAGCCTGTGCTCCGCAACGGGAGAGGCCACGACAGTGAGAGGCCCGCGTACCGCAAAAAAAAAAAAAAAAAAAAAAAAAAAAAAAAGAATTGATATTTTTATACTAGAGAATGTCAATTTTAGTTGATGATACTTTGCTTTAATTATAGTCATCTATAGTCGGATGAAATTTTTATAAACTACCTTTTTCAGAGTGGAAAGCCAAATGTAAATATTAGAAAAGAAAATGTGAAAAAAAGGTGACATAGAAAGTTAACACTGGATGCATTTAAATGGGAAAATGGTGGTAAGTCATATATATCTACATAACACACTCTTTTTTCTCAAATATTTATATCCTTAGATTATGTGACATAGAAAGAAAAATGAATGCTCATGTTGTTTCTACTTCTTGCCTCAGGAAATCTCATTGAATCCCCATATCTACCCAATTTTTACTAAAGGCAATAATTCTACAAATCTTTGAAACAATCTCAGGCAGAATTAATTAAAATCAAGAAGTCCTTCCATATCTCCTTAAGTGATTATTTGTGTTCTAATAAATGCCTGATAAATGCTTTAGGCAGGCTTTAGAGCTAACTGTTGTGTGTGTATGTGTGTGTGTGTATTTAAGATAGGCATATTCAGGAGATGATTTGAAAATTTTTTGTCATTTTAAATTTTAATATTGACATGTCCAAAGGAATAAATATCAGTCAACTGCTCTAATTTCAGAATCTTGCTTGCTTTTTTTTTTAACAAATAGATTTGCACTTGTAAAGATTTGCATAGGTAGAAGGAGGAAGATAATAATGTGCCTAAAATATATTTTATATATATGTATATGTATGTATGTCATGGTAAATGCTGTTGTTAACTACTATATTAGTCAAACTGCATAAGAAAAAATTAAAAATCCCAATGGCATAAGACAATAGGCATTTATTTTTCACCGACTTGAAGGTCAGCTGGTGTAGCTCTTCTGCCTCCATTTAGACAAGCGTTGCTCTGCTTTATGTATCTTTTCCTCTTCCAGTGAGCTGGGGCTAGTCAGGGTGGGCATGCTTTTCTAAGGGCAATGATAGAAGATGGAGTGGGCACAGTAAACTTCACAAGCACATTTCAAGTCTCTATGTGAATCAGTTGCTAACATTTTATTGGTGAAAGCAAGTCACATGGCTGGCCCCCAAATCAAGAGAGAGCAAGTTCACTACTTCTGAACTGCTAAAGGAACTGCAAAGTTTCATGGCGAAGAACATGCAAAACAATTAAAAATTGGAGCCAATAATTTATTATAACCCAACTTCAATTTTTCTCTTTACTACCACAGATAAAGAATTCGGTGATGATTGAATTATTACTATATAGTCAAAAACAAAATGTTTCATTGGGAGATACTTCTATTGATGACAGCTACCGGTCAGATTTAGTATTCCTTAAAAAGACACATCTGGTTTTCAAAATAATTTTTGTGGGGAGGATAATAATAACTATGGGAAATCACTGAGCAATTTCTGTATATCAAGTAATTTATTAAGTGCTTCAGATTGGTTGTGAAATTTAACCTCTTTAATGACCTTAGGTATTCTCCATAAGATATAGATTCTGAGGCTTATATATTTACTTGCCCAGTGATACCCAGTTATATTATATATATTAGTGCTGAAATATAAATCCATGTCTTCATTGATGGCTGAATATTTACAATAATATTTTAAAATATTTTACCTAAAATATTTCCACAATATATTATTTCTGCTTTGTGAGTTATATTCTTTTTATTCTGTTCTGTTGTTTTCTCTCTTAACTGTGTAGAGAAGAAGGGAAGGAAAAGTAGAATATAATGGAATATCTGATGATAATTCCCCTCCCAAATATACCTGGCCATCAGTCCAGTGAGGAATTGATATAGATTATTGCTTGAAAAACTAACTCTGGAAATATGCAGGCAAGCCTTTGTTTAATGTGAGAGCTACTTTATACATCTCCATGTGTAATGTAATCATTCAAAAGGTTTTTTTTTAAATGTCTTGCACTTTAGGTATAGTACACAGTATATTTCTTCAAATATATTTCAAGAAAAACTATTGTTTTTCTTTTGTTTTATCCATTTTTCATTTTTCCATGTTCCATATCAGATATTCACATTTATAATAATATTAATTTAGTAATTCAATATTTTTATTAAAATAGATATTTATTTATTGTTTAATATGTGCCAGGCACTCTTCTAAGAGCATTGCGTGTTAGCTTTTGTGTGCTTCACAGCAAATGTATGAGGTATAATGGCAAAAACTTAAGCACATGGGAATTAAGTAATTTTTTGGAGTTTCCCCACTGGAAAGTGGTATGCATGGTTTCAAATGCAGATAGTTATATTCTGCAGTTCAAAATATTAACTGTTGCACAATATAACCCTTTTAGAACATAAAACTTTGCAAAAATGACAGGATTCTCAACATCATCTTCTACTAGTTGCCAGATGAAAGCATGGAATATTATATACATTCCTGATATTATTTTTTTCAGATTATTTAGTTAAATTATATCAAATATGTCAAAAGTTTTAAGTGGTAGAAATTCCTGACATATATTTAGTGAGTACTTTTGAGCTATTTAATTGGTAACAGTGAGTGTTAAAACAACATTTCTGAAATGTGAAGAAATCTGTATTATTTTTAAAAGGTGCTTTAAAACCCTAAGTAGGAAATGAGTTTGGATGGCCACTTACATACGTCCAGTGTTTATTGCTATTCTTGCTGAGATTTAAGACATGCTCAGATACTATATAAAATTCCTATCAAGTATGACATAGATTACCTCCCAGAAGCTGAGGGCAAAGGCCAGATCTCTCTTTGAGAAAGGCCAAATTTTTTACTACACACATAGGAAAGACTGAAATAAGTTCCATTTGTCCTTGTTGCCGTACTTTCTCCTTTCCCGGTCTGGGTAGTGATCTTATACTATGCACCTTATTACACTACATATTTTATTCTATATAATATTTAGAAAATTTCAGTAATGAAAATTTTGGTCATTTTTGCCTGAAATGAAAATATTTGCATTTTTGCAAGGAATAAAGTATATCATTACTGTTGTCCCTATTTTGTTTTTGTGGTAACCATAAGATTACCTTGGTGAAAATAATAAGCTATTTTAAGTAATTTAATCTTACAAAAACACATTTCACCATTCCAAGCAGAAAATTACCATAAAGCAAAATACTAAAATGTCTGCTTCTATAACTTACATTTTTTTTAAAATTAAGAAAACCAAAATTTCCCAAATATGCAATCATATGTACATGTATATATCTGTATGTATGCATATATATACTTATAAAAGTATAAGTACATACACTTAAATGCATACACATACATGTGTAATGCATACATACACGTATTTCATACATGTTTATGAAACATAATATGTAAGGTCTTTTTTTTAGTTTTTTGCATCTCAGCTCAGAAATTGGGACCATGCAAATAGTTTAAAACCTGGTTATTTTTCCTCTTCAACTTTTTATTCTCAGAAAAAAATCTGTTTTAAATACCCAAAACCTGATCTATATTCTTGGCATGATTTTTGTGATTATGTTGTTGTACTGCCAATTTCCAGGACAGTAGAATAGACATTTTTTTTTCTTTTACGTGCTAAAAATTAAAATTACTGGTTTAAAACAGTAATCACATTTTGGCTTTGTCAAATTAGTGAGCAGCTTCAAATTGATAAATGCCACAACTTTTGAGTTTTTTCATACTGAAAACATGTCTCTTTCTGCTTACAACTTTATTCCTGAAGCATCCATTTTTGAAAGAAAAGCTTCAGAAAATCAGGAGTGTGTGTGTGATGTGTGTGTATACAGGTGTGTTTGTGTGTGTTTGTGTGTGCGCATTTAAATTTCTTTCCAAAGGGTAGGCTTATGTCTCAATTAATTGTTTTAAATTTTGTGCTTGAAATATAGGAATGCAATTTTTGCGAACAGATACCTAGTTCTAAATCTCTGAAAAGCCCATGTGTCTTTTTTTGTTTAAACCCAAATCAGTTTATAATACCTTTGATCATACCACACTGCTAAAGGTCAAAGCACTTTTACAGAAATATGGATACTTTAATGTCAAGTCAGAAAGAGGCACTCTCCCACATTAAAAAAGAGTTACTAACAGGTAAATAACTCCTGCACAGGCCTTGAAATGTTATCCTCATGATCATCCATCCTTTAATTAATGAGTTTATTTTTGAAGACTTCTGTACAGAGATGGCCAGATCCCTGGACAGTTGGTGAAATTTTTAGATCCCTTTTCATCTATCATCACATCCTAAAACACTGTCGAATAAGGATTTTTCTTTTATCTTAAGCAGTCTTCATTTTTAAGATAAAATGAGGACTCCCTCAATTAATTTTTGCTCTAAGAAATCTGTTTGGGAACAGCATGAGAAATTCTTCAATGAAGGTGATTGATTTCACTAAACTGTCATAGTCCTGTTAATTTTAAATGTGGGTCAGCTCTACCTGTAAGGCCCCATGAGGTGCTGTGCTCCATTACAAGGCAAGGAAGGGGAGGACTCAAAACTTTTCAGTCTCACAGGCTGTTCTTCCTTGCTCCAGGAGGTGATGGAGAGGGAGAGGAATGGGCTAGCAGGCAAGCATGACAACATTTCTCTACCTGTAAGTCATTTTGGAACCCGAGGAGATGAAACTCAACCCTCTTCATCAGCAAAATGAGATGGAAAGGAGTTGACTATTGGAAAATTGGTAAGTATATCTGTCACTGAATGTTGTACCTATAACCTCCAGAGCTCCAGCCTGCTCTCAAGAATATGACCCTGTGCTCTGTGCCCACAAGTTGATGGAATTTTATAATCTTTCTCCATTGACTTCCCCTATATTTTTCAACAGTTTATATTAGGTACCTCCCAAAAGCACAGGTAGCTTCTATTTTTTGTTGTTCTTTGAAAATAATTAACAAATTACACATTTTAGGGAACCGAGAGATTAAAAAAAAATTGAAATGCTTATTCTGTATTCAAAATACTCGCATTACATAATTTTAACACACTGACTTTAGTCTTTATGGGAAGGTGAGACATTTTTTTATGTAACCACGTGAGATTTCAGATACCCACCTAAGGGGGGCGTAGGTGATGCCTGGTTTTGTCTACTACCTGCAGTATGTTGCAGAAGTACATTTCTAACCGTTCCTGGATCAGATATCATGGGCAGTAATGACATCTTTTTATACCTTTTGAAATGGCTTCTGCCTTAATAATAACCTGAAACATTAAACAGATAAGTTTTATAAATATCTCACGAGAGTTCTAAGGATTTTACATATTCCATACAATAATAAATAAAATATATCTTTCTGAGAAAGGTGAGCAATGATATTTCTGTGACTTTCTTGAGACCAATAATTAACTCTCAGTTTATTTACGTTTATTGTAAGCTTTATATGCAAAAAGAGGACAGATTATTGAATCTTAAGGTGATTATTGAATCTTAAGGGACTTCAGGCCTATACATGGGAATAGTCTAAGCTTAATTTCTCTTTTATTTTTCTTAAAATGTTTTACAGGGAATTAAGAATACATCGGTAAGGAAAATATAAAAATGTTCTTTGGTGCATGCAAATAATGATATAAAGTCATCACACTTGCCTGGGAGAAATGTTTTATTCAGACAGAAAGTAAATGTTTATCTAAAATATATCATGTTTAGAAATGGATTGGATATAGAAGCAGCAAATTTACATTTCTATAAATTGTCCATATGAAGTCCCAATACTTACCTCTATGGTGCATTGCTGGGTTAACAGGAAACACACTCAGTCAAAAGTAGTGTTCATTGAGAACTTTATTATCAACTATGCAACTTGCCTTATTGTAATGAATCTTGCATGAGAATCTTACTGGCAATAGACATGTAATGATCATGTGGTCCAAATATTCAATTACAGCACTAGATGGAAGAGGTTTTGTTTTTTCAACCCAGAAAGTTATAAACATATAAAGTGCATCTACTGAGATTTAAATGAACCTGTATTCTGAAAAAAAGCTATACAGCTGGCCAAAATAATTATATGTAATAAAATAAAAAGGCTATACTGAGCCTTCTGATGTTAATCTCTAGCTTTCTTTAGTTAAAGAACTGGTATTAATCAGAGTGCCTGAGGAAATGACATTAGTTCAATCAATATTTTTTTTCACATCCAATTTTCTTATATTCAATGAGGTCTTATTTTCATACAAAATATTTTTCCCTGGACTTTTGTACTAAACTTTAGTTATTTTACACACACTTGTTCCAAGCACATTCTTAAATAATATCTGTTCCTTAGCTTCTATTTCTATAAAAATCTTCATTTTTCTCTAGAATAGTCTCTGGAAGTACGTGAAGTTTGGGGTCTCTCTTTTCTTCCTTATTGCTATTTGTCTTTATTTGTCTTCTTTCTAATCACTACACAACATCTCTTGTTTTCTAGCATGGAAGAAATTCAGTATCCTTTTATGAATAGAGAGGGGGTTTGGGGGGGCTTTAGATACTTTGTTTAAAAAGAGTTAGTCTTCCTACTGAATAAGCTAACAAATGACCCCTCCATTATGCAGACCACTATCTTTCTATTATTGCAGTATTAAATTGAAATCACTCTATGGTAACACACAAGTACCGATATAAAGAAACTAATACTGTAAGCTTGAGCCAGAGAATACCCTGCCTTGGGCCCTGGGCTTTAGAGGGCTTCACCATGGTTGTTCTCTAGCCATCTTCCTCCCCATAGGAAAAGGAACTTACAAGGCTAAGGGGATGGGGCTAATTGGAACTGATGACATCCACTTTACCTCCACCTTTTAGATCATGCTGTAGTACATTGAGACTTAGAGTTCTGTCCCCAGAGGGCTCTGAGACTGCTTCCAGGACCCACGTTCCTCTCCTTCAGCTCTGTCTTTCGTGCGAGCTACATGGACAATGTGCAAACCTAGAGACCATAGTGACCAATAAGAAGCTTTCTGCAGGAGGAAGGGCGGTAGACTGAGCTTGGACAGGTCAGCTGAACTCCTGCCCACAAGGCGTCTTGTGGTACAAGCTCGCCTCATGCTCTCACAATCTGGGGTTGAACTTTGAGGATTCAAGAACTGTAGTTCAAATCTGGCTTTTATTAAGACAGCATATTTGTCAAAGTGGGAGAACAAAGCATATTTTATTTAACAGTTTAACTTGATTTATAACTTTTAAATATTGAAATATATATTATATGGGTCTTGATTATTATTCTTGCTCTGGGCCCTAAGAATGCTCAAACCTTATTTAAATATTTTATTAGATATAAGAAAGCAATCACATATACTCAAAAATATAAACCTCAACCTAGTCTCTACTTTTAAAATATAATAACATATTCCATTTAACATCTTATTTAGGATGGAGTGCTTGTGACATCCCTAGTGATTCAGTTACAATGCCTATTCAACAAGGCTCATTTTCCCTCAGGAAAAAAAAAAAAATGTTTTGTTTACATAGCAAAGCTTTATTTCTCAAAACTCCTAAATTGTAAAAGTGTGGGACAGATATGTCTTACCCATATTTTTTAATCTAGGTCATATTAATAAGACCAATTTTTGGTCATAAGTAAATCTTAAAGTTTTAGTTGATTCTTACTTACAGCAATTTAGTTGTTAACCTAATACATGCTTCACATAAACACACACACACACACACACACACACACACACACTGTTATTTTAAATAAAAACTATAAGAAGTAGGCAGGACGCATCAGGGGAATTGTAATCTGTTGCTAACTTGATAATACCTGTTTGAGTATTACTACTTGTGTAGGTGAACACAGTTAAAAATGTGCAACACTTTTAAGTGTTTCTTCTGTCTAAACAGTTTGAACCTGTTTATGGATAATCAAGCCTGCGGTGTTCTGTACATGGACTTCTGTATACTTCTACCAAAGTACATCAACGTTGGCAGTGCAGATGATCTTACACATTTTGTTGTCAAATCAGGACCTTGTTTTTTTCATTATGTTGAAGGTCTATGGTGGATTTTATGAAGGAATTGATGGATGCTTAGGTTTGGGGAAGCAAAATCTGTAGCAAAAGCTTAAGGGTGTCTCTGATACCTTCTTTTCCCCTGGCTGTGGATCATAACTGTTACATTCAGATGTAATCTGGAACACCCAAGTTCCTCCCTTCATAACCTTCCACCAGAGACTGAAAATCATAATGATACACATTAATGAAGCCCAGTTACGGTCTGATAATACTGTCATTATCACATAATTAGATTGGACATTGGCCATCTCAGAGCCAATTTAAAAGAAGAAAAAAAATACTATATCTCAAGGAAATATATGAGAATAAAACACTGTGAGGAGTGCCTGAATAACGATAAAGTTTCAGAGGGAATGAGACATCTTATCACTGGCCTATTAGCAGTTTAAAATGGCAGTAATCAAATCAGCCACTTCTCCTCATCCCCCTATCTTTTACATATGAGTTACTGGTTAAATCTACCATCTCAAACTGGAGTAGTTATCTCAGCAATGACATTTTTAGTGCTGGGAAAAAAATCATAATAGCTGTGGGTAATTGTTAGGAAGAATCAACACAACTCTGAACTTTATAGGTCATGATATCTCTGTGGCTTGTGGGTATAACTGCAGTCTGAAATAGATAACCATGTCTCCCTTAGCATCTTCCTTTTTCCTATTTTTTTCTTGTGTGTAAGTTTACAAAGGTCAGATGCCAGTATGATCTAGAATAAGAGCTTTTGTGGCTGACTTTGAAAGGTTACTTTAGAGAAAATCTCATGAAGCAGCAGTACCCCAAAGTGCTGCGGGGAATGTGGCTAAAATCTTATTACTTCTTAATAGAGCTTCTAACACATTTGAAATGTAGAGTATTGGGTTCATGCATGGATCTGGGGGCTTTTGTCTCGATTTTTTAAATAAAAATGAAGAGGCATCTCAAGGTCATATTTACACTTCTGAGATAATGTCCACAGGACATCAAAACAATGTGAAAATCAATTCTACCATAATAGAAAAATTTGGAACACCTATTTAATGATTTACTAAAATAATAATTGTAATGCAAAATATTTGTAATAGTTTAGGAAACTTCACAGGCCTTATTTCTCTATTGACTATGATACCATGCCATGCCTTCCAAAATCCAGAAAACTTTTATTGGCAATTTGTCCCACAAAACTATATTTTCAGGAAAACAGTGAAGTTCAGAGTCCTGCCAGAATTAAGTTAAGGAAATATTTTTGATATATTTTTCGTTAATGTAGTCGACAATATAAACTGAATGAAAAGCTGGTGACTAATATAAATATCTGCATAAACCAATCCCAGATATTTTAGCTGTGAATGATTATAATTATAACTGAAGCAATATAAATATGCCTTGTTTGAATGTGACCTAGTAACATTTGATATTTCACTTTTAATGAAGAAATATATTTTTAGTAAAGCCTGGACTAGTTCTATTTCTGGGGCTTGCTCATGTTTTACATAGTACTAGAAATATGCTACAATTGATATGTTTATTTTTGTTTTGTTATTTTTTTTAAGGTGGGAGAAGATTCTGGTCTTGGAGATGAATAGAAGCTGGACTGGGTAACCAACGGTATGTTTACTTTTAGGGCATGATGATAAAAATAAGATACATTTATAAAATTAGGTGTTCTGTTTCATAGTGTCAGAGAGACAAAGACAGAAAGAGAGACAGAGAGACACACAGAGAGAAGGATCTGATAGACATACATACGTAAATGTGATCAGCCAGTAGATTTCATACAGGAAATAAAATTACACGTGCTAGATTCTTTCCTCTTTTCTCTTACCCTTATCTTCACTGGGGAAACATTAAAAGTACATGTAGGGGCTTCCCTGGTGGTGCAGTGGTTGAGAGTCCGCCTGCTGATGCAGGGGACACGGGTTCCTGCCCCGGTCCGGGAAGATCCCACATTCCGCGGAGCAGCTGGGCCCGTGAGCCATGGTGGCTGAGCCTGCGCATCCGGAGCCTGTGCTCTGCAACCGGAGAGGCCACAACAGTGAGAGGCCTGCGTACCACAAAAAAAAAAGTACATGTAAAAAGAAGTGTTATTGTTTTTATCATTGCAGTAAAAACACTTATAAAAGAGCTATTATTATAAGGTGTAGTTCGGGAGTTATTGGTCAGGTATTGGTATATCTGAAAATCTCACGTTTCTGTGTATATCTATTTACTGTAGTATCCAAATTACAACAAATGTGAGCCCTAATAATCAATTAGCAGTTTTTTAAACTAAATTCTCTTCTGCAAGGCATTTCTGAGAATCCCTACGTGATATTTGCACAGTCATAATGTCTATCCAGGTGTTTGTCTGTTTCCTCTCCCAGAAAGTCTTATTTGATTGCTGCTTTAACACACTGGGGGTCAACACATATTTCCACAGAGTCACGGATTGTGTTGCATTTCCCATACCAACTTTTCACCAAAATTGGACATAAGTCACTTCTGCCACTGATCAGAACTTGGCCTTTACTTGGCTGCAATTTTTAACAAAACTTTTCTAGAGGCTTAAGAGAGAAGTGAAGTGCAATACAGAAAGTGGCTTCCCCATGGTAAAAAAAAGTGATTACTCTCAGGGCCCAAAGGTTCAAGACAAATATCAGGACCCCTGGAAGTTTTCATATGTTCAAGGTCTGCTCAGTTACAGTACATCCATTTCTTTTTGGTTTGAACTGAGCTCTGAGTCCTCCATTCACCAGATTCTTAATTTCTGTGTCCTGATTCCCAAAGCTTAAACAATAAGGGGGAAAACTAACACAACACTGTAAATCAACTATACTTCAATAAAAAAAAAGAGGGAGATCCTTTTATTATTCTATAAGGACCTTCTTTGTCGTTAGTGACAGATTTTGACTTAAAGTCTATTTTGTCTGATATAACTACCCCTGTTTTCTTTTTTATCATTTGCATGGGATATCTTTATTCATCCCTTCAGTTTCAGTTATCTATATCCTCATATCTAAAATGAAGATCTTGTGTATTACCGTGCTTGTGGTAATGGTTTCACAAGGATATGCATAATTCCAAACATATCAAATTGTATATATTTGATATGTTCACTTTTTCTTTTATACCAATTACATCTCAGTAAACTCTTTAAAAAATAGTGAGGGAGCATATGCTCTTCTTTCAAATTCAAAGCTTCTTCATTACTCTAAATGTGGGTGACAGCACACATATCCATTTATTTCAGTGTCACACCCTCTCTTCTATCTGCCAGGGGTTATCAGACCTCTGTGTCTGGGAGACAATATCATAGCACTGAACATAGGCTGAAATAACTAATCCTAAAGAACACTATGTGTGGGCCACCAGATGTCTAGTCTAACTCCATATTAAACCAATGAAACTCTGTTCTAACTCTTTGAAAGGCAATCCTCTTAAAAATAAAAGTACACAAGAGCGTATGTGTTGAGACATACGCTGGCTTTATAGCTTTGTTTTCAAATATGCATATGCATAGGTGCCCACCAGACAGAAATAGGTGAATTGTTTTACATTTCTATAAATACAGTACCATTCTGCTGATTTTCCCTAAAATAAATGAAGGCTCCAAGTTGAATTGATGCTTTATTTGGTAGAATAATAAACAATGTGTTATGGGCTGATTTGTATCCTCATCAAATTCATATGTTGAATCCCTGACTCCCAGTGCCTCAGAGTGTGACAATATTTGAAGTCTTTAAAGAGGTAAATAAGTTAAATGGCATCATTAAAGTAGGCCTTAGTCTAATATATCTGGTGTTGTTATAAAAAGAGATTAGGACACAGAGAGAGACAGCAGACGTATGTGCACACAGAGACAACCATGTGAAGACAAAGCAAGGAAAAGATGGCCATCGGCAAGCCAAGGAGAGAGGCCTAGGAGAAACCAACCCTGCCAACACCTTAATCTCAGACTCCTGGACTCCATATTGTAAGGATAAAGAAATTCTGTTGTTTAAGCCACCTTGTCCGTAGTATTTTGTTATGGAAAGCCTAGCAAGTTGATGCACATTTAATAGATTTTGAATTGCAAGCCTGTTGTGAAATAACAAGAATAATAATAGTAGTGTTAGCACTATTCTGTTTCCAGCTAGTACCCTATTACCCTATGTCCAGATAATGGTATATGAGGATATATAAAATGATTCTCTAAATTAAAGAAAAATTAATACCATTATCATAAACTCATATACTTAAAAATCTGAATGTTGCAGGACTGTCCCACTTCAAATTCTCAAAGACCTTTTTGATGAGAAAAACTCAAGTTTACATGCCCTTTGTAACTAAATCATATTGAAAGTATTTCTAATTTTTTTTTAGTTTTATTTATTTTTGGCTGCGTTAGGTCTTCATTGCTGCGCAGGGGCTTTTCTCTAGTTGCGGTGAGCGGGGGCTACTCTTCATTGTGGTGTGCAGGCTCCTCACCGCGGTGGCTTCTCTTTGTTGCAGTACGCGGGCTCTAGGGCACGCAGGCTTCAGTAGTTGTGATTCGCAGCCTCTAGAGCGCAGGCTCAGTAGTTGTGGCACACGGGCTTAGCTGCTCCGCGGCATGTGGGATCTTCCCGGACCAGGGCTCGAACCTGCAGGCGGACTCTCAACCACTGCGCCACCAGGGAAGCCCTCGTTTTAAATATTTTAAAGTTTAATTGGCATCCTGGCTTTCAAAGTGATGCTTTAGACATGATGTAATTAATTTCTCAGTTGATGCCTACAGTGTTGGCAAGGATGATTTTAATTTTCCCATTATACAAATTTTAATAAATGTTAAACAAGTAAATAACTAAAACTACCGCAAGTTGAAACTGAGAAAAATATCTACACAACTCAATTTTTTTTCTTTTTTTTTTTTTTACATCTTTATTGGAGTATAATTGCTTTATATTGATGTGTTAGTTTCTGCTTTATAACAAAGAGAATCAGTTATACATATACATATGTTCCCATATCTCTTCCCTCTTGCGTCTCCCTCCCTCCCACCCTCCCTAACACAGCTCAGTTTTTGAGGTGCTCTAGTCAATTTGATCTTACCTTGTAGAGTGACTTTTATTCTAAATGTGCACAATATATATTTTTTCAAAGAAAATAATAATAGCATTTTGAGCACTTGCTGTGTATAAGGTCCTGTGTTAGTCACTCTACAAATATCATTGTATTTAAACATCACAACAAATTTGTACTATACATATAGGTCATCCCAAATTATAGATGTGGCAAAAGAGGTTCAGAAAATTAAATTATTTGCCTAATATTACATAACAAGTAATTTCAAAGCCAAAATCAGGAGCTGTCAAATTCTAAACCTATGCCTCGAAGTAGTACAAAATATTTTTTTTACATGTATTTGCCTGAATGTGAGATTCCCAGATGATAAATCTTAGACATATTGTTTACATATAAATATTTACATACATACACATTGTGCATATTTATATGTATGTATACTATGTACATAAGAACATATATATACACATATATGAAAATGTGTATATGTATATGTATATATGAGTACATATATATGTATATATATGTATTAGTTGTACTTACACATGCATTAATGGGCTTACTTTTCTATGTAAGCATGATATATTTTGGTGTCTTAGGGTATAGTCAAAAGGAAAGTTACTAGAAAATTAAAAAAAAAAATTAAAAGTGAATTCAAGTATTTCACTTGCATTCCTTGAAGTACCTTAGAGGATACTTTCTAAAATAATGTAACATTATATAAATCGTCCTTCACTCTCAAAATTAGTAGAACCCTTAAATTATTCTTAAGATCTCCCTGGATAGCCCAGGAAATAATGTACTTTACCACTTCAACCAATTAAAATGGGAAAAAATGATCAATTCAACTGATGTAGAACACTTTTGATAAAATTCCTCATAGATTATGATGTAAAAATTCCTAGGTTGCAAAAAATAGAAGAAAATAATTTTAACTTGACAAATGGCATCCACTAAAACCTACACCTCCTTAGAAGAGAAATGATAGAAATACTTCCATGAAGTTAAAGAATACAATAAACTTACCTAAGATTACTAGTTTTTGCAAAGTTTTCTGGGAGACCTGAAGAACCAAAAATTAAAAGGAATTAGCAAGATATGATAACCAATTTATATATTAGATTTTGTTGATCTGGGTTGTCATGAATACATAAAAAGGATATATTTATCTGAGGTACCCTTTTATTTGTCGTCAAAAAATAGACAAATCACATAGGTACCTACAGGTGCTGAACTGGATGCCACAGAGCAAAGCTGGGACATAAATCTACTAGAACAAAATGTCAACATCCATTATTGGGTGTAGCATAACAGAAGTACTGACTCCCTGCTACACGATTTTACTCTTAGTATACCAGCACGTCCTCAGCAAAAAATTGAGGGCACACTATCTCCTTGAAAGCTACACCCAAAGAAATTGTGAGCCAATTGCTATGACCCAGATAAGAGTTGAAGATTTAAGGAAAGTTTATTTGGGAGACACAGAGCTGGATGAAATGGAAGAAGGAACAAAAATGTCTCTGTAGAAGGAAGGAGTAGAATCCTCACTCTGGGACTGGTAGAATGTATCAGTGATTCATGAATATTGTTTGGGAAAGTAGTATGCTTCAAGTATGAGCCAGCTAGGAAATTATTTGGGTTTTTCTAAGGAATACTGTCCCATTATCGTGAGGGTGAATCATGAGGACTTTAAGTCCTTAGAGAGGCAAGGAGGATTAAAAAATATTAGGATAATGTTTTTTATTCAAGAATGTAGAAATGTTAATTCTAAATTTATGAACTCAGCCAACACATTAAGAATAGAACTTGTTCAAGATAATTATTGAGAGTATTCAGATAAGAAATATGTCAGACCATTAGAGATGATATATGTGGATTTTAATGTTTGTTAGTCAAAATCTTATCAAATACTTGTCATGATGGACAATTTTATTTGGTGTTCTCAGTAATTTCCCTATGGGGCTTAGAAAGACTTCATTTTGAATGGATGGTTAAAAGGAAAAGAAGGAAAAATTGCTTTTTTTAATGATGAATTTCCCACTTGGATATACAAAAATCAGAAGTGAGTCTTTGAATGCAGGCTATTAGTAGAAATGCTTTACACTGGAAAGACTGTAATAATATGTATACTTATATTTAAAGTTATATACATAAGTATATGTACATATGTATGTGTGTATATATATATATATATGTAAAGTTTAATATATATGCTTAGAGTTAAAGACATTCACAGAATTCTACAAACTGAAAATTTGTTGAACTCTAATAATATTTCAGGAAGGCTGTACCCCAAAAAGAAAAATACAGACAAATCAATATAATACATATCTCCACAAATCTCTACTTTTGACTAAAGGGTAAAGGAACATAAAGGAATTATATCACCAAGAACATTAGTTTGCTAGGATTGCCACAACAAAGTACCACAAACTGAGTGGCTTAAAAAACAAGTTTATTATCCCACAGTTCTGGAGACTAGAAGTACACCATCAAGGTGTCAGCAGGGTTGGTTCCCTCAGAAGTCTGTGAGGAAGAATTTTTTTCATGCCTCTATCCTAGATTCTTATGGTTTTCTGGCAATCTTTGTTGTTCCTTGGCTTGCAGAAACATTGCCATAATCTCTACCTTCGTCTTCTCATTGCATCTCACTATGTGCATGTCTGTTACAAGTTGCTCCTCTTTTTTTTTTAGGACATCTTGTTGGATTAGAGCCTGCCCTAAAGACCTCATTTTACAGGATTACCTCTATAAAGACCCTATCTCCAACTGATGTCACATTCTGGGGTACAGGGTGTTAGGAATTCAACGTATGAATTTTTGAAGAACACAGTTCAACCCATGAAAACTGTTATGCTCCTAAACCAGCAATAAATGTCATGTTGTCTGTTTACAGGGGGTAGGGGGCACCAAAATAAAAAAAGATAGGAAAAATACTATGTCAGCAGAGTGTGGTACCAGGATAAAAACATGGGTGACCCAATCCTTTTAGAGGATTTAGACACTGTGCTATGTCATATTTTGGCTCATAATGGGAAAATAAACCATACTGCTTTATAAAGTAAAATCAGAGAAAAGGCCCAGGGAATTTATGGTTCTACCTTTTGGGTAGCTAACGGAAAAGAGACAGCTCAGGCTTGAAATCCATATTACAGTTAACAACTGTGCTTCAAGTAAGGCCTTCAAGGTTTCTCAGTTTCCTCTAGTAGGAAATGCAAAAGGATCATTAGGGGAAGAGGAGAAATAGGAGACCGAAGACCTTTTGTGGGATCTGGCAAGTCATAGTCAAGACACCCATACTCCCATTGTGGAGATGATCAAGAATGCATTTTCGAGATTATAATTTTGAAGTAGATAAGTTTTGGATGAAAAAGAAACCATCATTTCTTTATTGAACTAGTGAAGGATTAAGGATTCTAACCTGAAGATCCAATGCAAACTCCCTGTAGATGTCGCTGAACAGTGACCTTGGTCTTAACTGAATAAGACCCTGGGGCAATGTATGTGACAGGCTCCAGGAAAGACTCCTACCCCCAGGGCAGAGATAAGTGCTTCCTGAATATCTGGCTGTTATGGATTTGTGTGCTCTGCATGGTTGCCCTTGTGCTGTCCTTGTGGCAGTAGTGGTGGTGGTGAATGTTAGGGAGAAGGTGACAAACTAACCACTGTCCTTTTTCCATGTCCTGCCACATTTCTCAAAACCCAGATAGTTCAGATGTGAATGTGGCCTCTCTGCCACCAGGCATGGATTCAGATTCCCTTTCCCTTTCCATACTAACAAGCCTCTCTCTCAAGTGCTTAATATAGTCCTAGGCATTTAATTCTCTTGCCAGAGTACAGCATAGAAGCGATGTGACATATTTTAATAGAAAAATGAGTAAACATTAAACACATTAAAGTATTACCTCATCCATATATTTTTATTTAAAATCTTACTTACGAGAATGAGAAAATGTGAGAATCATTTGTTTTTCTCTTAGGAATTTCCGAGAAAGGACATTTTAGGTAGTAGAACCCTACTAAATTCACAAATGCTAAAGCAAACATATCTCAGTTCTTCATTTTCCCCCCTTTCTAAATACATTTGAAATCCTTTCTCGCCATCTGCCCCAGCAATCCAAGCCTTCATAATGTGTCTCCTAATCTACCACAGAGGTTCCTAACTGGCCTTTCCAAAAAGATGCTTGAGATCACAAACTTGGTTTTGTTTGTTTAAATCAACTTTTTGTTTTATTTTATGATTTCTAGTTCCTTGTAAACACAGCCATATAGGCAATTGAAGTCTAGAGAGCTTATGAAATATATGTAATCCAACTCATCATTTACAACAAAGTATTAGAAATCAGTTATCTTAGTTCAAGGTTTAAATGCTTTCAACAAATCCTTCCCTATTTTATATAATTTCTACTGTTATTTATGAAATTTTTGATAAGGAAGTATATCACAGAAATATATACACTTTATAGATTTGGGTTATTATAAGTTCTGGACATCTGAGCTATGAAATAATTTACTTTTATTTTTATTGAATTATGAAAATATCATTTGCCATAAATAATGCACCATATATATAACACTGATGGTAATAGTTTTCTATTATAGAGTTTTTGCCATAATGACAAAGTATTATGAAATTCTTTCTTCATCCATTGTGAAAAAGTAATCATATGAAATTGGAATTTGATAATATTTGATAATTATTTGGTAATAATTTGCTAATTAATAACACTTTTAAACATATTTTTGGAAATAGAAAGCATAACAAACTTTTTTCTCTTTCTAATTAATCACAACATATTGAAGGGATGAATGAAAACAAGTATTTGTTTATTCATTTATTCCATCACTCAAAATATTTCTAAAGATTTTAAATTAGGGGTTATTCCTCCTACCATGAAGAGCATAGTGTAGTGGGCAATACTCATCCATTCCTCTTGCAGTTCATTGGATTAATTAAATGCTCCCTCTTAGTTCTTGTCTCAAAATGTTAACTCTGTATTACAACTCGAGACAAAAATCTATTAAAATGCTAGGAACTAGTTTTCAGTCAAATCAGCCAATTACTGGCATTTTGTGGGCACTGGTAATTTGTTCCATCTCTCTGGTGTATTCTTACCGAGATCAGTAATTCTTAAACTTGGTTGCACATTGGTATCATCTCGGTAATGAGAGAGAGAGAGAGAGAGAGAGAGAGAAAGAAATCTCCAGGCGTGTATCCGGTATACGTATTTTAAAAAATCTTGCCAGGTTACTCTGATTGACTGTTGAGAACCACTGGTATGTTGATAAAACAATGCTGATCAATTTAAATGAATATTCTGTAACTGCATGTCATCGAGCACATTTTTATGACCATGTATTTCCTGGTTATTCTTTATAACTGTTAGTGACTGTTTTTATCTACATAATACAGATATCATGAGAATAATGGAAATTGCTTGTGAGTTACAATTAGAGCATTTCTTTAAAAATTACAAAACATAGCCTGGCTATAATGGTCAAGATATTGACTAAAAAAGAATAAATAAAAACAAATTATGATTTGATCCTATAATTGGCCCTATAATAACAAAGGATTGATTCTGTGTGTACACAATAAAAGGCAACAGAAATCAGTATGTAAAGCAGTCCTTTTTTGATTGGTGGAGTTTGTAAGAAATAATACATTCTATCTGAAGATATTACACTACTTCTGGAGAATAAATAACCTACAAATAATCCTAATCCCAAACATATTGCCAAGCACCTTTGACTTTCATATCAGCTCCGAAGTGAATAGTAAATTGGATTACACGGCTGGGCATATTTATAGCAGCATTTGATCTTAACTACACAGAATGCACCTGCTTACTCAGACATGATTTTAATATCAGAGTATCTGTGGAAGGCTTAATATAAATCCTTTGAGAGCTCTACTGACAGGTATAATTTCCCAGTAGAAAAGTTAGTTCAAAATAACAAGTCAGCAGGGCAATAACTACATCACCATACCTGGATTGGAAAAGAGAGAGAGAGGGGTGGGGAGAGAGAGAAATTGTGAATTATTTATAAGAGGATTAAAAACTTTCTCCTCCAAATCTGCTAAATATAAGGAAGTGGTAGGTTTTCGTTTAATCATCAATCATTAAGGAAGTTTTAAGTCCTCATTCTGTCTTTTTCGATTGATATGGCATAGTAGGCTAAATATTAAATCATAGTAACAAATATGGCTCTTAAATGACCATTAGGGGGCTTCCCTGGTGGCGCAGTGGTTGAGAGTCTGCCGGCTGTTGCACGGGACACAGGTGCAGCCGAAAAATAAATTAATTTTAAAAAAATGCCATCATACATCTAATACCATCAGTTGATCTCTTCCCTACCCCATATGTAATTAAATTATGTAAAAGAAGTCAATATGATAAATTTTAAAGACTTTGGAAACCTAAATACTTTATTTACACAGTTAGAACTAATTGGATTCTAAATACTAATAGCAGCTTAATATATATTTTTCACATATAAATGTTACTATACATTATATGTTGTGTAGGAAAGTGCTTGATAATAAGTAAAAAACCAAAGCAAAACAGTTAACAGAAGTTGATGAGGAAGAAGTTTAGAGGGAACAAAAGAAATATGAGATACTGTCTGCATCTGAGTCATTTTTTATACCATTTTTTTCCCCTAATTGTTTGAGTGAAATAGAAACATTTCTAGCCTGGGCAACACATTCTGTGAGTCAGCTCTGAATAAGGTGGCTAAATGATTGACTCATAGTCATGATTATAAAAATTTTAAATTATGTTCCAGTTTTTTTGGTCCCTTTTCAAACATTTTTCAGCTACAATCCTACTGTTGCCTTACTTAAGTCAAAACTTTAAAGTTTGGCTATATTAGTACATAATGTTTGTGTCCATTGGAGTGTGAGTTGCATTTACTATAGATAATTATTTAATGCCCAGGAATAGGCTTTTGACATATTTTATATAGAAGTTTCCTATTTTGCATCACTGAAATATAGTCTTAGGAATTCAGTAGAACTGCCCATGACAAAGGGATGCACCCTCCCAATGGCTGCTGTTGAGCTTCCTGTTTAACATTTGCCACAGCTGTATATACTGTATGATGACCATGTTAAAACCCATACCCAATTTCCCTGACTGTGATTAAATAATTGTTTCATGACTTTCTTCTTTCAGAGAATATAATACTTTAAAAAATCATTATTGAGAAAGACCTCATTATGAATCTGAAATTGCACACTGTGGTAGGCAGAAGGATGACCCCCACAGATGCCTATGTTGCTATCCCTAGGATTTATGTATGTTACCTTATATGTATATGTTACTTTATATGGACCTTATATGTCCAAAGGGACTTTGCAAATGTGATTGAGTACCTTGAGATGGGGAGATTATCCTGGATTATTCAGATGGGTCTAGTCTAATCATACGCATCCTTAAAAACAGAGAACCTTTCCTGGCCGTGGTCAGAAAGAGAGATATGACTATGCAGGAATGGCCAGAGAGATGCAATTTTGTTGTCGGTCATGGAGGAATGGGGCTAAGAGCTAAGGAATGTAGGTGGCCTCCAGAAACTGGAAAAATCAATGAAGTAAATTCTCCTTTATAGTCTCCAGAGAGAAACACAGCTCTGGCAACACCTCAGTTTTAATCCAGTGAGATCCATGTTGGGCTCCTAAGCTGTAGAACTGTTAAGGTAGTAAATTTGTGTTGTTTTTAGCTGCATCTTTCTGGAGCTTTATTACTACGGAAATGTAAAAAATAAGACATGCCCCAAATACTTAACTATTTAAAATTCTTTGTATCTACATTTTAATTCATTATTACCTTTCAGGTCTGGTTCCCAGGGACCTTATCATCATCACCCTCTCTTACCTGCTTATATATGGTTCAGATGAAAGAAAGCATGGGGCCTAGTCTAAGAGCAAACTCAATCTGGGGAAAGCCTGCTCTTTGTCATGCAGTCAAAATCATTTTGAAATATAATGTGATTTATCTTATTTTTATAAGCATACAAAACTTACCCCCATGAAATTGGTGTCTAATTTAAGAAAAAATTGTTTCCTGTAAATTGTTTTTACTTACTAGTTGGCCATTTATTCATAATTTACATCCTTAAATATAATAATTATTGTATAGTTTCCTGGAACCAATATAATTTCTCTTAAAATAATTTAATTTGAGGTGATAACTAAAGGACTACACATGCTAATAGTTACAGAACACTAAACCTGATTTTCCCAGAATGTCTTTTATTAAAATTTTCATATAAGTTATTCTGACAGAGTCAGGGAATAATTTATTTTATCTGAAGATTCTTTTGGTTACTCTAATGTAAAACAAAAATATAATATATGGAATAATTATAATCCTAGTTTTTACTCACAAGAATAGGTTTTTATGAAGGTTCATCTTCCAACACTAAATTATTGAAGAAATATATAGACATGCACACACTCACACACATACACGTGTATGTATATTCATAAACATATGGATATGGATAACACATATGGAATATATATGCAGTAGTTTTATTAACTGCACTTTCTCACTTGTTCTTAATAATCCCAATCAATTCATTCTGTGCTTTCCGTATATCTTCACAATTTTTGTTTTGTTGGTTTTAACATCAAAAAACTACGTTTTTCAGTTTATAGTTATCAAATCAATGTGTACTATCTGATCATTTCTGTTAAAGAAAGGAGACCTATGCATTTGAATGTCAAAAACAACTGATAATCTTATTTAATATTTATCGATGACTATTATGAAAACAATTGTTTTATAATAAAAATACTTAGAAACATGAACAAAGACATGCAACTCATTCAAGAGTAATGAGATATGTTTTTTCCCAAGAAACTAATTTTAATGTACTCATTTTAATTTTAATGTCCTCATTTTCACCAAATTATACAAATAACATAGAGATTTGTTACATACAAATAAGTGATTGAAATAACATGACAGAATCATAATGACCTCTAACAGTTATGACAAGCTGCAAACAAGAATACTCATTAATGAGGTTGTACAATTAATTTTGTAAAAATGCTCCAAGCACAATTTGGCAGGAGAACGATGTAAGGATTCCAAGGACAATTTATAGTCTTCATTTAAACTTGTATTCTTTCCAATTAAAGTCCAGTAATGAAATTTTAAAAATTTATCTTTTGAATATTTTTTTTCTATTTTATTACTTAATTCTTGGTCTTTAAATATAACACTGGGAAATTTGAAGACTTGCCAGGTAATATGCTGTTAAAAGTAAAAATATTTGGATTAGTCCCTGTACTTTTCCAAGTAAATAGCCAAGAGAATGCAGATATATAAAAATATATATATAATTCAAATATTAAAAATTTAGAGGTTTCAAGAAAAAAAAAGTAAAACACAAGTATAAGCATAAAAACAGTTCTAGCATTTTTTAAGAGAAACTAGAAATAACTCACAAATAAATTGAGAAACAACGGTAGTAAGTACACAAAGCTTTCTAAACAAAAGACCATTATGGCAAACAAAAGTAATTATCAAGAGGTTAAGTCCCTATATTTGGATAAAAAAAAGCTAACATGAATTAAGAGAAAAAAAAGCAGAGTCAGAGTCCGTTAAGTAACACCTGCCCTCAGACTTGTGTGGATCACTTGTATGTGTAGGGTTGAAACCCAAAACAAAAAAGAGAAGACCATAAGCAAGGAAGCAGGGCAACGTAGACTGAAACAAAGCCTACTACACGTTGGCAGAAATGCACTAACTTGGTAGGTAGGTGAAAAGAACAAAATAAATGTCTAACAGAAACTACCACCCCCAATTTTTCTTTTGCTTTTTGTTTAAAATCTTTATGACTTTTCTGTAATCTCTCTGCAAAGGAATTGTCCCACCATTGCATACCTGGCTGAACTTCATCAAATTACTTAGAAGTGTAAAATATTTTCATATACATTCTCTCTGTATATAGAGTTATAATTTGTCAAACTGCCCTGTGCTTGAAAATTTGAAATGGAGATTCAGTCAGCATCTAAATGGACTATCAGAGAGCTGGGGATATACCCAGCTACTCACCAATACTGGGTTCCCTAAATTATGAGAGGCAGCATGGTCACTCAGCAGTTAATAGTTTGGCTACTCTCTAAAGTCAGTCAGCCCAGATTCAAATCTCAACTCTATCACTTATTATACAATGTCCCTGGGCAAATATCTCTAGTGTCTAAATTCCAGGCACATCATCAGTTGGAAAAACAAAGGCAGGATAATGGTACCTACCTGCTAAAATCACTATGAGAATTTGTCACAATAATTCCTAACGTATGATAGACAGACAATAAATATTGGATAGAGAGAGAGAGAGAGGGAGAATCTGAAGTACCAGAGAAGGAAACAACAACCCACTTTATACTGAAAACAGAGAAAAGAAAGAAAAGGAATTTCAGAAATAAATGCTGCTTATTCTTCATAAGAGCCTTTAATTTGAGTTTCCAAGAAGCAGAGCTTAAGACAAGGATTCGTATGCAAACATTTTATTGAACACAGGCTGTCATCAGACATACTAGGGCAAGTCCCTGGAGAAACTGATGTCAGCCAACACTTAGGCAGCTGGAGATGGGCTCACTGGTCCCTGTAAAGAATGTCTAGGCAGGTCACCACCCAGTCATTTCAACTCTCAGATCCACATGCTTCCTTCATTAAGTTCACCATACCCAGGGGTACATAAAGCTGCCCACCCTCAACTGAACTGGAGAAAACTGTGCAATTTGATTTATGCTCCAGAGTCTAACCCTATGAGATACATTTTATGTAACCAAACCTTCCACCAGGAGTTTGGAATAAAGAATGAAAACAAATAAAACTAAAACCTATTAGGTTTATGAATAAATTTTAAATGCACTAACAGACTACTTAGAGAAAATTTCAGTTTTCAAATGAAATTCAAAATCAACCATTAAAAAAGAAAATAATTTATTAAACTCAAAAAATATGTATGAGAAAAATTACCTTTTTCCCCATTAAAATTAAAGGCATTAAACTCTAGTGAAACAAATTTTTAAATTCTTGTTATAAATTGGACATATTGGGAGTTTTTTGAAGAGTATAGTATAATTATTAATCTATTTGGATATTCTTTTTCACATGGGCCATCTCGAATCATTTTATCTATACAGTATTCTTTTGTCTTTCTGCAGGAACTGTTACTCAGTTGATTATTCATGTTAGATCCTTAGCTTCAATAAACATTTCTATAAAACGTATGAAACAAAAACATATAAGAAGAGTTCTGCAAATGATATATAATTAGAAAGTTTGAGATATGATTATTGAAAATATTAATGGATTAGTTGCTTTATTGATTAAATCTATAGACCATAGCCAATGAAGTTTCCTGACCAAAATATGTCTCTTTTCAGTACAACCTTTTGAAAGTTTTCAGGATTTTCTTCTAAGCCATATATCCAATTTTCATTAGTTTCTTCTTTTTACCTCTTCATTACAGAAAATCAGCTTAGCTTTGGATTGGTTCTTACTACACTATACAGCCTAAGGTAGTTTGAGAGATGAATATTGTACTAATTTGTTCATCTTGCACATTAAGCACATAATCAAACAAATTATCTGGTCCCAGCTCTGAATTACCAAAAGTGGTAGAAAATTATTTCCACAGATGCTTTAAATGTAGAGTATGTTAAAATACTTTATTGCTTTTATGTGCATATTCTTTTTATATATTTAAAGTATTTTGTATAGGTATCAGTGAAGAGGGATGAAAATTACAGAAATTTGTTTCAGATTGTATGGTTAATGAAGTTTAGAGTTTATAATTGTGTAGGGTTACCCATTCTAAGGTCACCTCTTAGTAAATTAATAATGTGGGATTCATAACTAAATATAATTTTAAACCAATTATAAATATGGGGAGATGGCTCTCTTTTGAGGGATTCACTTGGTTTTGAAGTTGCTTTCATTGGGATAAAATAACATTGCTCTGACTTGCTTGGTCTTTTCTTTTCTTTTCTTTTTTTTTTTTTGCGGGCCTCTCACTGTTGTGGCCTCTCTCGTAGAGCACAGGCTCCGGCTGCGCAGGCTCAGCGGCCATGGCTCACGGGCCCAGCCGCTCCGCGGCATGTGGGATCCTCCCGGACCGGGGCATGAACCCATGTCCCCTGCATCGGCAGGCAGACTCTCAACCACTGCGCCACCAGGGAAGCCTGGTCTGTTCTTAGTGGCTGAAATTTCTGTGTCATGGAGTGTGGAGAACAGGAGGGACTATTGTTTTTTTCAGAACATGCCTCTTTGCAACTCCTTTTAATAAATTATGCATAATCAAATGAGGAGAGTGTTCCTAGTCAATGGTTATTCAATCATGCATGTAGGTATGTAGATTAAAAAGTATAATAATTTCTGTATGAATTTTACTGACAGTCCCTTTTTCTTTAATGTTTACCTTTGAAGACATGAACCTGTGTGCATTTCCATTTTGGAGTACAATTTACTTGCAATTTCAGATTTCTGATCCATCACCAGGGAAATTATATGGTTAAATATATGAAAGAAAACAAAAATAAAAGAAGAAAAAAATTATGGCTCCAAAATTAGAGAGTTAATAGAGAGTCCTTAAATAACAATCTAGAGGAAGATGCTAATTTATTTTTGCTATATTATTATATTTCTTTTTGATATCTTACTATTATGATTATTTGAGAGTTTTAATAATTTTATTTTTATTACATACTTCAGTAACAAAGTTCCCCCAAATTTCAGTTATATATTATAGCAGAGATTGTTAGACAGGAATTCTGAAATTTAGGTTTATACAGCAAACCTAAACAATGAAGAGGTGGTATTGAACCAGTATATAGAATTGTTAATCTAAAACAAATGGACTGCCAGTTATTCCTCTAGGGGGGGAAAAAAGGTTTATTTAGCATTAGCAGAGAATTGCAATTCAGGGAGGGCTATAGTAAACAAAGAGTCCGTGGCTTTTCATTGGCTGAGTCCTTGCCTGGAAGAAAGAATTTCTTCTTCCTGTTGGAATCAGCTATGTTCACAGGGTGTGAGAGCTCCCAATTCTGGTCTCCTAACTCTATTTAATTGAGATTTCTGTTGATTATTTTTTTATAGAATACCTTGACCCATGGTAATTTGTTTTAAAAAACACTTGATTTTAATCTTAGGGCAGATATAGATTTTGCACAGCAGTCTTGGTGTGGTTTTAACATATTTCTATCTTTTAAATGGAAAATTAATCTTGAGTATATAATATGTCACACATGCACAAAAACAAGAACCAATTAGTTCATTCACTTAAAAGGACTGATTTGGAGGTTGGCATAGGATGCTGGGGCTAGGAAAATGCTCTTGGATGAATTGACAGGAGGTTAAGGAAATTCAGGCAAAATGGCAAACCCCAGAGTGCTGTAGGGGTAGCCGGCACATTACTGAGAATGATGTGGTTAGGAAGTAGCTGAGAATCTGTTGCCAGAAGAATGGTCCATGATATTAAATAGAAAGAGTCATAGGAGATATTTTCCACTCGAACTTGACAATAAAGTGCCTCTTCTTATAAAAGTGGTAGAATAAAATGCCATCCTTCACCTTAGCTCCTGGAGAAAATGATGATGTCTCAGCTAGAGTTGAAGGAGTGCAGTAATTCAGGTTTTAGAGAAAGCTGCCCAGTGAAGCAAACAGACAAAACATTTGCCATGTTTAACAAATTAAACCAGTATGGCAAAGTAGATTGTAAGAAAGGACACCCTCACTACATTTCCAGGATAAAGACTCTGCAAATGTGGAAAGGAGTTTTAAGTGAGAAGTAACATGTACGTAGTTAATCATAAAACTGACCGTAGGTAAGGAAACAAAGGGTGCTCTAGGAAGAAAGAAAAAAGAAAAACTCAGGCTGGATGGAAATAGACTACTGCTTTTGCCACATTGACAAAGTGTCCCTATTATATTTTTAAATTAAAAATAGTATTTATAATTACCTACATTCATATTTAAATTACTATATATTAAACCCACGTTTTAATCCCAGTGTCTGCGTTCCATTATCCTCAAAAAAAACCCTCTGCCATTTGAAAAAAGCCTAAATGTAGGAGTCACTTCAGGTAATTGTTACATGGTTTAGATGGATCTTACCAGATTATTAGTTACAAGTCAATGTTTATATCACAATTATAAGTATAGATAAAATATTGAATAGATTTTCTCTTTTATAGAGCATAATAATTTGGAAAAGATATGTGCTTTAGAGTGAAATATCTGGATTTGACACTTTTTTTTGTTTCATGTCTTTAAAACTGTGGGGCATTTACTTTATTTCTTTGCATCTCATTTCCTCAAATATATAAAGTATGATTAATAAAATTTACAATTCAAGTTTATTATCAGCATGAAATTGTATAATGTATGTACAATACTGGACTCAGGACATGGTATAGAAAAAATATTCATCATTGAGTTCCTGTAACTGTTGTCATTGATACTTCTATTTCAATTAATAGTTCTTCTAAGATGAATGACATTACTTGTAAAATTATTTTTAAAGGATAGATTTTTAAGTGAAAAAACCTTTTTATATAATACGTCAAATTACTTCAGATATTTAAAATGTTATAGCTCACAGAAAATTTTTTGGCTCCTAACAATTTTTACTGAGTATCTAAGAAAGGGAATTTGAAGTTTGATTATTTTTAAAAAGATATAAAATGTAATCAACATTTTTATGAACATTTAGTCGTGCATTTTTTAGAACTGATTAGTTAAAATTGATCTTCCAACTATGAACTCAAGGATACAAAGACAGTATTTCTTCTGTTATAAATTCTCCTGAGATGTTTACTGTAGCATATCTTAATTTTTCACATAATAGAGTAAGAGGTGATTTCCCTGTTGAAATTCTAGATTTTTTTTTTTTTTTTTTTGGTGAAGAAAGAAGCAGGCTGAGAAATTGTTCCAGAACATTCAAATAATACAATGTTTTCTATATTTCATTTTCTTCTCAAGATCCCATGACAATAAACGTGGTTGCTTTTTTTTAATCCCAGGAAATATAAATTTTCCAAGCACAAAGGGCAGGCAGCCTCCCTTCAATATTTCCTCCTGATGCTGAGTGCAAAATTAGTTTCAGAAAGAAAATTGCTGACATTAAGTAATCACTTAACTTGACAAGTGATTACAACATATTTCTGTATGATGCTGTGAGATGTACTAGAAAAAAGGACTTTTCAGACCCTTAGAGACTGTTGCTCTATTCCCAGGGAAATTGAAAAATTAAAAAGTTATACCTGAACTCTAGTTCTTGATTTATAGAATGTGTGTGTGTGTGTGTGTGTGCATATATAGAGCCAATGTGTATGTGTGTGGGGTGTTTACGCTATCTTTCTGAATTAATGTGTATATAGGTCAGATATTAGACAATCTATATGCACATATTTTAGGAGTAATGTATTTCCCACAAAATAATGGTTCAGCTATTTCCATCTACTTTGTCTAATTATGCTTAGTATTAATAATAAATTACACCCCATTACTGATATTTCTTAATTTAATTGGCTTGTGATAGCAACTCCTTTTAAATGACATAATGATACTTGTGTTAGGTTATTTGGGGGTATAAGGTTTGGAAACATGTATATGTCACACAAATTAGTGAAGATTTCACTACTGTAAATATTACTGGAACAGCAAAGACCCCATAGATAAACCCAATGAAGACCAAACCATTATTAAGGAAAAAACAGTAACTCTTGGTGCTCAGAAACAATTCACATAATTGAGCTGCATTGATGGTATCTATGGAAATTTTCACTTTCTCCACATTTTCTCTATTTTTAAACGTTTCATTTTCATCAGGACCTATTCTTGTTTAATAGAAGTAATGACCTTTTAGAAGTGGCCAATTAACTCATCATAAGCATTCTTCCTCAAGCTAGTTTCTCATCATTATGTCTTGGCTATTCTCAGTCTCTCCTTCTGCAACAAGTCACTACTATATAACTTCTCTCCCTTCTCCATAGCCTTCCCTCATCTAATTCCTAATATCTTTCAATCAAGCCTTCAACTTAAGTAGAGCTTCTCCTGCCTCATATTTCAAGCTTAATATATCATCTTAATTCATCTTTTAGCTCCTGTCCCTGCTGCCACTCTCTTATATTTTACACTCAAATTACCTAGAATTCATTCTTATTCAACAAGTCACTACTCTTTGTCAGGTATTATTATAAGACAAAAAGATACAGCCCTGAACATAGCAAGGTCTCTGCCTCTACTGTATTTGCAATCACGGCTCTGATTAGTTCAGTAAAACTTTCACTCCTCCTATGCAGAACTCTTTTGCCGAACTACTCGATACCCAGTCAATAAGTTAGTGGTCCCTTGAATCAAAGTACACATGTTGATCTAATGAACTTTGGGCAGAGTGACAGAATTTTCCCTTAGCTTTTCTAAATGAGGAACATGAATACAGCCCCAAATCCTCATATCCTACTCCCAAAACTAGTGATTTATAATAAACAAAAGCTTCCAATAAAATATGATAAAGTGGTTGCTTTGCTAAATGATAGTTTATGTGTTATTTTCCCTTAGTTTTATTTAAAAATCATATCTTATTTGCTTCAGTTTGGGTTAATTCAATATTTTGCTTGAATGGACACAAAATTGAATTCACTTTGCCTATACAGACTGGGAATATGAAAATGATCTTTTCAGTGCTCAGATATTTCCAAATGTTCTGCTTTCCACTTTGCTTCAAAATAAAAAATGTTTCTTTCTTCAGAAATAGAAGAGTTCTCCCCCCACCCCCTCACTCTACAGAGACGTTGTTGTGTCTTAAATAGAAGGGAAGAAAAAAAGTCCACATGAATCTTTGATGTAAATGTTATTCACACATTGGAATTCTATAAACTATTGATATGTTTCCTTTCAAAGTTTTTTACTTATGATATTCTGTAAAGCATATTTTTAAGCATTAGAAATTGGATCTATTAATTATAATAATACATTTTACCTATAAAAGAATAAGAAATATATATGTATGTATATAAACATATTTCCCCTGAAACTAATATAAAAATTAAATTAGTGATACTTTGAATCTGCCAAGGTGGGATTAGATGTGAAAGAGATTTATAGGACAAAACACTTTTGCAATATGAGGGGAGGAAGCAGGAATAGGCAGGGAGAGCCTTCAGGCACTATAAGCTTCTGACCCTTATGAAAGAAAGGAGAGAAGGAAGATTGGGTAAAAGAGTCACAGACAGTGGCCCAATTCTGAACATGTTTTGGCCAGGCCAATGGAATATTCCCAAGCCAGATGTGTGCTCTTATAATGGTCAGGAACAGGCTTCAGTAGCACCTTGCTCTGCTCAGTCATTAGCCAGGAAAAGCTGTGGGAAGGTGGCTTTGGAACATATGCAGTGGTAGAAACAGAGAGGAATCCTCTAGAGTTGTCAGTCAACTGTGTGCCTCCACCAGATTAGATCTGCTTGGCACAGTTTTATGGCAGCAGCAAGCGTCGACTTCCCTTTTTTTTTTTTTTTAACATTTTTTTTGGGGTACAATTGCTTTACAATGGTGTGTTAGTTTTTGCTCTATAACAAAGTGAATCAGTTATACATATACATATGTTCCCATATGTCCTCCCTCTTGCGTCTCCCTCCCTCCCACTCTCCCTATCCCACCCCTCCAGGCTGTCACAAAGCACCGAGCTAATATCCCTGTGCCTTGCGGCTGCTTCCCCCCAGCTATCTACCTTACTACGTTTGTTAGTGTGTGTATGTCCATGACTCTCTCTCGCCCTGTCAAAGCTCACCCTTCCCCCTCCCCATATCCTCAAGTCTGTTCTCCAGTAGGTCTGCGTCTCTATTCCCGTCCCACCCCTAGGTTCTTCATGACATCCTTTTTTTTCTTAAATTCCATATATATGTGTTAGCATACGGTATTTGTCTTTTTCTTTCTGACTTACTTCACTCTGTATGACAGACTCTAGGTCTATCCATCTCATTACAAATAACTCAATTTCGTTTCCTTTTAAGGCTGAATAATATTCCATTGTATATATGTGCCACATCTTCTTTATCCATTCATTTGTTGATGGACACTTAGGTTGCTTCCATGTCCTGGCTATTGTAAATAGAGCTACAATGAACATTTTGGTACATGACTCTTTGAATTATGGTTTTCTCATGGTATATGCCCAGTAGTGGGATTGTTGGGTCATATGATAGTTCTATTTTTAGTTTTTTAAGGAACCTCCAAACTGTTCTCCATAGTGGCTGTATCAATTCATAATCCCACCAACAGTGCAAGAGTGTTCCCTTTTCTCCACACCCTCTCCAGCATATATTGTTTGTAGGGTTTTTTGTTTGTTTTTTCGCGGTACGCGGGCTTCTCACTGTTGCAGCCTCTCCCGTTGTGGAGCACAGGCTCCGGACGCACAGGCTTAGCAGCCATGGCTCACAGGCCCAGCTGCTCCACGGCATGTGGGATCTGCCCAGACCGGGGCACGAACCAGTGTCCCCTGCATTGGCAGGCGGACTCTCAACCACTGCGCCACCAGGGAAGCCCTGTTTGTAGGTTTTTTGATGATAGCTCTTCTGGCTAGTGTGAAATGATATCTCATTGTAGTTTTGATTTGCATTTCTCTAATGATTAATGATGTTGAGCATTCATTCATGTGTTTGTTGGCAATCTATATATCTTCTTTAGAGAAATGTCTATTTAGGTCTTCTGCCGATTTTTGGAGTGGGTTTTTTGCTTTTTGATATTGAGCTGCATGAGCTGCTTGTAAATTTTGGAGATTAATCCTTTGTCAGTTGCTTTATTTGCAAATATTTTCTTCCATTCTGAGGACTGTCTTTTTGTCTTGTTATGGTTTTCTTGGCTGTGCAAAAGCTTTTAAGTTTCTTTAGGTCCCATTTGTTTATTTTTGTTTTTATTTCCATTTATCTAGGAAGTGGGTCAAAAAGGAACTTGCTGTGACTTATGTCATAGAGTGTTCTGCCTATGTTTTCCTCTAAGAGTTTGATAGTATCTGGCCTTCCATTTAGGACTTTAATCCATTTTGAGTTTATTTCTGTGTATGGTGTTAGGGAATGTTCTAATTTCATTTTTTTGCATGTAGCTGGCCAGTTTTCCCAGCACCACTTATTGAAGAGGCTGTCTTTTCACACTATCTTCTTGACTCCTTTATCAAAGATAAGCTGACCATATGTGCGTGGGTATATCGCTGGGCTTTCTTTCCTCTTCCATTGATCTATATTTCTGTTTTTGTGCCAGTATTATACTGTCTTGATTACTGTAGCTTTGTAGTATACTCTGTAGTAAGGGAGCCTGATTCTTCCAGCTCCATTTTTTGTTCTCAAGATTGCTTTGGCTATTTGGGGTCTTTTGTATTTCCATATGAATTGTGAAATTTTTTGTTCTAGTCCTGTGGAAAATGCCAGTGGTAGTTTGATAGGGATTGCATTGAATCTGTAGATTGCTTTGGGTAGTAGAGTCATTTTCACAATGTTGATTCTTCCCATCCAAGAACATGGTATATCTCTCCATCTATTTCTATCATCTTTAATTTCTCTCATCAGTGTCTTATAATTTTCTGCATACAGGTCTTTTTTCTCTTTAGGAAGGTTTATTCCTAGATATTTTATTCTTTTTGTTGCAATAATAAATGGGAGTGTTTTCTTAATTTCACTTTCAGATTTTTCATCATCAGTGTATAGGAATGCAAGAGATGTCTGTGCATTAATTTTGTATCCTGCTACTTTACCAAATTCATTGATTAGCTCTAGTAGTTTTCTGGTAGCATATTTAGGATTCTCTATGTATAGTATCATGTCATCTGCAAACAGTGAAAGCTTTACTTCTTCTTTTCTGATTTGGATTTCTTTTCTTTCTTTTTCTTCTCTGATTGCTGTGGCTAAAACTTCTGAAACTATGTTGAATAATAGTGGTGAGAGTGGGCAACCTTGTCTTGTTCCTGATCTTAGTGGAAATGGTTTCATTTTTTCACCATTGAGGACAATGTTGGCTGTAGGTTTTTCATATGGGAAAGTTCCCTCTATGCCTGCTTTCTGTAGGGTGTCTATCATAAATGTGTGTTAAATTTTGTCAAAAGCTTTCTCTGCATCTATTGAGATAATCATATGTTTTTTCTCCTTCAGTTTGTTAATATGATGTATCACATTTATTGATTTGCAGGTATTGAAGAATCCTTGCATTCCTGGGGTAAACACCACTTGATCATGGTGTATGATCCTTTTAATGTGCTGTTGGATTCTGTTTGCTAGTATTTTGCTGAGGATTTTTGCATCTATGTTCATCAGTGCTATTGGCCTGTAGTTTTCTTTCTTTGTGACATCTTTGTCTGGTTTTGGTATCAGGGTGATGGTGATCTCGTAGAATGAGTTTAGGAGTGTTCCTCCCTCTGCTATATTTTGGAAGGGTTTGAGAAGGATAGGTGTTAACTCTTCTCTAAGTGTTTAATAGAATTTGCCTGTGAAGCCATCTTCACCTGGGCTTTTGTCTTATACAATGGAATATTACTCAGCCATAAAAAGGAATGAAATTGAGTCATTTTTTGAAACAGGATGGATCTAGAGGCTCTCATACAGAGTGAAGTAAGTCAGGAAGAGAAAAACAAATATCGTATATTAACACGTTTGTGGAACCTAGGAAAATGGTACAGATGAACCAGTTTGCAGGGCAGAAGTTAAGACACCGATGTAGAGAACAAATGTATGGACACCAAGGGGGGAAAGCCACAGGAGGATGGGGATGGTGGTGTGCTGAATTGGGCGATGGGATTGACATGTATACACTGATGTGTATAAAATTGATGACTAATAAGAACCTGCTGTATAAAAAATAAAATAAAATTCAGAAATTCACAAACACAAAAAAATGGCTGTACTACCCAAAGCAATCTAGAGATTTGATGCAATCCCTATAAAAACACCAAAGGCATTTTTCACAGTACTAGAACAAAAAATTTCACAATATGTAGGGAAACATGAAAGACCCTGAATAGCCAAAGCAATCTTGAGAAAGAAAAATGGAGCTGGAGTAATCAGGCTCCCTGATGTCAGACTATACTACAAAGCTACAGTAATCAAGACAGTATGGTACTGGCACAAAAACAGAGATATAGATCAATGGAACAGGATAGAAAGCCCAGAGATAAAGTCACGCACATATTGTCACCTTATCTTTGATAAAGGAGGCAAGAATATACAATGGACAAGAGACAGCCTCTTTAATAAGTGGTGCTGGGAAAACTGGACAGCTATATGTAAAAGAATGCAATTAGAACATACCCTAACACCATGCACAAAAATAAACTCAAAATGGATTAGAGACCTAAATGTAAGGCCTGGCATTATTAAAGTCTTATAGGAAAACCGGGACAGAACACTCTATGACATAAATCACAGCAAGAAACTTTTTGAGCCACATCCGAGAGAAATAGAAATAAAAACAAGATTAAACTAATGGGGTCTAATGAAACTTGAAACCTTTTGCCCAGCAAAGGAAACCATAAACAAGACGAAAAGACAACCCTCAGAATGGGAGAAAGTATTTTCAAACAAAGTAACTGACAAAGGATTAATCTCCAAAATATACAAGCAACTCATGCAGCTCCATATCAAAAAAGCAAACAACCCAATCCAAAAATGGGTAGAAGACCTAAATAGACATTTCTCCAAAGAAGATATACAGATTGCCAACAAACACATTAAAGGATGCTCAACATCACTAACCATTAGAGAAATGCAAATCAAACCCACAATGGCCAGAATAGCCATCATCAAAAAATCTACAAACAATAAATGCTGGAGAGGGTGTGGAAAAATGGGAACCCTCTTGCACTGTTGGTGGGAATGTAAATTGATACAGCCACTCTGGAGAACAGTTTGGAGGTTCCTTAAAAAACTAAAAATGGAACTAGCATATGACCCAGCAATCCCACTACTGGGCATACACCCTGAGAATACCATAATTCAAAAAGAGTCCTGTACCAGAATGTTCATTGCAGCTCTATTTACAATAGCCAGGACATGGAAGCAACCTAAGTGTCCATCAACAGATGAATGGATAAAGATGTGGTACATATATACAATGGAATATTACTCAGCCATAAAAAGAAACTAAACTGAGTTATTTGTAGTGAGGTGGATGGACCTAGAGTCTGTCATACAGAGTGAAGTAAGTCAGGAAGAGAAAAACAAATACTGTATGCTAACACATATATATGGTATCTAAAAAAAAATGGTTCTGAAAATCCAAGGGGCAGGACGAGAATAAAGGCACAGAGGTAGAGAATGGACTTGAGGACACGGGAAGGAGGAAGGGTAAGCTGGGAAGAGGTGAGAGACTGGCACTGACATATATACACTGCTAAATATAAAATAGATAGATAGTGGGAAGCAGCCACGTAGTACAGGGATTTCACCTCCAAGCTTTGTGACCACCTAGAGGGGTGGGATAGGGAGGGTGGGAGGAAGACGCAAGAGGGAGGGAATATGGAGATATATGCATATGTATAGCTGATTCACTTTGTTTTACAGCAGTCAGTAAAACAACAATGTAAAGCAGTTGTACTCCAATAAAGATGTTAAAAAATAAGCAATATGAAAATTTGATTATTGATCACTGAACACTAATAGCTAATGATAATGTTTCCTGACATTAACGGTCTCAACATCACAAAAAATGCATACGTGAAAACTAAAGGGCAGACATTATAAAAAGAGGAGGGATTATCCAAAATCTTTGGAGGAGTTTTTAACCCACGTTTTTCAATCTTCATATGAACAGCTTTAGGATGATATTGAATGTAGAGTAGAAATTCCCTTGGGAATTTAGGTAAGTCGAAATCTATTAGTTTGTTCAACTTGTCCTATTTTCCTAGATAAATCACTTGTAATATCACCAGATACATCCTGCTTAAGAGAATCTTGACTAGAATTAAAGTGCTACAAATACTCTTGGTATGTTTAAGGTAAAATTATCTGGGCATGTACTGTTATGGACATGATCTTAGGATGAAAATGGGCTTTTTAAACACAGCTATGTTGAATCACATTCTGTACTAAAGGAAATTATTACCATTTTGTTTCTTCTCATTTGCTACCTGTGCACAATGACATTTTCTTAATGACAGAATCAAAGCCATAACTGACCAGATGAGAACATCTATTCCCTGTTTCCATAGAAATCTACTTCATCAAATCCCTGAGTGGAAAAAAATGAACCTCCAAGATTTAAGAAAGCATCAGGGACTTCCCTAGTGGTACAGTGGTTGAGACACTGGGCTTTCAACACAGGGGGTGCAGGGTTAGATCCCTGGTCAGGGAACTAAGATGCCACATGCTGCACAGTGTGGCCAAAAAATATATAAAATAAAATAAAAAAGTTAAAAGAGGAAAGCATCCAATTTAAGAGCCGAAATAATTTTTTTTTCCAAATGGATTAGTTTTCAGTGCAAAATATATTTGAAAGCCGTTATCAATTCAACTTCCCTTGAGCTGTTAGCTATAACATTAAAGAAAATGTCTGACAATAAATGTATTGAACTTCGTAGGCATAATATTTTAAAAGTTCTTAAAGCAGAATTTAGTTTGGATCCTCAAAATGTAAAGTGCCTCATTTTAAAATGCTTTTAAGTAAAAATGTGTATCTTCCATAATTTAGGCATAGCATTTGTCAACTTTTGGATGTAAAATAAGTCATTTCATTGTCTTTTTAATGGGAGTTTAATACTTGACATAGAACAAGTTACCTATTGAACCAGGCTCCCTGAACCTAAGAGAAATTAGACAGAAAAATATTTGAAAATCTATAAGCTTTCTATACTAAACATGAGGTTTTTTTTCTCTACTTTATCTCAGGAATGGAAAGGAATGGAATGAACTACCCCTAAAGTAAAGGGAGATCAATTCAATGTATAACACAGTTCCATTCCAAATAACTGTATCCCATTGTTCTTTGGCAGAGTGAAGGCTATATTATGTATATGTGGGGATGATATTTCTTGAGAACAGAAGGACAGCCCTGCCATATCCTGACATTTTAAATTTCTAGGTTTCATTTATAATCTTATGAAATCTTCATGCCGTTTACTCCTCACTTTATACTCAGACATCCCCTGTATAAACTGACAAAATTCAACCCACTTCACAGCCAATTTACATTAAAGAGAAGAAAAAATTATTAGGACAACTGATCTGCCTTATATATGTGAAGAGACAGAGACATAAGAATGTTATACTCTTACGTGATGCTTTTTCTCCTAATAACAGAATTACTTATCACTTCTGGCTTCCAAATATGGATATCAAACAATTATGCTTCTCACAGCGTGTCACAAATTCTGTTTGAAGTCATAAGCAAATACACACAGAATTAAGCTTTTACAGGTTAAAATTTTGGGTGCATCATAGATTGGTTTTGCATCTTCGTTTCACTTCAAATGAACAAGTTGTTATATCTATCTGTTTATCAGTCTATATCTTTATATACACATGTGTGTATAAATAGAGGGGTTTATTAAAAAGGGTTGGTTTACATAATTTTGGAGGCTGGCTAAGCAAGTTAAACATCCCTAGAGCTGGCAGTGAGGATGGGAAAATCTGGAGCAGGCTGAAACCCCATGGGCATGAGCTGAAACCCATTTTCCACATGTGAGAAGGAAGATCCAGAGGAAAAGGCAAGCAATTTTGATGTGGATGGAACTTTTTATTTTTATCTTTATTGATTTTGAGGTTCCTTAGGTTTACACATTCATCACAACTTATGACATTGTACAGATTAAATGGGTGCAGTTTAAATTGATTTATTAATCAATAAGTTTGGTTAAAAGATATTAAGTGCAATAGAAGCATTCCTTAACAGTATAAAGTTTTCTAGTTTTTAGTTATTTTAATAAGATCTATTTTTAATGTTGTCCACATATTGACTATGAGTATTTATTTGACATCCTAAATGGAATTAAGAACTGAAGTATCCATCCAAAGCATCTACCTCCCTGGTTTCCTCTTTCTTTTGTAACTAACTACTTTTCAATTAAGATTTACCAACTTCAAGAAAATTATGTTACATTGGAGATTAGCTTACAGTTATATATTAAAAAAACATTTCAATAATTTTTTAACTTGATATATTTATTAAGACATACTTCATTTGGAAGTAGAAGTAGTTTTGTCTACTTTCAAATTTCTCCTCTCACTCATTTTCCAAAATTTATGTTTTCAGACTTCTACTTTATGTGATACAATGAAATTATTCTTTACTGAATATTCTATTTATTTTTTTGAAAATAGACTTAGAGTCTTATGTGATATATATAGTACATATTATATATATTATATACATATATATATTTTTTTTTTTTTAAAGAGCACGTCATCTTTTTTTTAAATTTAAGGAACTTCTGGTCTAATTTCCTATCTGTGAGTACTTTTTTCAATTCAGAAGATTCTATACAGAGAAATACACTAAACCTGTAACAACCATGATCCTAGACTTAAAGGATCATGTCATATACAGGATAGTTACGAAGAATAATAACAAATTATGATCCAAGGGAATAATATCTAAGTGCTTGCTAGAGGTACAAGTGATACAAAAGGGAGGTAGGGGTATAATGACATTAATTATTTCTCCAGGAAAGGAAATTCAATTGAATATAAGCACTAGGTAGTAATTTATTTAGTCAAAGCCACCACATAGTAAAATCAATGATGCAAAAAATTAACATCAAGAAACGAACAGAGTTATTACATTAGATGAAATTCAGAGTCATGACTCATCGGTTTATAATTTGAGTTATATGTTCATTACCTTCAATTTGTATAATTCTTAAACATAAATTCTTGAATACTTAAATATAATTCTTATAGAGGTCAATACAAATTACAAGATAAAACTGTATTCATTGTGAGGGGAGATAGATCCTGCCTCTTGATGAGAAGATGAATATTCATTTACAGGGGTGGGAGGAATTGCTGGTATCCAGTTTTTTAGGAAACGTGTCACCGATACCTTTATTCCCCTTTATTCTAGAATATAGAACATTTCTCAGCTTCTCTGAACAATTAAAATGTTTTATTCATTTTTGTTTATTTATATATTTATTCTATTTTCCACTCATTAAAGCATTCATTTAAATACAGAATGCTAAGTACTATTATTCTAAGTTTTAAATTATGCTTCAAATCTGCCCCCTCCTTTTTGCTATTCTTTTAATTTATTTTTAAAAATCATTTGTGCTATTGCAAAAGTATCCCATCAATCTTGTGTTCCTCTAGCATATCATTCCTTCGGCACAATATTCCTCATTGCTTCTGGACTTGTTTTCTGAAACAAAGATTTGATCAATCAGTTATCATTTTAATATATTTTACAATGTTTCTTGGCCTAAGTTCAAACGCCCTTGTGTATCACAAAGACTCTTTATAAATCTACTTCCAGATGGCTTTTCCACCTTTACTTACCACCAGGAAGTCCTTTACACTCTACCTGCCAGCTCCAAAACACTACTTTTCATTTCTTATACTACATCAAAATCTACATGACTCCTTGACAGATTATCAACTGTAGAATCTTCCTGAAAAACCCTTATCTTTGCCTTTCAACATGTCAACACTTTAAATCATAGCTCAATTTTGCTTAGTCAGAGATAGGTATTTCCTAATCTCTACCCCTGGCAGCCTTGCACAAATGTCTTCTATGCTTACATGTACCTTGGATTTGTCACTATCAAACTGTTTATTGTGCTATACAGTAACTTTAAATTTACCTTTCTCTTTCCACCCAACTGTTGATCTCCATTAGGTCACACACTGACCAGTACTGAGCAGTGTACCTTACATAGAAAGCATTCAATCTATGTCTGTTTGCTAATGAATATTTGACTAGTTTCATTTTAAAAGTCCATAATATATTCAAGAACATATCACATTGAATATACGTTCATTATATTAGTCATTTTTTTGTGTGTATCTTTCAATCAAAATATACTAGTAATATATAAAGGCTATACAATATGTAAAGAAATTCTATTGAAACCTTACTCATAGATTGAGAAAATATCAACATGATGTTCTTAGTTATGTTTCTTTTGCAAACAAGCTAAATAGAATATCCTCTAATGGAAATTTTAACTCTACAAACCAATGACGGTACCCTAGGAGTGTAACTTCTGTACTTCAATAGAAGAAATAGTCACTTTTTTCTTAAGATTTTGTTTTTGTCTTTTCATGCAGCTGTTATTGAGCTCACTGGACTGCAAAATGCAGTCTTCATTTCACTGCCAAGCTATTCATCTGAATAAGAGTGAGAAGAGTGGTGTGCTAATTTCTTGATAGCCCAACTGCTTGTCAAAAAGTGGAAAGTATTGCCAAATTTGCATTACAAAATAAAATATGTTTAGCACTGATCTGCTGCTAGAGAAAATAATTTATTTTCACAAATATTTATGTTTTAGCAGGTCTCAAAAGGAAAAATAGCTTATTCTCCCCTCCAAAAAACACCACAAAGTCTATAATATTCTTTTGTCACCTGTCTTCTGTTTTACCTTTAAAGTAAATCTTCATTACAGGCCACTAACACTCTGGAGTTGGATCTTATGTTGGGCTATGCAAAAACTGGAATTGACCCATGACCCTTGATAGTAAAAGAGTAATGAGAAACACTGTGAATTTTAGAAAATGAAACTTCACAAAATTGGAAAAGTGGCAAACCATTACATGGGAAATCAACAAAAAGAAATAGTAAAAGATGGTGAAAAACAGAGTGTGAGGAAATAGGAAAGAAACTGGGAATCTAATCAAATTTTGAGAATTAAAATAGGGCCAGGAGTCAAAACTTGGAGTAATTTCCTAAATTGCTCTAAGATTGCATAGGTGCCACTTCTAGAGGAAATAAAACCTATAACATGAGCTGGGAGAAAATTACAAAGGGCAGAAGACTGGCCTGGAAAATTGATGAAATACTAAATATCCACAAGTCTTGAATTTAATCAAAGAGAGACAAGTCTAGGTAACACTTTAAGAGCAAAATGACTTTGATAAATCAATCTTTCCTTTTAAAATTGAAATATAAATAAAAGTACAATACCTGTAATTACCAGTGTATTTTCCATGGTGTGGACATGTTTTGTCTATTGTGGAAAATACACATTTAATCTAACCGAACGAAGAGTTGAAACCTAAGTGTAATGTATATTTCTTCAAAGATTCCTAACAATTTCTAAATTTGCACAATTATTTCAGCAAGTGTTCATAAAACATTCAGTGTATTAGTGATTTTAAGTCTAATTCGATCAAACTACAAATGTCTTCAAGAAAGCAACTTCTATAATTCTTTCTGAAACAGAAAATGTCAAGAGAAACAAATAGAATCTCTGTATATAATGTCAGAGAAATTTTTAAGAGTTTTTTAAAGAATTTTTCTTTAAGAATCTTTAAGAATTTTTCCTCCCCTGCTGAGATTTGCCAATATTTATGGGGTAGCCAATGATAACCCTCAAATTGCAAGCTCAGTCCTGTGAGTGTCCTGTGGTCAAGGAAGACCTAGACTCAGGAACCAGAAGGGTCTGACAATGGTGCTGTAGCCACCACTTCAGAACCCGTTAAGCCTGCTGAGGGTTTATGGACACTGGGTTACATAGGAAGCCATAGTCTTCAAGTAATCCCCTGTTTAGAGTGCATAAGAAGCATCTGGGGGAACCATTATAAATGCAGATCCCCAGGCCCCTCCTCCAGTTACTTTGATTCTATAGGTCTAGACTGGGATCCAGGGACCTGCTTATGTAAATAAGCCCCTCAAGTAACTTGAATGGAGTCATCTAGTGATCATACTCATACTATGAAAAACGATAATATTTCTTAATTGTCTATAAATTTTTAACTGTGTTTCTTAACGTCCCCACAAGTTTTAAAACTTGTCATTTCCATAGCATGTGTTCTCTGAAGGGAACTGAACATATCCTGTTGTGTCAATACCTATTCTGAATTGAATAAACCACCTAATACAAGATACTACTATTTGTTTGATTTTTAACAGAGCTAGTGATTGAGTAATGACACATTTTTGCACTGTAGTTTTGTTTCTGAAGAAAATTTCATGCATAAGAATGGCTGCATAAATCAAAGCAAAATTTCATTTAAGAAGTGATAGTTGAGGATGAGATTCTGGACTGTTGATTACATTATCAAATATCACTGCCATTTTATATTCAATGCCATCATGATAGTAAATGTTATGCACAGGTATGCCAGTAAAATAACAATGTCAATCCTTATCTAAGGCATTATCACTCCCAAAGTTATTCAGGGCCTGCTAGGTGGAGTTATAGATCTAGAGGAGAGAGTGAAGTAGAAAGAAAGTGATTGTCCATGAAAGAAAAGAGGGAAGAGGAACGGTAATGGGAGAGAGAGTGGCAGAAGGGAACTCAGGGTGCTGAGTTCCATAGAGAGTTATCTGTGCTAGATGACAATGATCCTGAAACTTCCTCAGGGTTTTATTTTATTTATTTATTTATTTATTTAGGCTGCGTTGGGTCTTCCTTTGCTGTGCATGGACTTTCTCTCTAGTTGTGACGGCGAGTGGGGGCTACTCTTTGTTGTGGTGCGCAGGCTTCTCATTGCGGTGGCTTCTCTTGTTGCAGAGCACCAGCTCTAGGCGCGTGGGCTTCAGTAGTTGTGGCACGTGGGCTCAGTAGTTGTGACTTGCAGGCTCTAGAGCACAAGCTCAGCAGTTGTGGCACACGGGCCTAGTTGCCCTGCAGCATGCGGGATCTTCCCAGACCAGGGCTCGAACCCGTGTCCCCTGCATTGGCAGGCGGATTCTTAACCACTGCACCACCAGGGAAGCTTCTACATTATGAAAGACTACACACTGTCTTGGGATTTCATGGACTTGGCCTGTCTAACCAGTCTCATCTTTTTCAAATTTCATTGTCTTACATCAGTGCATCTCTAATGTGGAAGATGTGTTGTGGTCAAGTGATATCTCTCTGAAATAGTATATTGTCAACAATCTGCATATCCCATGTCATGGTGGCCCATTATTTTTTATTATGAGATACATTTAGGTAGGACGAAAGATACTCATTTCCTACTAATGTGACCTCCTGAATCTTTTGTTTGATCCCAATTGTGCTTACTGTACGTTAAGTTACTTATGACCAATGTTAACTCATTTTTGCTTATTTATGTCATTTTATCATACCAAATTCCATATTAAGAGAAATAACAGTATTTTTTTTTTCTTATCACCAGATTTTCCCAAAGAAATAGAGGAAACTTCCCTGTTTCACGTTGAGGCAATCTCAAAAATTGTGCTGAAATATTTTGAAGTGTGAATAACTGAAAGCAAGTCAGTAAGAAAAAAACGGGGAAACATTAGGTTAATTCTAGATAGAAAGTGTGAATAGTAATCATACCCTGATAAACATCAGATACCTTATACTACTATGGGTCCTAGACAGGTTTCATGTCTGCTAAGTTTATGACCCAGATATTCCAAAATACTGCTTGAATACAAAGAAAGTAACACATTAATAGAAAACTCCGCCATTCCAAACTTATAACAGCAGGTGTATATGAAAGTGTTGACTGAAAAAAAAAAAATGTGTAACATGGGAGTTGTGAGTTAAATTTTATTTGGGGCAAAATGGGGACTATAGCTTGGGAGACAGCATTTCAGATAGCTCTGACAAACTGCTTCGAAGAGGTAGGGGGAGAGGTCAGTGTTTTATATGATTTTAGTGAAGGGGGGACGTGCAGTCAAGCATGGATTTTGGCAGAGGCTGGCTGCTAGTCACAAGGAGCAGATGCCACCATTAATGATTTTAGTGATTTTTCTAGATATGACATGAAAGTATTGGGCTCCTAAAATCTTCTCCAGAAAACAATCTAACTGTCTAAAGTCTTGTTCTGCCAGATTTTCCCAGTGCACAGAGTGCCTCATTCCCGATCTTCACCCTGAACTCCTTTCGGGGTGTATTGAAGGGCAGTGGCTACAGTGGCTAGTCATTTAATCCTTGTAGAGGCAGATGGCAAGTGACAATTTTTTGTTGGCAAAGGAACATAAAATGAAACTTCCTTACACAAAACAACAATGCTTCAATCAACCACAGCCCTATAGAAGGGTAGTTTCCATAATCCTCATCTTCCTATTTCCACCATCCACTACAGACGTTATGGATTGCCTGATGATCTACATAAGTATTCCTCAGTCCTGATCTGTGTCCTGGTGCTGGATGTTGAGTATATTTTCATATGTCTGAAGGAAAATAAGAAAAAGTATTAGTTTGTCATAAAGATAAATTCATTCGGAGAGGAGCTTCAACATGGCGGAAGAGTAAGACACGGAGATCACCTTCCTCCCCACAGATACATCAGAACTACATCTACAGGTGGAACAGCTCCTACAGAACACCTACTGAACCCTGGCAGAAGACCTCAGACCTCCCAAAAGGCAAGAAAGTCCCCACGTACCTGGGTGGGGCAAAAGAAAAAAGAATAAACAGAGACAAAGGAATAGGGATGAGACCTGCACCAGTGGGAGGGAGCTGTGAAGGAGGAAAGGTTGCCACACACTAGGAAGGCCCTTTGTGGGCGGAGACTCCGGGTGGTGGAGGGGGGAGCTTTGGGGCCACAGAGGAGAGCACAGCAACAGGGGTGCGGAGGGCAAAGCGGAGAGGTTCCCGCACAGGGGATCCGTGCTGACCAGTACTCACCAGCCCGAGAGGCTTGTCTGCTCACCCACCGAGGCGGGCAGGGGCAGGGAGCTGAAGCTCGGGCTTCGGTCGAATCCCAGGGGGAGGACTGGGGTTGGCTGCGTGAACATAGCCTGAAGGGGTTAGTGCACCATAGCTAGCCGGGAGGGAGTCCGGAAAAAAGTCTGGACCTTCCGAAGAGGCAAGAGACTTTTGCTTGCCTCTTTGTTTCCTGGTGCGCGAGCAGAGGGGATTAACAGCACCGCTTAAAGGAGCTCCCAGAGACGGGCACGAGCCACGGCTATCAGCGCGGACCCCAGAGACGGGCATGAGATGCTAAGGCTGCTGCTGCTGCCACCAGAAACCTTGTGTGCGAGCACAGGTCACTCTCCACACCTCCCCTCCCCGGGAGCCTTTGCAGCCCACCACTGCCAGGGTCCCGTGATCCAGGGACAACTTCCCCGGGAGAACACATGGCGCACCTCAGGCTGGTATAACGTCACACTGACCTCTGCCGGCGCAGGCTCACCCCGCACTCCATGCCCCTCCCTCCCCCCGGCCTGAGTGAGCCAGAGCCCCCGAATCAGCTGCTCTTTTAACCCCGTCCTGTCTGAGCGAAGAACAGACGCCCTCAGGCGACCTACATGCAGAGACGGGTCCAAATCCAAAGCTGAACCCTGAGAGCTGTGCAAACAAAGAATAGAAAGGGAAATCTCTCCCAGCATCCTCAGGAGCAGCAGATTAAATCTCCACAATCAATTTGATGTACCCTGCATCTGTGAATAACCTGAAAGGACAACGAATCATCCCAAACTGAGGAGGTGGACTTCGGGAGCAATGATATATATATATTTTTTTTTTCACCTTTTTCTCTTTTTGTGAGTGTGTATGTGTATGCTTCTGTGTGTGATTTTCTCTGTATAGCTTAGCTTACACCCTATGCCAAACAACTAGCAGGATAGGAACACAACCCCATCCATTAGCAAAGAGACTGCCTAAAATCATAATAAGGCCACAGACACCCCAAAACACACCACCAGACGTGGACCTGCCCACCAGAAAGATACAGCCTCATCTATCAGATCACAGGCACTAGCCCCCTCCACCAGGAAGCCTAGAAAACCCATTGAACCAACCTTACCAATGGTAGCCACACACCAAGAACAATGGAAACTATGAATCTGCAGCCTGTGAATGAAAAAGAAAGGGACTGAGAAAATATTTGAAGAGATTATAGTTGAAAACTTACCTAATATAAGGAAGGAAATAGCTAATCAAGTCCAGGAAATGCAGAGAGTCCCATACAGGATTAAATCCAAGGAGAAACACACCAAAACACATATTAATCAAACTATCAAAAATTAAATGCAAGGAACAAATATTAAAAACAGCAAGGGAAAAACAACAAGTAGTTGAAAGTGAGGGGATGGAAAAAGATATTCCATGCAAATGGAAATCAAAAGAAGGCTGGAGTAGCAATTCCCATGTCAGACAAAATAGACTTTTAAAACAACACCTATTACAAGAGAGAAAGAAGGACACTACATAATTATCAAGGGAGCAATCCAAGAAGAAGATATAACAATGGTAACTATTTATGCACCAAACATCGGAGCACCGCAATACATAAGGTAAATGCTAAAAGCCATAACAAGGGAAATTTACAGTAACACAATAATAGTAGGGGACTTTAACACCCCACTTTCATCAATGGACAGATCATCCAAAATGAAAATAAATAAGGAAACACAAGCTTTAAATGACACATTAAACAAGATGGACTTAAGTGATATTTATAGGACATTCCATCTAAAAGCAGCAGAATACACTTTCTTCTCAAGTGCTCATGGAAAATTCTTCAGGACACATTATATCTTGTGTCACAAATCAAGCCTTGGTAAATTTAAGAAAATTGAAATCATATCAAGTATCTTTTCCGACCACACTGCTATGAGACTAGATATCAATTACAGGAAAAAATCTGTAAGAAATACAAACCCATGGATAAAGATGATACAAATAGATGGAGAGATATACCATATTCTTGGATTGGAAGAATCAACATTGTGAAAATGACTCTACTACCCAGAGCTATCTACAGATTCTGTGCAATTCCTATCAAACTACCACTGGCATTTTTCCTAGAACTAGAACAAAAAATTTCCCAATTTGTATGGAAACACAGAAGACCCCGAATAGCCAAAGCAATCTAAGACCTAAATAGACATTTCTCCAAAGAAGATATACAGATTGCCAACAAACACATTAAAGCATGCTCAACATCATTAATCATTAGAGAAATGAAAATCAAAACTACAATGAGATATCACCTCACACCAGCCAGAATAGCCATCATCAAAAAACCTACAAATAATATATGCTGGAGGGGGTGTGGAGAAAAGGGAACCCTTTTGCACTGTTGGTGGGAATGTAAATTGATACAGCCACTATGGAGAACAGTATGGAGGTTCCTTAAAAACTAAAAATAGAACTACCATATGACCCAGCAATCCCACTACTGGGCATATACCCTGAGAAAACTATAATTCAAAAAGAGTCATGTACCAAAATGTTCATAGCAGCTCTATTTACAATAGCCAGGACATGGAAGCAACCTAAGTGTGCATCCAGATAAATGGATAAAGAAGATGTGGCACATATATACAATGGAATATTACTCAGCCATAAAAAGGAACAAAACTGAGTTATTTGTAGTGAGGTAGATAGACTTAGAGACTGTCATACAGAGTGAAGTAAGTCAGAAAGAGGAAAACAAATACCATATGCTAACATATATATATGGAATCTAAAAGAGAAAATGAAAATTGTCAGAATAACCTAGGGGCAAGACGGGAATAAAATTGCAGACCTACTAGAGAATGGACTTGACAATATGGGGAGGGGGGAAGTGTAAGATGGGACAAAGTGAGAGAGTGGCATGGACATATATACACTACCAAATGTAAAATAGATGGCTAGTGGGAAGCAGCCGCATAGCACAGGGAGATCAGCTCAGTGCTCTGGGACCACCTAGAGGGGTGGCATAGGGAGAGTGGGTGGGAGGGAGATGCAAGAGGGAAGAGATATGGGGACATATGTATATGTATAACTGATTCACTTTGTTATAAAGCAGAAACTGACACACCTTTATAAAGCAATTATACTCTAATAAAGGTGCTTAAAAAATAAAAAATAAATAAATCCAGATTTCAAGATTCAAAAAAAAAAATTCTTTCGATTTATAAAACCACTTATTGTTTTAACATTATCACCTTCCAATCGTTTTCTTTCAAGATTCAGGCTAATATTTCAATAGAGATTTTTGTTTGCTTACGTGTTTCTTTTCTGATTTACTGTTCCTGCTAGGGAAAAGTCAAAAATAGTAATTGCCTGTTATATTCAGAAATTTTGAACAATTATACTGAACCAGTAAATTAAGAAATCCTAGCAGTGTTATTCTGCTCTGTCCCTCTCCTTAAGGAAATGAAAGACAGTTACTGGTGATCTCTTACACATAGTTATTTATTTATTTTCCCTTATTAAACAATTTGCTGCCACTGTGGGGGAGAAAAAGTATATTCTTCTGTCTCACTTACCTTTGTGACATTTCATGGGCTGATTTTAATTAACATATTTGATTTGATGTCAAAATGCTCTAGTTCCTTTAAAATGTCAGATTTTAAAGTCCTGACATTTTCTTGGAAAGCGCAAGGAACTGAATGAGTTAATTAGGAAGGGTCTGGTCACTCAGAGATTCCAGTGTAAAAGGCAGTTCATTTTTGCTGATAAGAAAGTTGTCCTCAAAGGTGGCACAGTCTTTTTTCAACTCAATGCTAGAATTACCTTCCATATGAAGCCTGATTCCACACTTTTCTCTTGCGTGCTGGAGAACTGACCATATTTTCTTCTATAATCCTAATCTATGTTAATAATCATACAACTTCTTTATATTCATCTGTAAAGTTCTTGAGAACAGGAACTTGTCATATTCATCTGTTTGCTCAATACTTAAAACTGCACTTGACACAGAGTAGACCCTAAGTAGATATTTCTTAAATTAATGTGAAAGGAGGAAGCCACAAAAATATTAATACAGGAGATTTTGATTCAGAGTAAAGATGAGAAAGCAGTTGAGAATTTTACAGAGAATATTTACTCAAAAAAATTAAGACTTGAACTTGACATAACTGAGACCAGTTGAAAATATGTTGCTGTAAGGAACTGTGGAGAATCTATGTAACAATTAAAATTTAAGCATCTGGAGATTATGAAAGTGTGAGACAGATAGGCAAAGACCTGGGAATACCACGAACAGCTCATGGATATGAATGGGATAAAAACAAATAGATAGTGACCTTCATCATAGGTAGATAACAGGGTACATATTTGGATTATTTTTAAATGTGGAAAGTTGTTTTCTTAATTGTTTTATATCATTTGTGTGTTAAGGTATATAATAAAATGAACTTAAAATACTTCATTTAGTTTTTCTAATGAACTTATATGAATGTAGAATAAATAAGTGAATAAAAAATAATAGTTCTAGCTTCTACCACCACACCTTAATTTCCAGTGCTTTGGGGAAGTCTAAACCTAACTAGCAATTATGCCTATTAGAGGAGTAATGAAATTAATATGTTTTCAGCTAACTCCCCAAATAGAGGAGATGTAGTTCAGATTAGATCAACTTTAGATTAATTTAGTCCTTTAAATATAATGGGAATTTAATGGTGTATAGAAATGTATGCTGTGTATTTATCTTAAAAATGTACTTAATCTCATCATCCTAATTTTTGTTTGATTCGAAAAGGATTAGAGAAAAGGAGGAGAGAAAAGGACAACTGTTTCCAGGCCCCTGATCACACATAAAATAATCAATATCTCATGATAATTAACATTTCATAAATTTAGGATGCAGACTTCAAACCTTTTGACAGGTACTGAAGGATAACTAAGTCATGTGGCAAATTATGGATTATACTCTCAGTTTTGCAGTCAAGATTTAGAAATGTGGACCATGGAGCTCTACCTTGTGCCCTAATCCCCCCAGGTGAGGCTGATGGGAAGAAAAACTGGCAAACCAATCCTGCTAGCAAGAGGTTTGAGATATTTCCAGATTTACAGTATGATCATTAAAATTGGGTACAACTTGTGACTTTACTATAAATCCTACTTTAAATGTAATCAGGGGGCTTCCCTGGTGGCGCAGTGGTTGAGAGCCCGCCTGCCGATGCAGGGAACGCGGGTTCGTGCCCCGGTCCGGGAGGATCCCACGTGCCGCGGAGCGGCTGGGCCCGTGAGCCATGGCCGCTGAGCCTGTGCGTCCGGAGCCTGTGCTCTGCAACGGGAGAGGCCACAACAGTGAGAAGCCCGCGTACCGCAAAAAAAAAAAAAAAAAAAGTTATCAGGGATGTGTCAAACTTCGATTTCCAAAGCTGCCAACATGTAAAACCTACCTGATTTTCTGTCATTGCATTTTTCAAACCAGCTGGGCTTCAGTGAAATTATTTTGTGTCCCCGCTGGGTCATAATGAAATGATTTTTCACCTGGTTTGAAACTCATGCAGATCCAAATAAAAATTGAAACTGAAGTGAAATGTACAAGGTGTCAACCACAAGAACCAGTGCCAATATTTTTTTTTCCCCTTAAAGTGATTGCTAACTGAAACATCAGGCTTCACACTTGCATAATCTCAGCAGACTGCAGCAATATTTAACTTCACAGACTGTTTGAGGACAACAGGGCACCATGATAAAAGAGAAGGGCTGTTACTAGTTGGTTTAAATGAGGAGATGTTGACTATTGATTCCTTAGGTTACAGTTAGTGTTGATGGTAAATACAGCTAAAATTTTCACAATCACTCTATCAGATTCAATTTATTTTATTTTATTTTCTGCTATAAATGTTAGATGATTTCAAACTGGCAAATTAAGATCCTTGAATTAACAAATTAAAGGTATCAGCAATGTTCCATTTTACTTTGAATCTGAAATACATATGGCCTCAGAGATTATTTGATTTTATATTTTGAAAAGTATGAGCTTCAGAAATTGAAACATTTCTTGAATACTTTAATCACTATGAACATTATTTTAGATTAGTGAAATATTTAAGAAAAAATAATGAGCCTTCTAAACAAAGATAACATGACTTTAATTTATTGAAATACCTATTTTTGTATATAATTTTCTCCCCAGTTTTAAACAAAATGGTGCAATTTATTCATCTTAACGTCCTTTATTTTTCACCATGATAGCTGAATATAAAAGCATGAAGTCAGTGTTGTCTAATAATTAAAGTGTGGCTGGCTTCTTCATCCCTATCTCTATGAACAATATTATTTTGAGATGTGCTCCTGGTTTCAGTAGTTGAGGTTCTCTTGGCTTTACCTCATCAGGAAAAGGCACCTAGAGTTAATATTCATTCAGAATACCCATCTGCCCAGCAGTGGTGATGGTTTCGTACAAGTATATTAACTTTCTTTTACCCATCCTTTTTTTAATTGAGGAAAAATGGACCTAACATGTTATGTTAGCTACCAATGTACAATATAACAATTCTGTATTTGTATACACTTCGAAATGATCACTACAATAAGTCTCGTTACCATCTGTCACCATTTAAAGTTACACATTTTTTTCTTGTGATGAGAACTTTATGATCCTTTTTTTTAAATGATGAATCCAATCAGTTTTTCTAAAACACTTGTCTTGAAAACCAGCACTTTCCAAACAATTGATATATCAGGGAACAATTTGATCACAATGGAGATTTTGCCTGCTTATAGGTGATTTAATCTGTGAGAAACAAGAGGTGAACACAGAAAACTGCACTCAACTGAACAGAGCCAAATAAAAATATCCAAAGAAATAAAACTGCACATAGGAACACACCAAGCAAGGAGGAGCTGCACTCATCCCCATCTGGTGTTCCAAATACCTGTGTGATTTCAGAGAATAAGCCTTCCACGCCTTTGCAACAACTTCCAAGCTGCAACCCTTCTAGCAGCCAGCCAGGCCCAGCACCTTCCCCTCTCTTGGGGAAGGAGGGAAGGAGGATGGTATGATATAGAGCTCTTTCCCATCAGGAAGGAAGTGGGGAGAGAATATCTTTCTGGCAGAGTTGGTGGTGGAGAGAAAGTTGGAAAGGGAAGACAAATGTCCTTTACCGAAAGATCCAGGATATTAACCCACTGAATATTCAGCTTGACTAAGAAGGATATGGGAAGGTACAAATACACCTAGTTTCTGGTGGGGAGATGGTGAAAGTAGAGGAACTTTAGTTCTATTTCTTATTTGGTGGAGAATGTCTGATAGAGTATCTTAAATCAATGATCTTAGCAATGCTTCTTGTTTTCCCATGTCCTACACAAAGCATAGATGTGAACCAGAACTTCTTATATGATATATTTGTGTGCAAGGGGTTGAGGAGTGGGGATCTGAAGTCATCTGAGAATGAAGAATCCAGGTGTTTACCTTGGGATTGCTGCAGTGCAGGGTGAGATGATCCTACGGATAAGAGGTTGATGGATCAAAGTCGGAGGCCAAATGGAGGTTGTGCCTGAATCTCAGAGTGCCTGTATTTCCCACAGGCACTTGGTAAACTTAGGAAAATGAAACAACCCCCTGAAACCAACCCCACAGAAGCTTACACCAAAGCAACTGATTGTAAGCAACACCAGAGATGCCTTTAGTAACAGGTACAGTGAGGACGTTGGACAATTCTCAGGCACCACAGGGATGAGCTACATTTTAACACATCAGTAGGGTGAAATTATTACACTACTGAATAGGATTACACTATTCAGTATTATCTATAAGATTTTCTGGAAAAATCACATTATAAGATTCTCCATCTACTTATTCTCACTTTTTAAATTTATACTTTGATATTCAGGAAGCTATACATCTCAGTGTGGATAGGCCTTTATTTTTTGTACATTTATTTATTTTTACATCTTTATTGGAGTATAATTGCTTTACAATGGTGTGTTAGTTTCTGCTTTATAACAAAGTGAATCAGTTATACATATGTAAGACAAAATAAAGAAGTCTGTTGGAAAATGCACTGGCAAGAAAATATTTTCTTTAGCATTCTCATTAAAAACAGTGAAGAAGGACTCTCCTTACCATTATCAAAATACATTTAAGAGCTTAATAATCAAAATACTGTAGTGTTAAAATTTAGACACAAATGTCTGGATTTATGGGAATTTTGTATGCAATAGATATTGTAAATATATATCAATAAGAATATATTCAATCATTTTATTGGTTAAATTGGCTATGTGCTTAAGAAAATTAAGTTAGCTCTCCAATATTATGCACATAATCAAAACAGTTCAAATGCATTAAAATATTAAAAATGATGCCAAAATACATAGACACTTAGAATACAGTATGTGTTGTAGTGACAATGTATCTACTCATGCTCAGATTAATGGATCATTCTCAACTGCTTCTGCCTCATACCATCTTTTTCATGGAGTGAGAATTTCCCATCTTACCAAATTCTCCACACAAATGGTTAATCCCTTCCATGTATTGGAGGGTGGAGATTTGTTGTAAAAAAACAAAAACAAAAACAAAAACTAGTAGATAATGAGTTTGCTTTGGGAGTTGTATTGATCAGAATATAAGAAGTTGATGTGCAGAATCTCCTGGTCACTTGTTTTCCAATTTTGATGTGTTGGGTATTGGCCATTGAGAATTTCTTTCCCTATAGTTTCAGTCATTTCTTGATCTCCTTTTCCC
>NW_020175686.1:500851-574726 GCF_003031525.2 Neophocaena asiaeorientalis asiaeorientalis | reverse complement strand
CCTTTTCCCACTTCTCTTCATTCACTTATATAATTGTTTAGAGAGAGACAACTCCACCCTTATTATTTGTTGCATCTCTCTGCATAGCATTTTAAGAATAATATTTTTAATAATACTGAGAGTATAATTTTAATTTTCATAGAAGGCTAAGATTCAATTATTTTTTTCTTAGAGATTTGAAAACATTTTTCCATTTACTTCTGGTATCTTGTGTTGCATATAAAATATGAAGCAAATTTAATTACAGTGTATATTATATATTTTTATAACTGTATATAAATTTAGAGAATTTAAACTTTTTTAATACTAAAATAACAGTAGAATTGCTTTAGAATATATTGTTTTTGTCATTCCTGCTAAGCCCATTTGTAGTCTTTAAATTGAGGATATGTGTTTTTTTTTTGTTTGTTTAGAAATGTTTTCATACATTTTGCTTTCATTATAGCCTCTATTTAGTTCTCTCATTAATCTCCTCTTGAAGGCATTCTAAAATGTAGATCCATCATAGACTAGGCCTATTTGCCTTCCATAGATACTAGTTTTTCCATAATATACTTAAGGTCTCTCAAATCTGACATATTTCTGTCAGACATCTTACATTACATTACATTAGTCGCTTTTTGTTCTGCTACTTGTCCTTATAAGTGAATATAGCAAGGCATCAAAATACAAGGTCAATATAAAGATGCAAGTATATTTCTATCTGTTAGCAAAGAACAGTTAAAAATCAAATTTGTAAACAATATTGCATGCAATAGCGTCAAAAATGTCAAATACTTATAATAAATTTAACAAAAGACATGCAGGAACTCTAGATGGAAGATTACAAAATTTACTGAAGAAAAGGGAGACCTAAATATAATGATAGACTATTTATATGCATAATAAATCTCAGTACTGGTGAGATTTTTATTCTTTCCAAATTGATCTATAGATCCAATGCAAAACTTACCAAATTTAAACATATATTTAGCCTGTGATGCAGCAATTATACTCGTGTATATGCTTAAGAGAAACTAGTTCATATGTTCACCAAAACTGCAAAAAATGTTCATAGCCAAGTTTTTTATAATAGTCAACCTTCTAACCAACCAAATGTTCATAGTAGATACCAAGTGAAAAATTTCATTGTCCCAGTATGAATTAATTTCCTGTACATAATATTAATAAAGAGCCAGACATAAAAGAAACAAAGCAGTATGATTCCATTTATATGGAATTTAAAACGAGAAAAATAAATCTAAGATGATAGAAGTCAAATCATGGCTAACCTTATACTGAAGGTGGAAGCAGTAATACCAACTGACAGGAGGACTAAGGAAATTTCTAGAGTTCATGAAATTCTCTGTATATTGGTCCAGTATTGGTTACCTAAAGGTATGTACATGTCAAAATGTATCAGTGTATAAACTTAAGATTTTCAATTTAAGAAAATGAAAAAAAATCACACATCAAACTCTTTTACATACTACTGTGTAAGGTGAATCTCTAAAAGAAGATTTTAAAATGTAGCATTTCCCAAGTATATTAATTAATGAATTATAGCAACTGGCTTTCAGTGTACTATGATAAGAGACAAGAAAGTAATTGAGCTAGAATAAAGTGTGTAAAGGGTAGTGAATTAGTTCTGACTTCTAATTCAGGAAGAGATTAGTAGATAATAACCAGGATTAGGGGACTGTTGAAAATATCTTGTTCAACTAAGCCCTTTGGCAGTAATACAAAGTATGGAAAATTTTTCATTAGAGAAATTTCAAGAGAATTAGTATACAACTATATCTCCATCTAAGGTCAGGAAATGTTGCCTATCATGGGACCTATTGTAGAGTCTATATTTTATTTGTCTTCCATCTGACTTTAAGCATGAATCTGTATATAATAAAATGACCCTTCTGCTTTATCAAAATAAATAACTTAAGATATTTTAATTATTTTATTGGAATACAAAATATAAACATTCTTGAAACATTTGGGAAACGATGGTAATTACTTTAAAACTTGATATAGTAGGTAGACACTTGAATTCCTTACATCTTATACTGAATCTCCTCCCAGTCAATAGAACAGCTTAGCCGATCAGTTTACTCTCATTCTTCTAAACTCGTGTTGTTTACTGTAGTTGTTAAAAGATAAATGCAATTTCAAATCCCTCTCTGTCTCACTAAGCCAACTGTCCTTATCGTATTGTAAGTCCTTTGTTTTGCCTGGAAAGCTAGGAAACTTTGTAACAGTTGTTCTTTTCTCCAGTATTCCCAGGCTCCAGGCCTTCCCTTGCACTTCTATTAAGACAATGTTTCTAACATGAAAATCTGATCATGCTTATATTCTTTGCTGATAATTCTCCACATGCATTACAATCATATAAATATATTTTGTTTCACATAAAACGTGAATATTTCAAAGAAAATTATTAATCTAAAGACTAAATTATTTTATAAATGTATTAATTACCCTAAGTTATCTTCTAAATATATCCTGGCATTTGTGTATTTTCTTTGCATAAATTTTTGTATTGATATATTACTAAATCAAATATAAAGAACTGCTACAGTTTAGTACCTAAAAGTCCCTGAGCTATGGTTTGACAGCCAAACAATTGGAGGTAAAAATCTGTAGTCTTCCAATTCCATGACCTCTATATCTAACTTCAATAAAATAATTTCACTATTTTACCTATATTGGTAACATATTATTGCCACAGTCATCCAATAGCTTCCGATAGAAATATAAATTTTAAATAGTATGTAATGCACTGATAAGTCTGATCCCAGAATATAGGTTATTATATTAATATGCTTCTTGCATTTATTAACTAATAACTTACCAAAGGTAAAAAATGTATTTGATGCTCTAAGTCATAAAAGTACAGATAATTGATATTCTATGAAGAGTACATAATTAGATATGAGAACTAAAGAATCTGATTCAAATAATTCCTTTGATTTACAATGAAAAACTAGATAATTTATTATAAATATCAATTAGACTTAAGGGGTAAAATAAAATTTAAAAATCAATATTGTGTTAAGATAAATTAGGTTTAAACAATTAGCAACTGCAGATCAACTCTGAAAAAACACATAAAATACCTTAAGGAAGAAATGCAAGAAAAATAGAACAACTTTCCAAATAATATAGTTACCAAGTAAAAGACTGGGACCCTTGTCCCAAAGCCAGATATTCAAGAGTTTTTAACTATTTTGATCTTAATTCAAAAATTTGAAAATAGTGTTAATCCTCATTTAAGTTGTTTACTTAATTATTAAATCTAAAAATAAGTTCAATAATATGCATATGCACTAGGAAGTACTTAAATTATTAACAATCAGTTTTACAGTACACTCTAATAGTTTTAAAATGAGAGGAAAGTAATTCAACAGATTTCAGGTTGGTTGCAATATTTGGATTTGGGAGGCAAATATTACAGAGTCCATTTTTTCAATGACTTTTTATTTATTTTTGAAATGCAATTACAATTATATATTTCATGTTGAAACTTTACCAACTAAACGACATTATCCCAATACCCACATTACTTTTTTTAATATCTAGTTATGACAGGGAGTTTTTCATCACTAATTAAACATATATTCAAATCTGGTCATTCCTTTTCAATGACTCTGGTAACTTTTTCCTGTAAATTAAGCTTAACTAGTTACAGTTCTTTGCTCCATTGAGTTAAGGTATTTTCAGGCCTAAACAAATTAATATTAATATCTTTGATATATATTGCTTAAATTTTCAAAGACTTTTTAAATTATGCATTAAGATAAAATCATAAGTGATCATTAATATAATTCTAAAATATCTGGTAGGTTACCCAGAAAGTACCCAAGGTATTTTATATCCATTAAGTGATTAAGTAAATAGTAATAAAACATTAATAAGAAAATATCACAGATCAAAGAAAACATTTTATGGAGGAAATATTCTGTGCTATAGATAGCCGTGTAATCTTCCACCGTGAGCATTGGCTTGGAGATCATCAAATTGAGCTTAATTATTTTAAAAACACTGATTTCCATCAAATAGATGATTTGTATTTTTTCTTCTGGATTTATAGGCAGCATACTTCCGAACAAAGTATTTGATTTAGTATTTGTAAAATGCTCTAAGTTAATTTAAGATGTTATACATTGCAATGGAAATGGATTCTGGGAAAATGGTGAAATGAACATGATTCCCTTCTATTCCACTATCTTCTAAGACGAGGTAAAATGGTTGCAAGGCATACGGGAGACTGATTGAAAATGAGATCTGGATTCTGTGAATCTCAAAGGGCCACAAGATTTTTGGAGAAGCGTGTAAGAGAGACCAGATATGAGGATCAGGGAGTGGAAGGTTGTACAAGACTTTGGTGAGAAGAGACCTGTATGCTCAAGTAAGTCAGTATATTGGCTCTATGTTAGGATGCCCAAACTCCTACATCTCAAAAATACCAAACAAACCACCACCAACAACAACAAAAGCATGAAAAATGTTCTTATTCCTACTGGTCTCTGAGGCTGAGACCTAGGAATGGGGAAGTTTCCTCCAGGTGCAATAATAATGTCTGATAGTCTGCTTTCTTTGGCAGTGCTGGTTCTCTGGCAGAGAGATAATTTGCCTCTAATTACTTATGGGACTGTGACCACATAGGAAGCTAATTTTTAACTCTGCTGCATAGTGGAGTCACCTGAGAATTAAAAAAAGTCTGTTCCTATCCCCCCTCAACTCTCCATCCCAGGCCATGTAGATGCTGATTTAATTGATATGAGGTAGAGCCTAGAAACTGGGATTTTCAAAATGTCTCCCCAGTTGATTCTAATATGGAGCACATTGAAACTTATGAGGGAGAGGGGCCATATGCCAAAATCCATACCTAAGGCCGTTTGAGCTGATTGATTTAGGGGAAAATAATAATAACTTCCAAAATAGGCAGATCACTCTGAGAGGAAATGATTGATCAATCAGAAAAAATAGAACACATGTTCAGGGAAAAGTAGTTCTCAGACAAGGAAATTACAAATTCAATAGGAAAAAATGGTAAATAAAAGGTTATTTAAGAAATTTCAGTTTTTTTCTAAATATCAATTAAGTCATTCAATAGACCCTCATGTGACCTTGTGAAAGTGATAACCGGTGATGATCAGAAGAAAATAATTTTCTTCATTTTCTTCAATTCACTTTTTGCCTAAGCTGTATCAGATGAGTTTTGTTTACCTGAAGGCAATCATTTCCTTCAGTCATTCCACTGGCAGTCATTGCCAGTGGAGTGAGATGGTCAGGGAAGTAAGAGAATGTGTTGCTGGAGCAACCTCTGCATGAACATTTCTGCATTCCAAGTGATGCAACAGTTGAAGGGGAGAGAAAAGCGAAGCTAAACACAGGATTTCTGAGTGCTTAAAATATCCAAGTTAAAGTTGGGGTATATAAATTTAATGGAATTATTTTGAAAATTCAGCAGTTAAGAGGCAAAAAGAATGAATATAGGGAAAATGAGGGCACTATTTTACCAGTGTTGTAAGATCCATCTTAAGCTGGATTTGAAGTTGATTTTGAAAAACCACCTGGGGTAACTCTGTATTTGAAGATGGAGTTTAAAGGGATAGGGAAAGGAAAGGAATTCAGTGGTTGTTTATTCCTGCATCTCTGGACAAAGAATTTGGATTATAAATGTCCGTGACAGAGGTGAATTCTAAGTTTGTATTAAGAACTGCCTTCAGTTTGTTAGAGACTTTACGTTGTGTATCCATGGACAGTTTAGATAAAAGTAACTTTTGAGCTTTAATGATCCGCATATATGCCAAATTCTATTGATCTGACCTGATCTCAGAATCACGAAGCATTAGATATCTCTAATTAATGCATAAATTCACTGAACATCTTATGTACTATAGGATGTATTTTCTATTTATGTTCTTTATCAGGAAAGAAAACATAGTGAATTTAAAATTTTTGGAATACGTATTTGATTTCCACCCTCGGAAACAATAAACATTAATATTGGGGGTACATATTCTTTATTAAACAGTGTGGGAAAAACCCAAATCACTGAATTACAAATTAGTCTTTTCTAAGGGTATTATAATGCGGCTAATTCAATTGTTTTACTATACTGTTCACTTTTTTTGTAACACAAATACAATTAGAATGAGAAATACAGCAAGCTGTTGAAATTATTTCTACAAAAATAGTCCATAAGTCCTCTAAAGAAAATCATGTAAACTTCCAATTTATACTTTACGGAAGCATACTTTTTTCTACCTTCTAAAAAGTATTCCACAATTAACTACATTTAAGACTACAGTATAAAGACTATCTCCATGATTTCAGGAATTAGGAAGACAAACATTTTAGGTTTAAGGTGTAATCAAGTTATTCATATATACATTTTTTTAAAGTGATTGTATTTTACTTAGGAAACAGCAATGAAATATGTCTGCCTTACAAATGAGTACAAAATACATAATTTCTAATGAATCATTCTGATTATTTTCCAGAAATTTCTATAGTGAGGATTCACTAACATAGTCAAATGGCATTGTATGTCCACACCTTGTAAAATCTGGTCAGTGTGCTTTGCTCTTTCCCCTTTTTTCCCATGGTGGAGAGACGGGGTGCTTCTCTTTTACATAAGTAAAGGTTTTTATTTTGTTTTTAAGGAAATCCTTTAGGAACTAAATAGATATTTTATGGAATTTGGATGACTCTATGTCAAAGGTGCATAGAAGAATAATGGACAATAAAACCAGAAACTACAAAGCTAATAACTGGTAGCCTAATACAATGTTAAATGACATGGATTCTGCAGGCAGATTGCCTAGGACTTGAACTCTGATGCTACCACTTTATTGGGTCTATGATATTAGCAAGTCACCTAAACTTTTATGCTCAGTTTCCATATCTGTATAATGTCCATAATATAGGATCACTGGCCATTGTGAGTATTAAGTATTTATAATAGTGCATAGTCCATACTAATTTCCATGTAAGTATATGCTCAATATATAATAAGAGGCAGCTACTGTTTCACATTTTCTCATTCTTTCTCACATCTGCTTCTTTCTCTACATTCTTGTTGTTTTTCTGTCTTTCACTATAGTATGGTTTTGTCTCATTTTTCACATGTTTTGGCCACATCTGGCCATGCCATCACTCAGTAAAGACAGATGAATATGCCTTTAGCAATACTGGCTAGTTTAAAATATAAGGAAATGATATTTCTATTGGCTAGACTTATGTCAGGAATGTAGTAGTGGTCTCATCAGCTATAGAAAACGCATGTGTTCTACTACCTCTTTTCTCCCGTTTTATTGAAGGCTATCATAAATTAGAAGAAAAGGTGCAAAAAGCAAGTTGCTTGCAACATATATTCACTTTATAAAATAAAAAATTGATTATGTGCATATAATTTTATACCTTAAAGTACCTATTCAATCCATCCATTTTATATAATCACATCAATAATTAACTTGCTAGTTCTTAAAATAGCATTCTTCTAAAGAGCAGATAAATGATAAATTGTTACTATGCACAAAAAATGGGGTCATTCATTTGTGAACTGCAATACATAAATGTCTCAAAGCCTAATTACTGGAAAATTACAGTAAAAACACTCTTTCTATGTACATACACATCACTGTAATGAAGTAGTTTGCCAAGTAATCCACAATAAATTAGGTCTGTAAAGATGAAATTAATCCTACTGACATTCATAAATCAAAAGCAAGAATGATAAAAATTGAAGATAGCAAACACTCAAGACAGTACTGATGATGTCTTCATACTGATAATGAAGATTTCTCCCTAAAAATATGTAAAATCTTAAATCCTAAACAGGTGTTCATGTATAATAAGAATGTTGCCAGGCTTCCCTGGTGGTGCAGTGGTTAAGAATCCACCTGCCAATCTCAGGGCACACGGGTTCGAGCCCTGGTCCGGGAAGATCCCACATGCCGCGGAGCAACTAAGCCCGTACACCACAACTACTGAGCCGTGTGCCACAACTACCAAAGCCTGCATGCCTAGAGCCTGTGCTCTGCAACAAGAGAAGCCACCACAATGAGAAGCCCGGGCACTGCAATGAAGAGTAGCCCCTGCTTGCCACAACTAGAGAAAGCCCGTGCACAGCAACGAAGACCCAATGCAGCCAAAAATAAATAAATAATTTTTTTTAAAAAAAGAATGTTGCCAACTTATGCTTCACAGCCAGTCTTTTTTAATATACAGTGAATCTTCATTATTTGTCAATTCCATGTTCGTGAATTTGCCTGCTATCTAAAATGTATTTCTTTTTTTTAAACATCTTTATTGGAGTATAATTGCTTTACAATGGCGTGTTAGTTTCTGCTTTATGAAAAAGTGAATCAGTTATACATATACTTATGTCCCCATATTTCTTCCCTCTTGCGTCTCTCTCTCTCTCCAACCCTCCCTATCCCACTCCACTAGGTGGTCACAAAACACCAAACTGATCTCCCTGTGCTCTGCACCTTCTTCCCACTAACTATCTGTTTTACTTTTGGTACTGTATATATGTTCATGCCACTCTCTCACTTTGTCCCAGCTTACCCTTCCCCCTCCCCCTATCCTCAAGTCCATTCTCTAGTAGGTCTGTGTCTTTATTCCTGTCTTGCCCATAGGTTCTTCATGATGAGTTTTTTTTTTTTAATATTCCATATATATGTGTTAGCATACAGTATTTGTTTTTCTCTTTCTGACTTATTTCACTCTGTATGACAGACTCTAGGTCCATCCACCTCACTACAAATAACTCACTTTCGTTCCTTTTTATTGCTGAGTAATATTCCATTGTATATATGTACCACATCTTCTTTATCCATTCATCTGTTGATGGACACTTAGGTTGCTTCCATGTCCTGGCTATTGTAAATAGAGCTGCAATGAATATTTTGGTACTTGACTCTTTTGGAATTATGATTTTCTCAGGGTATGTTCTCAGTAGTGGGATTGCTGGGTCATACGGTAGTTCTATTTTTAGTTTTCTATGGAACTTCCATACTCTTCTCCATAGTGGCTGTATCAATTTACATTCCCACCAACAGTGCAAGAGGGTTCCCTTTTCTCCCCACCTCTCCAGCATTTACTGTTTGTAGATTTTTTGATGATGGCCATTCTGACCAGTGTGAGGAGATACCTCATTGTAGTTTTGATTTGCATTTCACTAATGATTAATGATGTTGAGCATTCTTTCATGTGTTTGTTGGCAATCAGTATATCTTCTTTGGAGAAGTGCCTATTTAGGTCTTCTGCGCATTTATGGATTGGGTTTTTGTTTTTTTGATATTGAGCTGCATGAGCTGCTTATAAATTTTGGAGATTAATCCTTTGTCAGTTGCTTCATTTGCAAATATTTTCTCCCATTCTGAGGGATGTCCTTTCGTCTTGTTTATGGTATCCTTTGCTATGCAAAAGTTTTTAAGTTTCATTAGGTCCCATTTGTTTATTTTCATTTTTATTTGCCTTTCTCTAGGAGGTGGGTCAAAAAGGATCTTCCTGTGATTTATGTCATAGAGTGTTCTGCCTATGTTTTCCTCTAAGAGTTTTATAGTGTCTGCCCTTACATTTAGGTCTTTAATCCATTTTGAGTTTATTTTTGTGTATGTATGGTGTTAGGGAGTTTCATTTCATTCTAATTTTATTCTTTTACATGTAGCTGTCCAGTTTTCCCAGCACCACTTATTAAAGAGGCTGTCCTTTGTCCACTGTATATTCTTGCCTCCTTTATTAAAGATAAGGTGGCAATATGTGCGTGACTTTATCTCTGGGCTTTCTATCTTGTTCCATTGATCTATACTTCTGTTTTTGTGCCAGTACCATACTGTCTTGATTACTGTAGCTTTGCAGTACACTCTGAAGATAAGGAGCCTGTTTCCTCCAGCTCCGTTTTTCTTTCTCAAGATTGCTTTGGCTATTCGGGGTCTTTTCTGTTTCCATACAAACTATGTAATTTTTTGTTCTATTTCTATGAAAAATTCCAGTGGTAGTTGGACGATGATTGCATTGAATCTGTAGATTGCTTTGGGTAGTAGAGTCATTTTCACAATGTTGATTCTTCCAATCCCAGAACATGGTATATCTCTCCATCTATTTGTGTCATCTTTCATTTCTTTCATCAGTATCTTATAATTCTCTGCATGAAGGTCTTTTGTCTCCTTAGGTAAGTTTATTCCTAGGTATTTTATTCTTTTGGTTGCAATGGTTAATGAGAGTGTTTTCTTAATTTCACTTTCAGATTTTTCACCATTAGTGTATAGGAATGCAAGAGATTTATATGTATTAATTTTGTATCCTACTACTTTACCAAATTCACTGATTAGCTCTAGTAGTTTTCTGGTAGCATCTTTATTGATTTGAGCCTTCTCCCTTTTTTTCTTGATGAGTCTGGCTAAACAATTTTGTTTACCTTCTCAAAGAACCAGCTTTTAGTTTTATTGAGCTTTGCTATTTTTTCCTTCATTTCTTTTTCATTTATTACTGATCTGATCTTTATGATTTCTTTCCTACTGCTAACTTTGGATTTCTTTTGTTCTTCTTTCTCTAATTGCTTCAGGTGTAAGTTTAGGTTGGTTATTTGAGATGTTTCTTGTTTCTTAAGGTAGGATTGTATTGCTATAAACTTCCCTCTTAGAACTGCTTTTGCTGCATCCCATAGGTTTTGGGTCATCATGTTTTCATTGTCATTTGTTTCTAGGTATTTTTTGATTTCCTCTTTTACTTTTTCAGTGATCTCTTGGTTATTAAGTAGTGTGTTGTTTAGCCTCCTGTTTGTATTTTTTACAGACTTTTTCCTGTAATTCATATCTAGTCTTAGTGTTGTGTTTGAAAAAGATACTTGATACAATTTCAATTTTCTTAAATTTTCCAAGGCTTGACTTGTAACCCAAGATATGATCTAGACTGGAGAATGTTCCATGAGCACTTAAGAAGAAAGTGTATTCTGTTGGTTTTGGATGGAATGTCCTATAAATATCAATTAAGTCCATCTTGTTTAATGTATCCTTTAAAGCTTGTGTTTCCTCGTTCATTTTCATTTTGGATGATCTGTCTATTGGGGAAAGTGGGGTGTTAAAGTCCCCTACTATGATTGTTTTAATTTCGATTTCCCCTTTTATGGCTTTTAGTATTTGCCTTATGTATTGAGGTGCTCCTATGTTGGGTGCATAAATATTTACAATTGTTATATCTTCTTCTTGGATTGATCCCTTGATCATTATGTAGTGTTCTTCTTTGTCTCCTGTAATAGTCATTGTTTTAAAAGTCTATTTTGTCTGATATGAGATTTGCTACTCCAGCTTTCTTTTGATTTCCATTTTCATGGAATATCTTTTTCCATCCCCTCAGTTTCAGTCTGTATGTGTCCTTAGGCCTGAAGTGGGTCTCATGTAGAAAGCATATATACGGGTCTTGTTTATGTGTCCATTCAGCCAGTCTCTGTCTTTTGGTTGGAGCATTTAGTCCATTTACATTTAAGGTAATTATAGATATGTATGTTCCTAACCCCATTTTCTTAATTGTTTTGGGTTTGTTATTGTAGGTCTTTTCCTTCTCTTGTGTTTCCTGCCTAGAGAAGTTCCTTTAGCATTTGTTGTAAAGCTGGTGTGGTGCTGCTGAATTCTTTTAGGTTCTGCTTGTCTGTAAAATTTCTAATTTCTCTGTCAAATCTGAATGAGATCCTTACTGGGTAGAGTAATCTTGGTTGTAGGTTCTTCTCCTTCATCACTTTAAATATGTGCTGCCACTCCCTTCTGCTTGCAGAGTTTTTGCTGAAAGATCAGCTGTTAACCTTATGGGGATTCCCTTGTGTGTTTTTTGTTGTTTTTCCCTTGCTACTTTTAATATTTTTTATTTGTATTTAATTTTTGATAGTTTGATTAATATGTGTCTTGGCATGTTTCTCCTTGGATTTATCTTGTATGGGACTCTCTGTGCTTCCTGGACTTGATTAACTATTTCCTTTCCCATATTAGGGAAATTTTCTACTATAATCTCTTCAAGTATTTTCTCAGTCTCTTTCTTTTTCTCTTCTTCTTCTGGAACCTGTATAATTCGAATGTTGGTGCATTTAATGTTGTCCTAGAAGTCTCTAAAACTGTCCTCAATTCTTTTCATCCTTTTTTCTTTTTTCTGCTCTGCAGTAGTTATTTCCACTATTTTATCTCCAGGTCACTTATCCATTCTTCTGCCTCAGTTATTCTGCTATTGATCCCTTGTAGAGAATTTTTAATTTCATTTATTGTTTTTTTATCACAGTTTATTTGCTCTTTAGTTCTTCTAGGTCCTTGTTAAACATCTATTTTCTCATTTTGCTTAACTTACTGTGTTTGGGGTCTCCTTTTTTCAGGCTGCAAGTTTGTAGTTCCTTTTGTTTTTGGTGTGTGTCCCCAGTGCCTAATGTTGGTTCAATGGGTTGTGTAGGCTTCCTGGTGGAGTGGAGTAGTGCCTGTGTTTTGGTGGATGAGGCTGCATCTTGTCTTTCTGGTGGGCAGGTCCACGTCTGGTCGTGTGTTTTGGGCTGTCTGTGGCCTTATTATGATTATAGGAAGCCTCTGTGCTAATGGATGGGGTTGTGCTCCTGTCTTGCTAGTTGTTTGGCATAGGGTGTCCAGCACTGTAGCTTGCTGCTCATTGAGTGGAGCTGGGTCTCGGCATTGAGATGGGGATCTATGGGAAATATTTGCCATTTGATATTACGTGGAGCTGGGAGTTCTCTTGTGGGCCAATGTCCTGAACTTGGCTCTCCTATCTCAGAGGCACAGCCCTGATGCCTCGCTGGAGCACCAAGAGCCTGTCATCCACACAGCTCAGAGTAAAGGGGAGAAATAAAAAAAGAAATAAAGAATTAAATAACATTAAATAAAATAAAAAATACAATAAAATAAAGTTATTAAAATAAAAATTATTAAGAAAATTTTTTTTTAATTAATAAAAAGAAGAAACAGAGAGAAGCCTAGGACAAATGGTAAAAGCAAAGCTATACAGACAATATCACACACAGAAGCATACACATACACACTCACAAAAAGAGAACAAGGGAAAAATATATATATATATCGTTGCTCCCAAAGTCCACCTCAGTTTGCGATGATTTATTGTCTATTCAGGTATTCCACAGATGCAGAGTACATCAAGTTGATTGTGGAGATTTAAGCCACTGCTCCTGAGGCTGCTGGGAGAGACTTCCCTTTCTCTTGTTCATTCACACAGCTCCTGGGGTTCAGGTTTGGATTTGGACCTGCCTCTGTGTTTAGGTCGCCTGAGAGCATCTGTTCTTCACCCAGACAGGAGGGGGTTAAAGGAGCAGCTGATTTGGGGGCTCTGGCTCACTCAGGCCGGGGGGAGGGAGGAGTATGGAGTGTGGGACAAGACTGAGGTGGCAGAGGCCGGCATGATGTTGCACCAGCCTGAGGCGCCAAAGGCAATTGTCTCTTAATCTAGAATGTAGGTATCTTTTGAGTTCTATCTTAGTTGAAAATCTTCTCCCTCTTTTTTTAAAACTTTGCCATAAGGAAAAACACTAGGTGTAGTGGTCCTAGTGGTGTAGCTGGTCCTCAGGACCTCAAATCCTTTCTTGGATTGTAGACCATAGGCCAACCAGCCTGGAAGGCTTGTCTCTAGAATGTATTTCTAACCCCAAAATTAATACTCAGAGAGCTTATCATAGTCGCTTGAGGTCATGCGCAGAGCAGCAAAAAGTTTGAGTCACTCAAAGTTCTTGTTCCCAACAAGATGACACTCTCTCTTCTGTTTCAGCTCTCCCACTGTAAAATGTGTCATTTTTGTGTTTTTGTTAGTGATTTTGCTGTTTAAAATGCCCCCCAGCCATAGTTTGGAAGGATTGTCTAGTGTCCTTAAGCACAAGAAGACTGTGATGTGTTTTACAGAGAAAATACATGTGTTAGATCAGCTTTTTAGGCATTAGTTGTATTGCCCTTGGGTGTGAGTTCAGTGTTAATAAATCAATAACACTACCCATCCAGGAAAAAGAAAGAAAGAAATATTCTGATCTGTACATGAGTCTGCTTCATAAAGTGCTAAAGTCAAACCTACAGTGTATGATGAAGCTATGGGAAAGACAGAAAAGGGGTTACAATTGTGGATGTATGAGGTGATAACCAATTTCAAAAGCTTAGTGGCCAGCATTGCTATCAGGCTAAAGCCAAATACATTTTAGGTCATGTTACCCAGGGTCAAGAAAATGTTAGGAGAAAAGGTTACTGTGTTATTATTATAAAGAAATACTGCATCCAATTAATTATTTGTAACAACTATATATTAAATAAGATATCTTTTAATAGAAACACACACAAAACAAGTTTATTTATTGATTGGTTAACAAAAATGTTGTGACCAGTAGCTTGCAGGAAATTAACCTCCAATTTCTCCCAGAGAAATGGCTTAGTATTCGCTAATTCTATTTACCCTAATTATTTCCTTTTTCAGGCTAGTAGCTACTATTTACCTTTCAGATTTATATTTTCTTACCCAGATCAAGAGGAACGATTCCACTCAAACTCAATTGCTTGATACCTGGTATTAATATAATTCTCTTATTTGATTTTCTTGTCCCCAGCCACTTCCTCTTTCAACCTGTCCTGTTAATTATAAAATATCTGCTTATTTATTTTTAAAAAAATCATTGAGCATAGAAAATATTTTACTCAGGTTGCTCTCTCATTCAAGGACCTAAAATATTGGTAAATTGTCAAGCATAGATTGGTTATATTTTTGGTTATTAAAAATTATATTTAATATTCTATCTCTATCCCACCCAATCTTATTTCTCACTGTGTCTATGCTTGCATTCTCTAATCAAGTGTTGTGTCTTTTAGCATTTTGATAAACTTCATGTCTTTCCATATCTTGAATTTGCTTATGTTCAAAAGATGGATGAATTTGCTTATGTTCAAAAGATACTTATGTTCAGCAATGAGCATCAGGGTAGAGAAGAAAACAAGAAAAAAAAATCGGACAAAAAGACCTTCTAGGCTGGTTTCTGCAGCCTAAGCTCAGGAAGTCAAATGTACAGTATAAAAATGAGTATTGCAAACTCCACTTTGTTTTTTCTGAACATGTTATCAATATGGGCAAATTAAGTAAGTAGACTTTGTAGATGTTTTGTACATTTACGCCAGTAGAGAAGTTTTTTGAGAATTTACTCCATACATAATAGCCAGTTCCTAGAAATATGAGAATAGTAATTAACAATCTAATAGATGGGAGAAATATAAACTTGTTTGAATTTCGATAACTTTGTCACATACTGAAGTTCAGAGAAGTACTCAGTTTCCTGAAGTGTTGAGATGCAATTTGAAGGAGTAGCCCAGGAATGAGGAGGGGTTCAAGCCTGACATGAAATGGAAGTGATGTAATTGACGGTCCAGGTGTCATTTTAAGCCAAATTTAGGTCCAGTTCTTATGTAGACCTGAACCACTAAAGGGCTAATAAACTTGATAATACTTCTCTCATTGGTCAAAATTGTGTCATAGATGAAAGAATCTTGGGACAATAAGGTGGAAGAAAATAGCAATTTCATCTACTGAGTTTAGGAAAGATAAGTTTTGATTTTCTTTACCTATGGTACTTGATCTACATACCCCACATACACTTTAGCCCTTTTCCACACAAAATAATTGATATATTGCTATAATATGTGCTTATTTTATGGAAAAACCAATTAAAAGTAAGAACAGATAATCTATGTAATTATTTACTTCTTTATATTTTATGTCAATTAATTTCTGTCTTATAGTTTACTTGTGTTTCTTTCCATTTTATAAGTACTGACAAAGAGTAAGAAATCAATTGTACTTAAATAATAAGTTAATATGCATGATTTGTCTCACCTTGGTCTTAGATGCAAGAAGTCAAGCGTATTAATCAAAGATTTGTTCAAGGATATTAAAGCTTTATATTTTTTCAAAAAATCTCACTTTTGGAGCTTCCCTGGTGGCGCAGTGGCTGAGTCCACCTGCCAATGCAGGGGACACGGGTTCATGCCCCGGTCCGGGCAGATCCCACATGCCGCAGAGCAGCTAGGCCTGTGAGCCATGGCTGCTGAGCCTGCACGTCTGGAGCCTGTGCTCCGCAACGGGAGAGGCCACAACAGTGAGAGGCCCGCGTACAGAAAAAAAAAAAAAAAGAAATCTAACTTTTGAATTCTAACAAACTTAACAAATAATATGTATGCTCTATAGTTATGAAATTCACAAGAATGGAAGTATTTCTTTCATCACCATAGAGTTTTTTAAAAATCCTTAAAGTTTTATCAGAGTTAGAACCATAACTTTTCCTGGTATTTCCACAGGAATATGGATTTCTGCATCTTTAGTAGATTAGAAAGAATACTAAAATATTTTAATGCAATGGGGACCATCCTTCTCTTCCTCTCAAGATTTTTTTGACAATATTTTGTGTTTCTTAGGAATGGGTCTTCTTATATTTCACTCATTAATTCATTGAGTAATTTTTATTGACTTATACTATATCCTAAATATTGTTCTAGGCTTGAAAGATTCATCATTGAATAAAACAGACAAATATCTCTGCCCTGCTGAAGTTTTAATTATATAGATGTCACCAAGAAAGATGAAAGAGTAAAACGATTTTATTTTTAAAGCCAGGACTAGAAGAAAATGCAGTTTGTAATATACCTTAGAGATCCTGAATAAATCTTCTTTACAATATGAACTATATTTTGTCCCCTCACCTATTGGCTTTTATTGGCAGCTTCATGATTTACATATGAATGAGTGTGGAATTTTCTCTGGATCACCTACAGTGTATTACATATTTGGAAAAGTTTAAAACAAACTTTGCCCATAGATCATATCAAACTCATGAATAAATCATGAATAAACATTGCCTTTTCTTAAATAAAATACTTACACATATACAAATAAATAGTTATGTACTTTGTATATTTACACATATACTTGTAAATACATGATGGAAAATATTCAGTGCCTTAAATATGAATAGGAATCATTTTCAAAGCGTGCACTTACAAAATATTATTTTATGCAACTTTCTGTACAAATAAGAAAAATATATAACTTCAGTACCCTTTTATTCAGTCATGGGACTCCTCTAGCAAGATTTTTTTTAATCTGCTTATTTTTAGTCCTTTCATTTACTCAAGAAATATAATTTAAATTATATGCTATGTAAGAAGAAAATACTTTCTGAAAGCTTTTTGGAGTTCACTTTTAAAAGACTTTTTCAGCATTGGAAACCACAATTGATGATTAATACACTCAGAATGCTATTCTTTGGCCTCCAGTATTATAAACGTTTTTGCTTTAATGATTATTCATGTGCAACTCACTAAAGTGGATAATATGGGAAGGAAACAGGAAGAAACCAAGTGAGGATACAGGGAGGAAAACATTTTAAGTATGACAAGAAAAAAATGGGTTTACTTAGTCTTTATTTGGCACTTAGCAGGTTTTAAATAAATGTACCCCTGAGATACATCCATCAGACTAAAAGTAATGTACCTATCGAAGAGTTTTACAGAATTTTTTAATAGAACCATATCTGAAATGCTTTGTGCTCCTGGTGTGTGTGCAACTACTTATATTATTCAAAAAATACAAGTCTAGAATGAGTAATCATGGTTTAATTTCTTAAAAGCATAATAGGTTTTACTCAATTACTAATGGTTTTGAGTACTGTAGCTTAATAGATCTCTGTTATGGCAATAAAAGATAATTATAAAAAGGTTAAATTCACTTAACCCCTTGGACTTCATGATTCGAGACATTCAATGTAATCTAAAGATCATCCCACTACTGAGGTTCATTCTTAAAATAGCTTCCCCAGGAGCATTTTCACATGTATTTTTATTTTTTACCTCTTTAATTATTAATAGTGAAAAAACTTTTGATATATTAAAAAATTCATATCAAAGATGATTCATATCATATAAATAACTGAAAGTCAACTCTGTCCACTATTTGAACACAAAATTGTCCATTACGTCTTGCTTATTATTTTCAATCCATGATAAATTTACTCTATATGAGAATAAAATATACATTTTTTGTTTGTTTGTTTTTGTGGTACGCGGGCCTCTCACTGCTGTGGCCTCTCCCGTCGCGGAGCACAGGCTCCGGACGCGCAGGCTCAGCGGCCATGGCTCACGGGCCCAGCCACTCCGTGGCATGTGGGATCCTCTCGGACTGGGACACGACCCCATGTCCCCTGCATCGGCAGGCGGACTCCCAACCACTGTGCCACCAGGGAAGCCCCAAAACATACATTTTTAATATTAATTATTTGACGGTTATTTTTATTAGATTGTGCCATGTCTTCTTTTTTTTTTGGCTAAACACTCATACTGCTATCTAATTCTTATGTATACCTGTTTTATCTTTACAACTTGAGGGCAATATCTTAAGTAAAACTTTTAGAACCTCTTATGGTGGGCCCAGTACTTTAGATGGTAGGCAAATATTAATAACTGTTGCTTGAATGGCCTCTCTGTTCCTATTCTAAAGCAACATGTGTAGTGGAAAATGGTTGTCCTTTTATATGGAACAAGATTCTTTGGTCAAGTGACACTGTATCCATACACATAGGACTTCAAGGAAAATAAAACAGATAATATAGGTAGCTTACCCAATGACTCATGCCAAGTAAATACTAACTTACATTTACTGTGGTTTTATTTTATTATAGAAACTGTTTCATGTACTTTGTGTATATTATTTTATTTAATCCTCAAAATATTCAAGGCAGTTGTTATGATTATGCCAGTGTACTAGTTAGGTAGCAGACTAAGGCAACAAGAGTTCAAGCAACTGGGCTAAGGCCATCCAGTAAGTGGTGGAGCTATGATTCAAAACACACAGTCCAGAGTTCCAGGAGCCACAAGTTCATGCACTAGGCTCTGTTGCCTTTCATTAGTGCAGGAATCTTAGAAATAAATCCAGGTCTCTTTGAAATAAGCTTTTGCAATCTTTCATTGGTGTGTTAGGTTGATAAGATTTGGGATTTTATTTTAATGTTTTTTAAAAATATTATTTCTCAAGTGATTTTATAATAAATTGCAATCCAGTAAACAAAGCATTTATAATATAATTGCAAATAAAATTGTAAATGTATTTAATTTTGATCTTTTTCTTGAACAATTGATATATTGTACAATATATTTGTGTATAAATGAAATGCTTATCTGAAATGTCATGGAAACTAAATTAACATTAAGCTAAGTAGTTAGATAGAAGTTGAGAATATCTGTGAAAATTTAGGCTTCTTTCTTCATGAATAGAGTTGCCTCCTTTACTCTCTAGACCCAGGCTACAAATGAGGGTAGCATTTATTGATCATATGATATGCGCCATGAACTGCTGAAGGTGTTTTTCTCATGCCCTTTAAATCCTCACACAATCCTATTTTATATGTCTTAATACAGCCAATTTATAGTTAAGGTTATAGAAATTCACAGAGGTGACAGTAATCAGAACTTATCAAGAAACGGAATTCAAGTAGCTTCAAATTCCAGTTTCTTTTATAATACAAAATAACTACTCTTCAGAACACATTGTGTTAGAAACTGAATTTCTGGCTAATATAATTTCTTATTGATTACAGTAATAATATTTTAGTGTTCTGATTTTTCAGGTCATTACTGAACATTATCTTAATGTATTTCAATCATAGAAAATGTATTGGGTAGAATGGTTTTGGGGATCATATGAGCAATGAAAATTTAGATGATGTTTTGACTATTAATATAAAATTGTATCTAGCTGTTATATCATTGTTTATGATGTGTCTAGAAAGGTGATTTTTATCATGGGTTATACATAATTCAATTTAGATATCATGACTTAAGACCAATCAAATGTTTTATTTAAATAATTAATATTACCTCTCTACTGTAATTTAGAAATTAACTTTATGCATTTCTCATTAAAAAAACATTTAATCATATCTGCATTCTCAATTCTGGCACTTACCAGACCCATAACATTGGACAACTTACTATCCTTTCTGGCTCTCAGTTTTCTCAGCTGTAAAATAAGTCAGAAATATTTACATCACAGTGTTGTGGGTATTAAATGAGTTTGTACATGTAAAAAAATAGCAAGACAAGTCATATACATAATTAGAAACTGATAAATGTTAGCTGTAGTTAAAGAGTTATTTCTCACCTATCTCTCTTGACAAAACTCAATGTAAGAGAAACAGTGAACATTACTTTTATATTAAACAGTCATTTTCTCATTTAAATGCAGGCACTTTATTTTTTAAAGTAAAATTGTAAGCATTTGTTTTATTACATGCTTTATATCGATTTATAATTGTATTACAATTTTAAAATTAACATCAGGTTATGTGTCTAGTAAGTTTCTTGCAGCATGGAGATTTTATTTTTTTCCACTAAATTACAACACTATTGACTAAGAGATTAGTGTAGCAACCACAATATAAAGTCATAAATATTACTATCTTTTATTAAATTATAACAATGAAATTTAATTTTGGTAGCTATTTGAAAGCTTTGAGTGCTTTATGGAACTGCTTTTTAGCTTCTGGAAGGAATATGTGCATGTGTTTGTTGTTCACATATGCTCTTTCCATCATCATTAACCATGGCTGGTTTAGTGGATATTGTTATTTAACTGATGCAAAAGAAGTATAAGTAAGTTTCTTTGTCATTTCTTCATGAAAGATTAACATTTAAGACCACAAAACCAATTAGTTGTCTTTATTAAGTTTTTGCGGTAAAGCATTGGCATTTGTCCAAAAATAATCCAAATAAGTCAGGTAGATATTGTCTTAGCATGTATCAACAAATAATTATAAGGTCAAAACTTTTAAAATTATTTAAAATGTTTTCACTCAGAGACTAAAAAACATATCTGAAAACTAGATTTGAAAACTAGATTTTTAAAATTTTCTTCAAATGTGAATATATTAAAATCAAAATACAAAATCACATTAAAATACAAAATCATATTCTACATAATAAACTCTGACACACTAAATAAGCACAGTGGTCTTTTATATTGATTATGCTCTAGACATGTAGAATATTTTAAGGATTTTCCTTAAATTTTTTGTCAAATATCTTACATATTTCAGTGTAATTCAACAAACATTTATTTGGCACTTACAATTCCAAGAACTTGCTATATTCTAGGAGAAATATATTTAATAAAATGCATTTGCTACCCTCCAAGCACTTATTGATTACCAGTAGGAAAACATAAAGTATATTATATTAGATCTTAAAGAAGGAAGCCGCCACAAGGTGCTAAGTGATTACAAAGGGGACAATTAGCTCTATCTTCAATTTCAGGGAAGCCTTAAGGAAGCAACATTTCCCCAAATGTAATTATAAAAATTTCAATAGTGCTGTATGAATGTCAGCCACTTCAATTACATTCTCCATAATACCCACAGCAACACTGCAACGGAGACAATATTATCCCTAGTTTACAGATGAGGAAACTGGCATTCAAATATATTGTATAATTTAAAAAGATTGCACATTACTAAGTGAAGGTCCAAGAATCAAATATAAAAACAAAAATACAGTATCATGGTCATAGTTGGCATTAGACAGTTTTACTTACTGTTAAGTTTCTATGCAAACTTCACTGTTGCTTCAACCCCACTTACACTCCCCACCTTTTCTTACAGAAAAAGGGATAAGTATCTCTCCCTCTTGAAACTGGGTCCAAGGAATTGACCTATTGTAAGCATTGCTCTTAGTCTAAGAAAATTCTGGCAATCAGAACATCAGGAGTGAACATTTACTGTCTTAACCTGAAAAATGTTAATAACATCACAAAAAGTTTGTTCTTATTGATGATTTTTCAGTAACAATATGTAGTAAGATGATCCACTTAATGAGAAAGATTCCCCCACAATAAAGAAAAAAATGTTGATAAGACCTTTTACATCAATAAAGGCGTAAGTCCATGTTTTTGATTTTGAATATTCAATAGTTGGATGTTTTTAAAGTACCCTGAAGATTTTTCATATTCTGAAAAAAGACCCTTTGTTATTCACACTTTAGCAAATGAATTCCCTCTAGCATGATTTTATTTGATTTTATCCACATATTCCATTTGATATATCAACATACTTATGTGTAGTGAATAGTACAGGTTCATAAATATTTTAAATTAATAAACATGTCCCATTGTCTTCTACACCCACTAAGCATATAGTTTTTATTTCTCTCACCTTTTAAAATGAGATAGTCAACAGATTCTTCTACATTTAATTCATCCAATAGATAAAAGATCCAATGGTCATGCATTTGTTTTAATTTTTTTTTTTAATTTAACATTTAGCATTTTAAAAATTGAACATCTCTATTGGAGTATAATTGCTTTACAATGGTGTGTTAGTTTCTGCTTTATAACAAAGTGAATCAGCTATACATAGCTATACATAGCATTTGTTTTTCATGTAGCTGAATATTGTCATTTGAAATGTATGAAATGTATTACCAAAGGCAACACTGAAAATTAAATATAAACTAAAAATAATTAAAAATGTGAATTAAGGAGACCCCATGTCACTAAATGTAGCATAAGTAGAGTAACAAATTGTCAAAGAATCCTAAAAAATATTGATAAAGTCTAGTCCTAAAACTCCTGAAAACTATAAATTTCGGAATCTGTTTCATGAACATCATCTCTAAGTTATATACTAGTCAAGAGAAGAGCACAGTTAGATAGTATCTAGGTTGCAGTCATGTCTTCTTAATTAGGGAAGGTTTGCTGCATATTTATTCCCATATGTAAAGGACTTAAGGCAGCAGGGAGCCCAAGAAGTTGTTATTGGGCAAGCTAACGTAGAACTACAACTGAGGGGAAGGGAACAATTTGTAAATTACCTGGACGAGCTGTGAGTTTATAGGCATAAGGTGACACCTAGTTTGCACTGCCATTAGAATGTTGGATAGCTCATTTGTACAAAGCTTTAGCCAGCCTGGTGTAAAGTGGCACACTTACACCCAGTGACAGTTTCTCAAGGTAGCAATGGAGGCCATCAACCACAGTAGAAAGAAATGTTCTGTTGGCATGAAACATTTTTTTTTTTTTGCCAGAATTTATTTATGCATTCATTTGTTCATTAATTCCTTTCAGCTAGTATTATTGTGCATCTTTCTAAATATTATTGTGCAGGGGATGCCACAGGGAGAAAAAAGTGTCCCCGCTTTAGATTGGCTCACTATCTAGTGGGAAACACATACACATAGACAATTAAAGAAAACAAACTTTTAGTTAGCATACAAGTAGAAGTGGTCAATTTTATAAAACAAGCCATGGAAACTTTCCCAGAAGAAGTGATAATTGAATTTTATCTAAACAGACTAATAGAAATTAATGAAGGGAATATAGAAAGGATTATTCCTGACAAAGAGTATGATGTGTACAAAAAACAGAAGCATGGAAATATTTAAGAAATTAGGTTTGAAGAGTGGAAAGCTGCTGTCCGCGAAGTTGAGAACACATTATTTCTTCCAAAGTCATACAGCATCTGTGAAATGCCCGGCAGCCATGTTTTAAGACTACTGTTTTCTTTCCAGTGACACTCTGAAACCACTTTTATTTTCCCATTTATTACCAGAGGAAACAAATTTCTAGGCCACCCCTGTCTCATGACAGCATACAGTTTCTAATTAATGTTTTTGTCTTAATCCTGCTTTCTAAACAGTAACTAATTTCAAACCCTCCCATACTTTCCTTGGGCTCTCCGTCAGCCCTATTCCAAACCTTACAAAATATGTTTATCTCCTCCCTCTCTTTGAGTAGCAAGCATTCTACCGTTTCTCTGTGGTGCCCTCCACTGATGCAGCCAGTCAATGTCTGATTTTGTCACACTACAGGCTTGTGTCTGATTGTTTTTTGCTATTTGCCTTGAACAGGATAAGAAAGTAAACAGTCAAATTGAGAAGGATCTTGTAGGACCCCTGGGAAATACAGCTTCATGATTAGGGGTGCAGACTCTATATCCAAATCGCAGAGTTTGAATCTACTCTATATTACTGACTACCTCTATAATCAAATAGCTTAACCTATACTTGTCTCAATTTCTTCATCTGTTAATAGGACAATAATAGTACTTCCCTTAGAGAGGTGTGTGTGTGTTTTTAACTGAGTTAATATCTGCAATATGTTTAGAAAGACAACCATGTATGTTAGTTATTATATATTATGTTAAGAAACTTGGATCTCTTTTTATAAGCAATGAGTAGGAGTATGAATGCATGTAACTCTTAGACCATTAAGCACCTGAGAATTGAAAATATTTAAGAGGACATGATTGGAACAAGAATATCAGTCAAGAGACCTTTAAAATAGATTTATGAATGACTGAAGTAGAGTCCTGAAGGTAAAGTCAGAACAAACACGTTGACTGAAATATTTGAGAACTGACATCACCTAGACCTTGTTATTTATTACAAATGTCTACATGCAGGCATGCATGAAATGTTTGTATGTTCATGCTGTGATTGCAATATAATTGTGATCATATAGAACATACAATTATAGATATACAGGTTGCAATTTATAAATACTTCTAAGTCAATTCATTTAAAGTATCTGAAAAAAGAGTGGTTTGGATGCAATATATGCAAAATTAATACCAGCCAGTTTTACTGACAATTACTTTTGATTTCATCACATGATCTATGAGACAGAAAATATATTTAAACTTACTGGGAATATGCTGAATTGTGTCTTATTTAATCAGTTCATTTAATGCCTAGAAACCAGTCTATGTAGTTAAATGTGTGAACAAAATGTGAATACATATGTGTGAAGGTCATAAGTGATTGACTAATTGAATATAGCCACTTGGAAACATGGCATTAAAATGGGTTGGTCAGTCAATTAAGTAAGACTTCTTGGAATCTGCAAGATGACATTGGCAATTCAGAATTCATAAACTGGTTTGTAAATAGAGTACTAGAAGAATAGAAATTATGCAAATCACAACCCCCTTCAGTATTTAACAAATGTCATCATTTCAAAGCACAAATCAGGAACTGACAGCTTACTATTAAATATTAGACTTGTAATTCTGGAGCTGCTAGATGAGTGTCTTTTCAGAAACAAGAATGTAAATCTAAGGGTGAATAACTGACCTTAAAGAGAAAGCTCATATGTCTACCTTTTTTTCTACAATTTTTATTTTCCAAATATAAATGTAAGTATCTAAAGAAAAATGTCTAGGTAAAAAATAAGTTGGGCTCAGTTACAAATTTACCTTTATTAGGTTCTGTTTATCTATACCATTGCTTTTTGGTTCATTTCAATTTTGAAACTTTCCAGTAATCTCCCATAGCTTATGCAAACGATATATATGATGAGTGTTTACAATTTCCTTTTGTCAAATTATGGGTGAGATGGGTAAATTATAGGTGGATGATATTTTTAATTGTGTTGTTTATTTTCTTAATGAGGGATTTTAAAATTTCTTTGTATACTTTGGATGTACATCATTTATCATATGTGTGTTCTGCAAATATTTTCTCCCAGTCTATGGCTAGGATTTTCATTCTCTTAATGACTTTCAGAGACCAGAGTTTTTAATTTTAATAAAGTCCAACTTATTACTCTTTTCCTTTCATGGATCATGCTTTTGAGGTTGAATCTAAAATTCATTAACAAACCTAAGTTCAGATAGATTTACTTTCAGAAGTTTTATAGTCTTTCATTTTATATTTACAATTATGATTCATTTTTAGTTTAATTTTATTTAACTTTTAAGGTCTGTGTCTATTTTCATATGTCTGCATATGGACATTCAATTTTTCCAGCATAATTTATTGAAAAAACTGTCCTTTCTCTGTTGAATTGCCTTGGCATCTTTGTCAAAAATCAGTTGACTATATTTGTATGGATCTATAGCTTGCCTCTATTCAGTTCTATTGAACTATGAGTCTATTCTGTAACCAGTACCATATTTATTTTATTATGGTAGCTATATAATAAGTTTCAAAATGGGGTAATGTGAGTTCTCCAACATTTTTTCTGCAGTACTGTGCTGGCTCTTCTAGATCTTTTGCTTTTCCATATACATTTGAGAATCAGCTTATTGATATCTACAAAAGAGCTTGCTGAGATTCTGACCGTGATTGTGTTGAATCTATAGATCAAGTCTGGAAGAATCACATCTTAACAATATTGATTTTTCCTATCCATGGACATGAAATATCTTCCCATTTATTTAGAACTTTGATTTCTTTGTCAATCTCTTGCAGTTTTCCATATAGAAATTCTGTACATATATCATTACATTCATATCAAAATATTTAATTATTTTAATGTTATTGTAAAACCAATGCTTTTTAAAAATTTCAAATTCCTATTGTTTATTGTTGGTAGATGGGAAAACAATTGGCATTTGCACATTGACCATGCACTTGTAACCCTGTTGTACTCCCTTCTTAGCTCCGGGACTTTATATGTAGCTTTTTTGATTTTCTCCAATGACAATCAGGCCATCTGCCAATAAAGACAATATCATTTCTTCCTTTCCAGTGTATTTTTTTTTTAATGTTTTACTTGTCTTATTTCACTAGCAAAGTCTTCCAGTATGATGTTGAATACTTGTGTTAAGAAAAGATGCTCTTGCTTTGTTCTAGATGTTATGGAGAAAGTATTTTGTCCTTCAATGTTAAGTATGATGTTAGCTGAAGCCTTTTATGGACAATCTTTATAAATTTTAGGAAGTTTTACACTTTTATAAGTACTTTTTTCTTTAAATGTTTGGTAGAATTTACCAGTAAAACCATATGGGCCTAGTATTTGCTTTTTTGAAAAGGTCATTAATTATGGATTCATTTTCTTTAAAAGACATAAAGATATTCAAATTATTTATTTCTCCTTATATGGGTTTTAGTAATTTGCACCTTTCAAGAAATGGTCTACTTCATGTAAATTATCAAATTTGTGGACATAAAGTAGTTAATAATTCGAACCCGCGTCCCCTGCATCAGCAAGCAGACTCTCAACCACTGCGCCACCAGGGAAGCCCTCTTATACCTTTTTTTTTAATCCTTGATTAGTGTTTCAAGATGTTTTGTAAAAGAAAAAAATCTTTTATTTTTTTAGAGAAACACTTTCATTTTGTTGATTTTTCTATTGTTTGACTATTTTCAATTTTATTATTTCTGCTCTAATTTTACTTCTTTATTCTTTTAATCACATTCTTTTACTTCTTTATTCTTCTGATTTCTTTAGGTTTAAATTGATTTTCTTTCTCTGGGTTTCTAAAGTGGAAGCTGAGGTTATTGATTGAATATCTTTCTTCTTTTCTAATATGTTTTTGTAGTACTATAAATTTTCCTGAGCACTGCTTTCACTGTATCCCACAAATTTGTAACATTGAATTTTTACTTTAATTTAGCTAGAAATTTTCTTTCTTTAATTTCTTTTAAGACTACTTCTTTGACACCTATGTTACTTAAAAGAGTACTTTTTAATCACCATTTTTTTGAGGTTTTTCCAGTTATCTTTTTGTGTTATTAATTTCTAGTTCAATTCCTTTATGTCCTGAGAAAATACTTTGTATGATTTCTAGTCTTCTAAATTTGTTAAGGCATGTCTTATGGCCCAAAAGTGTAGTCTACCTTAGTAAATGTTCCATGTTAGCTTGAGAAGAATATGTATTCTGCTGTTGTTCGATGAAATATTCTATAAATGTCAATTAGATCCAGTTGATTTTGGGGGCTTTTCTGTTTACATGTATCAAACATATCTGTTTGAATATATAGAAATATGTTGAATTCCCCATCTAATAGTGGATTTGTCTGTTTATCTTTGTAGTTCTATCAATTTTTGCTTCGTGTATTTTGATGCTCTGTAGTTAGGTTGATACATATTAACAATTGTTTTTTCTTCTTGGATAACTGACCTCTTTATTGTTATGCAATGCCCTTCTCTTTCCCTAATATTTTTTCTTATTCTAGAATTTATTTTGTCTTAAATTAACATATCAACTCCATTTTTCTTTTGATTAGTATTACCATGGCATACTTCCTCCAACTCTTTACTTTTAACTATCTTTGTCATTATATTTAAAGGGGGAATCTTTCAGACAATATATTTTGGGTCTTGTTTCTCTTTCCACTCTTTTAAGCTCTATCTTTTAACTGATATATTTAGATCATTTATATTTAAAGTCATGTTTGATATAATTGCTTTAATATGTACCATGTTTATAGTTGTTTTTAAATTCATTGCATTAAGTCTTTGCTATTCTTTGCTCCTGCTCTAGCTTCACTAGTTTTAGTTGAGCATTTTATATGATTCCATTTTGTCTGTTCTCTTTGTGTAGCAATAATTCTTCTTTTAATTTTTTATGGTTGCCTAGAGTTTCCAATATACATTTTTAACTAATCTCATTCTAAATTCAAGTAACACTATACTTCTTCACATGTAGTGCAAGTACCTTACTACATTTATTTCCAATTTCTCCCTTCCTTCTCCTATTTGAATGAATGAATGAATGTTGTCATTCATTCAACTTAACTCTATGTTATAATCACAGAGTACAATATTATTATTCTTGCTTTAAACAAACCATTATAGTCCTAAAAATTAGATGGCCAAGCATAGGGTGCATGTTTAGAGCAAAAGGTCCTGAAATTTCTGAGGTTTTATCACTCACTAAGTGCTTTTCCAGCATATACCTGAGCATACTAATGCAAATATATCATTTCATATGACAGTCCTACAATTCATAAGATCCTTTCACTAACATATATCTTCTCTTCCCTCAAACCCATATGTAATTACTCCTTTAGTATTTTAATTCCAAGAAAAAGATTTACCACCTTGCATGTAAACTTATTTTAAGTTCATCTTGTTAAAATCCATCTCCTCATTCTAACCTATTCAGATATTTTAAGATGCAGAGTCTATTTTACAGAATATTTATAATCTTTCAGTTTCATAACTTTGCAAATCTAATAAATAGGCTTCCTATGTCTTCTTCCAATTCATTGGTGAGTGAAAATGAAGCATAGTTTTATAATACATACATTTTCAAGGACTCGTGACCCCTGCTTCCCCCACCAAGCAATTAATAATATTACTTTTGTTTGGCCAATGGGTCAATCACAAGTACTGTTTAGGAATAAAGAGCCTAGTTTTAATGCAGATGACAAGAGCAAGAGGCAACTTGTAGAGAAGTAGAATGGGTTTATGAACCTAGAATTCTAGAGGTAGCACACTTTTAAAGGCAAGTCCTATTTTGTTGAATTCTTTTGACTTGTATATCTTCATTTTTGCCTATGAATTAAATTCATTGTAGGTAGACCAAAATAATTAGCTTAATTTATTATTATAATATTTTATACTCATGGGCTGAATTGCAGTCGTTTTAGTCATAAAGATCATGACTGAACTTTCCTATTTTTTTTCCAACTAAACCTATATACAAATATTAGACAATAAGAAACTGACTTTAAAATGTACTGGTAGTTGTGATGTTTGTCACAAGCAAAGCCAAGGGCTTTGATAAAGAACCCAGGAGTTTCTTGATTATGTGAACTTAAGGCAAAGAAAACATTTTAATAATAATATTTTTCCTCAGCCAAGTTATTCCATTTAGAATACACTGAAAAAAATAAATATATATTCCACAAGAATGTCTCTACTATTGAAATGTGTCTATCAAAATATATCACACACCTGCAATTCTATGACTTCTGAGTACCTTATGTTTATTTACTGAAATAAGTATTTTTACTATGAAATTGCTATTAGCATAAAGTTTAAAAAGATGTGGTAGGTTTTAGCAAAAGTGAATGTACATATGTAAATAAGATAATCATGAGTGTGTAATTTATTTCATCATGGAGAGATAACTTGATAATATTAACATCTTTAATAACCTAAATAACTGCAACCATATTCAATATTCAGGATCTTCAAAACATTCACTATTAACAAACTTGGATCAAAACTCGAGAAATTTTTAAAAATCTAATTAGATAAAAATATGCAAAGTATTGATATATATTAAACAGTGGCTTATACATTTGGGAATCACTATAATCAATGTTATACATTAAGTTATGTCACTTAAAAAGATATGTTGTAACCCTAACTTCCCTTACCTCAGAATGTGATCTAATTTGGAATTGGGTCATTGTAGAGGTAATTAATTAATTAAGGTGATTGCATACTGGAGTAGGATTCGTCCATAGTCCAAAATAATTTGCATTCTCATAAGAAGACAGTCATGTAAAGTGGAGACACACAGAAGAATGCCACATGATGGCAGAGGCAGAGACTGGAGGGATGCAGCTACAAGACAAAGAAAGCAGAGGATGAGAGCTACCAACAAAAACTAGAAAGAGGCAGCAAAGGATCCCTCTACAGCTCTGAGAGGAAGCATGATTCTGCTTGATTTTGGACTTATAGCCTCCAGAAATGTGAGATAATACATTTCCACTGTTTTAAGCCACCCTAAGTTTGTGGCACTTAGTTTGGACAAACCTAGGAAACTAGTACAATTGCCAGAAATATTTGGGTATCAAATAGTATTAGAGTAATAAGTGGCTGCCTCAATAATTCATATATACTTAGCATATTGATTTGGGATATGTTGTACCAATACTATTACATTTAAGTATTTGAACTCTGGAGATATTAAGAATGGAATAAATAATATTTCAGTCATTCCAGGAATATTTATCAAGTGCTGTCCTCATGCCCAGCTTGTTATAAGAGCTTGGGATACACAGGTGAACAATATCTACAATGTTTCTCCTATGACAGAGGATTCTGGAAAGACTGATAGTAAACAAATATGAACTAAACAATAGCAACAACAAATAACAGTAAACATATTTTAACTGCTAATAAGTGCCATGGAGTTAAATAAATCATGGGAAATTCATCAAAGGAGTTTTGAGGGTTCAAAAGCACTGCTATTTTATTTAGAGTAGTAAGAAAAGGCCTCTTCATAATGGTGACAATTGAGCAGACACTCCGCTGAGGGAAGTGGGAGAAACAGTCATGTGTCAATCTGGAAAAGAGCTACCAGAAGAGAGAACAGAAAGTGTCCCAAGTTTGGAGAGGGCGAGAGTGTGAATGGAGGGGAGTGAGGAATAGAATGTTGGGAGATGGGACCACAGGGAGATGATGAAGAGCCATCACACGGGGCCTCAGCCATGGTAAAAACTTTAGCTTATTTTAGATGAGAAGCAATTGGTTGGTTTTGAATACAGTGATATAACATTCTTTGTATTTTAAAAGCATCACTTTCACTGCCTTGTAGAGACCAGAGTACAGAGCACAAGGGTAGAAGCACAAAGCATATTTGGGGGCTATTGCAAAAATTCATGTTTGGTGGGCTGAATAATAACCCTCTCCCAAATATTCATGTTCTAAAGCATGAAAATTGTGAATGTTACTCTATGTGGCAAAAGCGACTTTGCAAATGTGAAGTTAAGGATGTTGAGATATGGAAGTGAGTATGGATTATCTGGGTGGGACCAATGTAATCACAGGGTCCTTATAACAAGGGGGCATCATGAGGTTCAAGAGTAGGAGAGGATATGTGACAATGAAAGGAAACAGATGTAGGAATGATGTGCTTTGAGGATGGTGAGAGGGGCCATGAACGAAAGAATGCAGGCAGCACCTAGTAACCAGGAAAGGCAAGGAAATAGATTCTCTCCCTAGCGCCTCCAGAGAGAGCTTGGCCCTGCCAACATCTTGGTTCCAATCCAGTGGAATCCATTTCAGACTTCTGATTCCCAGAATTATAACACATGTGTTATTTTATGTCACTAAATTTGTGGTAATTTATTACAGTAGCAATAGGAAACTATTTCACCATGTGAAAGATGATGCTAAAAGTATATTAGAAGTACATTTAGGAGCTTCCCTGGTGGTCCAGTGGTAAAGAATCCGCCTTGAAAAGCAGGAGACGCGGGTTTGATCCCTGATCAGGGAATTAAGGTCCCACATGCCATGAGAAAACTAATCCTGTGTGCCACAAACTACAGAGCCCACGCACTCTGGAGCCCACGTGCTACAACTAGAGAGAAGCCTGCGTACCACAACGAAGAGCTCACATGGCCCAACGAAAGATCCCACATGCCTCAACGAAGATCCCGCGTACCGCGACTAAGACCCATCGCAGCCAACAAAAGTTCATTTAGTCAGAAGGGTCCAATTCTCATTACTTTCTGAGATAACATTAGCAAGATTGGCTAATGGTTTCAAAGTGTGTTGTGAGAGAGGAGTCAAGAATAACATCAGTGTTTTACCTTAAGCAAGTTTTAATTTTCAGAAATCGTTAAGGTAACAGAAAAGCTGCCTGAGAAAGAATGGAAATCAGGAGTTCAGTTTTGGATATCTCAGGTTTGAAATGCCTATTAGACATTGAAAAGGAGGTGTATGATAGAAAGTGGAATATGTAAAGACTCAGAGTTAGTGTGGAGATTATATTAAATTAAATTAAGTTACACATTTGGGAATAATAATTGTGCCATACATCTTCACACATAAATAAATGCATACATACCTTCATACATAAATACGTAATCTTCATACACAAATGCATGCATACATATATTATCTTTATACATAAATGCATACATACATATGTTATCCAATTTAGATTCATTTAACTCTCACAAGGCCCCAATTAACTCATTATTTTGTTGCCTGCTCCGTTTTTTATAAATCTGTAGCAAATGAGACTCAGAGATTTTAAAACCTATTAAAAGGTCTACTTTGTTACAAAGCTCAAAATATGTTTTACTGCCTTTATGTTTTACTGCTTCATGTTTAACAAAGAGATTTTATTTTCTTCAAACGCACTTATGAAGATGTAAGAGGTTTTAGTTTAAGGAATTTGAGGGCTGATCAAGGAAAAATATATGAACAAAAGAGCCAGTACCACACATAAAGCTTTTCTTGGAAATATTTGGACAGGGTTTCATGGCAGGAGAAATTCTTCACAGCACGAGATTATCCAGAGGCCACAGCGGACATTGGGGGCCATCACCCAGAAGGGAAATAAGGTAAGAGACCTCTGGGAAAATGGGGACCCAAGAGTGAGCTTACATGTGTAGATGATGTGCTCAGCATAATGTCAGGTCATCTTTGGGTCAGAGAGCTCAAAAAGGTCATCCCAAGTTAGGGTCTTATAACTATAAGACTCTATCTTATGAATAGCCTGCAGATACTGGGTGAAATTTCATGAGGTACGCAAAACAGCCAGGCTCTAAATGGCTAAAAATCTGCGTGTTTGGACTATTTTGGAAATACTTGCACGTGAAAAAAAATTTAGCTTGTTATCAGTGGGCTTTTGAGCAAATGAGTCTTTAACATACAGTGAAGAAGTAACCTAAGGATCAATACACAGAAGCTATCTTTAGTTCACTTATATAACAGAAGAGAATATCAATTTTTAAGTATTTTTGAAATCTGAAGATATAAATGTTTTAAATATAGCTTAGATAATCTATAGGAAAGTAAAGCAAGGAATTAGAGTGATGACTAATATAGGAAATACACGTCTTAGAGAAATCTAAGTAATACTTTTGAATACTGTAGTAAAAGTTTTATTTTCTATGAATATTATGTAATACCATTATTTATAAAGTTGCCTTCTCTTCTTATACTTCAACACAACTCTGAGCCCATAATATATCAGCCATCTAGATAATGAATAATACTCAGAATACTAATTATATTGTGAGCATGCATTAATGAGTAGAATAAAATTATAACAGGGTCTAATTTTCCCTTTTGTTTCCATTCATATTAAAAATAAGCCAAAAAATCAGGTAATATCTTTAAAACTGCAATGGCTGAAAAAAGTTTTCAAATGCAATAATACTCACAAGCAGTATGTAACTGAGACAAAAAAGGAGGTGCAATATAGTGTCCTTGGCATATTTTACTAATGCAAATCATGACCTAATATACTAGGAATATCACACAGTCTAATTTTTCAAAAGAATTGTAAGAACTAATATAGGTTTGCAATCTATTCTTTCGATAAGTAAGAAAAACACAACATATCAACAATACAAAAGACATTTTAATATTATAGAATAGCATAGGTATAAAATCAGATAAAGATCACTACTTCCAAATTAAATAACTAGCGTCATGGAAAAATACTGATTGTGCCCTCATTTTTCTCCTTGCATGATAGACTGGTACAAATTCATTCATGATCTACCACCATTGCACATCCAGCAGTCAGTAACCACCAGTACAAACTGTTAGACCATTGAATTGCTATCAAATGGATTTAGTGACACACATGGAAAGCTGTGATTCAGCAAGAAGCAGCTCTATTTAAGCCTTTTTTTTGGACAACAGTGAAAAGTGCTGAAGTGCTACTATTCTTTAAGAAAAAAAATGTGCAATTTGAGAGTTAACTTTACTCTCACCCATCTGAAAATATTACCAACATTGAGATTTAAAAAAAATTCTTCCCAGACTTTTGCATCATCCCATATATAGAAAAGCATTAAACTCCTTAACTTGACATATCTGGTTTTCTTTAATTAACAGTAATCTTTTGATATTCAGACTACCTGCCCTTTGTTGCAAAACTCCCATATATCCTGGCTCCTCCCCATACCTCCTTGTAGCAGTTCTCTCAGGGTTACTTGAAATGCTGCCTCCCAAGCTTGAAGTCCTAAAAATTCTCGCCAAATAAAACATAACTCTCAAAAAAAAATATGCTTCTGTTGCCTCACATTTCTCATTGAATATATTTCTTCCTGTTGATTCTCTCACTTTTCTTTCTCTCTGTCTTCCTACCTTCCTGTCTGTCTTTCCTTCTGATTTTTTTGTTTGTTTATTTGTCTTTCTTTTTTGCAGGTGCAGGCCATGAGAGACATTGTGTTATATAACAAATTTAAAATGTATTAAATTATTACAATTACTCAAAAGTCCTTAATTTTTGTCTGGAAGGTCCATTAATTTAAAAAAAAAGATGATTTTACATCTGTCAGATTCAGTAATATTGCAATAGAATATTCATGGCATGAAAAGAAATAATTGTAATTATCTACATTGCAAAGAAACAAGGTTCAAGTGAGAAAGAAGAAGTTAGCTTTCTACTGAATATTATAGCAGTTAGTTGCAGTTTGCAGCTAAAATTGTTAAAGTAAAAAAAGTGAGAATTTTGTATTTGTAGTTTTCTTAGAGTAGCTCTTTTAGTTTGGTATTAGAAAGCACATGCAATATAACCAGAAGATCTATCAGATCTGAAAATAACTCTCTGCTTTTTCTATTTCTATTCATTTATTCACCATGTATCATAATCTTGTTCCCTGAAAGATGACATTTTCATGATATGTCTGTCATCTCTCTCACAAGTTCTTGAGGTGGAGAGGGTTATTGATGACTACTGTGAAGTTCAGGCACTCCAATCATAGAGTAAAATAATACTGGAACAATTGAAAGGGCAGAAATGGTCTAATATGACTCACAGATTTGACAGATCTTATAATTGATAAACAGAAGTCCAGCAGTCATAGAAAAGCTGGGTATTTTTATTAAAAAAAAAATCAAAACATCTATTTGGTCTTTATGCTACAGTGAACTTCTAAAAAGCTAAGATTACTATTTTATAAAATTGAGAAGTTCCTAATTTTTTTCTAAAGAGGCATTTTAAAAGTAGTTTTAGAAGTCAAATAATATATTAATCTTTAAGTCTTAATGATTGAGTAGAATTCACACAGATATAATACAAATAGGTATAATATACCTACTATGTTCCTGATACTTCCTTAAATCTAGATATACAAGCAGTGAACAAAACATTCACATCCATATGTATAAGTGCAATCTAAGAAAGAAAGAATGGAAAGATATATGCCAGAGTTGGGACTAGCACTTTGTTATGAGGCTGACCTGTGCCTTATAGGATGCTGAACCTCATCTCTGGCTTCAGCACACTAGAAGTCAGTAGCAGCCTCCATTCCCTCCAACTGTGGGAATCAAAAATGTCTGCAAATGCACTCCAGGGGCAAGAATCATCTCCAGTTGAGAACCACTGATCTCTACCAACTATGGGTAGTGCTTTATTTATGAAAAAGAGCATGTGAAATAGAGGAGGATGGTGAATTGGTCTTTTAAATCTCACATTTCTCTTTTACTGTAGTTTTGAGGTTATCTTCATGTATCACTCATGAAATATGTAGAAATTAGCAAAAAAAAAAAAAAATTTTGACTAAGCACCTAAATGTGGAATGTAACAACAAACCGAAGTTCATTTTGCCTATATAAACATGCAGTAGTATGGTAACAAATACGTTATTTTTTTGTATATCACTAGATTCTTCTTCAAATTTTTATAGAATCAGGGAAGAATTCTTCCTATAGTGTACTGTTGAAAATTTCAATGGGATCATAGCAATCTTGTGTTTGTCTAGAATGAACCCCTCTTGAAGAGATAGAAAAAGGCAAGAACAAAGAGACAAAAAGCTACTAGCCAAAAATTGAGCGTATATTTATTTTTTGAGAAAAGCTTATTAACATTATCTTCTCATGATTTTTCCAAAATTACTCCCCCAAACAAAGGGAGGGGAGAATGGAGTGTGAATCTCTTTTCTCTATGCATGTACAAAGCCAAATGGGAGAAAGAGTAAAGAAAGAGAAGAAATGAGACTCCCTCCCCTCCCAGCCCCACTCCCTACTGCTGCCAGGAAATTATCATCAGCACAAAAAGTAAATGTTTTTAAATGACTGATAAATAATAATACACATTAAAAGTCATTTTCAAGATGGCCAGGGGTCCTAAATTAATTGATCATTTGATAGTCTCAATAGTTTCTACTATTTAAATTTGTGATATGTCTCCATTGTAGGAAATTGCTGTAGTTTTTATTTTATTGAAATAGTGATTTAGGTATGGATAACCAAAAGCAAACTTTTCTTGTAGATGCTTGCTAGGTACACAATTGGTTTGAACAGATCTTCAATTATGAAGGAAAGCTTGAGTTGTATTTTGACAGCTAGATTAACTGTTCTTGTTATTTTCCTTTAGCTCTATTTTATGATAATAATGATGAGCCAAACATAAATAACATAAATGGATTCAATAACATGAATCATTGGTAACACAACACTGGAATATAAATTTGAAATATGTATAATTGTCATTTGATCTATAGAACATCCTCTATTATTAATGATATTTCATGTAACCAAAGACTTTCAAGTTATTGTAGGTTTGTTAACATTAGACAGGAACTGAAATATTGACCCTAAATATAAGAATCTATTTTAATTGCATATGTGTGTTAATTTGATCATCTTAAATTTGGTGATGTCAAGTAAGCAGTTTGAAACCCAGAGGAGAGCCTTGGCTGGAAACAGAAATATGAATGACCCAAATTATATAAATTTACATAAAAATGTGATCATCTTTGCAAATTCTCCATATATGCTATTTTGAGTTTTCAGCAGCTTACTTCCTTCATTCAGAGGAATTTTTAACCATTTGGAAGAGTAAGTCAGATGATAACATACCAAACAAACCATGTTACTTGAATCATTTTAATTCAGATATCCAGTGTCAACAGATGTTTGAGAGTGAATTTGTGATCTAAATTGAAATTGTAATACAGGGAAATAAGCTTATGGCATTTTTATTGTTGAACAATAATTGATACAGAGGAAAGTACATAACCAAAGGGGTTGATACCTCATGGAAGTATTCAGACTGCAAGGAATATTGGGGATACAAGTGTTGGTTCTGATGTTAACCAATTCTGGTGTAAACACTAACGCTATCTCTGTCACTCATGATTTTTGTAACTTTTGGGTAAATTACCTTCCCTCCTTTTAGTTTGAGAAGGACTGCAATAACAATAAATCACACACTAGGTGACTTAAACAACAAAAATTGATTTTCTTACAGTTCTGGAGAAAAGTCCAAGATCAAGGTGTTGGCAGGTTTGGTTTCTCCTGAATCTTCTCCCCCTGGCTTACGAATGAATTCCTTTTTTCTGTGTATCCACATCCCTGGTGTCTCTTCCTTTTCTTCTAAGGACACCAGTCATATTGGATTAGGGTCCCAACCTTACTGCCTGATTTTAACTTAATCACTTATTAAAGACCTGATCTCCAAAATCAGTTACATTGTGAGGCACCAAGTGTTGGGATGTCAATATACGGATTTGAGCGGCACGTAATTCAGCCCATAACACCTCTCTAAACCTTAGTTTTTATTATCTGAAAATGAAGATAATAACAGTATTTATATGACAAGATTACCTTAAGAATTAAATGAGATACAGTGTATAAATCACTTAATTGAGTAAGGCACATGTTAAATATTCAATAAATATAAAATTTTGCTGGTTTCATAATTATTATTAACATCATCCTTATAATTTTATCTGAATTTATTTTGTTTGGGTTATATTTTATAATATAAAAATATTAAAAAAGGATTACTATTCCGTGTAATCCTTATGTTTCTCTAGCATTTTATTTTTAAAATTTTTAATGCTTTTTTGCATTTATCTATGTATTTATTTTTAACATCTTTATTGGAGTATAATTGTTTTACAATGTTGTGTTAGTTTCTGCTGTATAACAAAGTGAATCAGCTATATGTATACATATATCCCCATATCCCCTCCCTCTTGCATCTCCCTCCCACCCTCCCTATCCCACCATTCTAGGTGGTCACAAAGCACCAAGCTGATCTCCCTGTGCTATGCGGCTGCTTCCCACTAGCTATCTATTTTACATTTGGTAGTGTATATATGTCAGTGCTACTCTCTCACTTCATCCCAGCTTACCCTTCCCCCTCCCTGTGTCTTCAAGTCCATTCTCTACATCTGGGCTTTATTCTTGTCCTGCCCCTAGGTTCATGAGAACCATTTTTTCTTTTTTCGATTCCATATATATATATATGTTAGCATATGGTATTTGTTTTTCTCTTTCTGACTTATTTCACAGTCTGTATCTGTATCACAGTCTCTAGGTCCATCCACCTCACTACAAATAACTCAATTTCATTTCTTTTTATGGCTGAGTAATATTCCATTGTATATATGTGCCACATCTTCTTTATCCATTCATCAGCTGATGGACACTTAGGTTGCTTCCATGTCCTGGCTATTGTAAATAGTGCTGCAATGAACATTGTGGTACATGACTCTTTTTGAACTATGGTTTTCTCAGGGTATATGCCCAGTAGTGGGATTGCTGGGTCATATAGTAGTTCTATGTTTAGTTGTTTAAGGAACCTCCATACTGTTCTCTATAGTGGCTGTATCAATTTACATTCCCACCAACAGTGCAAGAGGGTTCCCTTTTCTGCATACCTTCTCCAGCATTTATTGTTTGTAGATTTTTTGATGATGGCCTTTCTGACCAGTGTGAGGTAATAACTCATTGTAGTTTTGATTTGCATTCTCTAATGATTAGTGATGTAGAGCATCCTTTAATGTGTTCGACAGCAATCTGTATATCTCCTTTGGAGAAATGTCTATTTAGGTCTTCTGCCCATTTTTGGATTGGGTTGTTTGTTTCTTTGATATTGAGCTGCACAGGCTACTTGTACGTTTTGGAGATTAATCTTTGTCAGTTGCTTCATTTGCAAATATTTTCTCCCATTCTTAAGGTTGTCTTTTCGTCTTGTTTATGGTTTCTTTTGCTTTGCTAAAGGTTTTTAGTTTCATTAGGTTCCATTTGTTTATTTTTGTTTTTATTTCCATTTCTCTAGGAGGTGGGTCAAAAAGGATCTTGCTGTGATTTGTGTCCTAGAGTGTCTGCCTATGTTTTCCTTTAAGTGTTTGATAGTGTCTGGCCTTACATTTAGGACTTTAATACATTTTGAGTTTATTTTTATGTACAGTTTTAGGGAGTGTTCTAATTTCATTATTTTACATGTAGCTGGTCAGTTTTCCCAGCACCGTTTATTGAAGAGGCTGTATTTTCTTCAATATATGTTCTTGCCTCCTTTATCAAAGATAAGGTAACCATATGTACATGGGTTTATATCTGGGCTTTCTATCCTGTTCCATTGATCTGTATTTCTGTTTTTGTGCCAGTACCATACTCTCTTGATTACTGTAGCTTTGTCATATAGTCTGAAGTCAGGGAGCCTGATTCCTCCAGCTCCATTTTTCTTTCTCAAGATTGCTTCGGTGATTTGAGGTCTTTTGTGTTTCCATACAAATTGTGAATTTTTTTGTTCTAGTTCTGTGAAAAATGCCCGTGGTAGTTTGATAGGGATTGCATTGAATCTGTAGATTGCTTTGGGTAGTATATTCATTTTCACAATGTTGATTCTTCCAATCCAAGAACAGGGTATATCTTTCCATCTGTTTCTATCATCTTTAATTTCTTTCATCAGTGTCTTCTAGTTTTCTGCATGCAGGTCTTTTGTCTCCTTAGGTAGGTTTATTCCTAGGTATTTTATTATTTTTGCTGCAATGGTCAATGGGAGTATTCCCTTAATTTCTCTTTCAGTTTTTCATCATTAGTGTATGGGAATGCAAGATATTTCTGTGCATTAATTTTGTATCCTGCTACTTTACCAAATTCATTGATTAGCTCTAGTAGTTTTCTGTTAGCATCTTTAGGATTCTCTATGTATAGTATCATGTCATCTGCAAGCAGTGACAGTTTTACTTCTTCTCTTCTGACTTGGATTCCTTTTATTTATTTTTCTTCTCTGATTGCTGTGGCTAAAACTTCCAAAACTATGTTGAATAATAATAGTGAGAGTGGGCAACCTTGTCTTGTTCCTGATCTTAGAGGAAATAGTTTCAGTTTTTCACCATAGACAATGATGTTGGCAGTCAGTTTGTGATATATGGCCATTATTATGTTGAGGTAAGTTTCCTCTATGCTTACTTTCTGGAGGTTTTTATAATAAATGGGTGTTGAATTTTGTCAAAAGATTTTTCTACATCTACTGAGATGATCATATGTTTTTTCTCCTTCAGTTTATTAATATGGTTTATCACATTGATTGATTTGCATATATTGAAGAATCCATGCATTCCTGGGATAAACCCCAGTTGATTATTGTGTATGATCCTTTTAATGTGCTGTTGGATTCTGTTTACTAGTATTTTTTTGAAGATTTTTGCATCTATGTTCATCAGTGATATTGGCCTGTAGTTTTCTTTCTTTGTGACATCCTTGTCTGGTTTTGGTATCAGGATGATGGTGGCCTCGTAGAATGAGTTTGGGTGTGTTTCTCCCTCTGCTATATTTTGGAAGAGTTTAAGAAAGGTAAGTGTTACCTCTTCCCTAAATGTTTTCTAGAATTCTCCTGTGAAGCCATCTGGTCCTGGGCTGTTGTTTGTTGGAAGATTTTTAATGACAAGTTCAATTTCAGTGCTTGTGATTGGTCTGTTTATATTTTCTATTTCCTCCTGGGTCAGTCTTGGCAGTTGTGCTTTTCTATGAATTTGTCCTTTTATTCCAGGTTGTCCATTTTATTAGCATAGAGTTGCTTGTAGTAATCTCTCAAGATTCTTTGTATTTGTTCACTCTCTGTTGTTACTTCTCCTTTTTTCATTTCTAATTCTGTTGATTTGAGTCTTCTCATTTTTTTTCTTGATGAGTGTCGTTAATGCTTTATCAATTTTGTTTATCTTCTCAAAGAACCAGCTTTTAGTTTTATTTATCTTTGCAGTTTTTTTCTTCATTTCCTTTTCATTTATTTTTGATCTGCTCTTTTTGATTTTTTTCCTTTTTCTAACTTTGGGTTTTTTTTTTTTTTTTTCTTTTTGTTGTTCTTCTTTCTCTAATTGCTGTTAGTGTATGGTTAGGTTGCTTATTTGAGATTTTTCTTGTTTATTGAGGTAGATTTGTATTGCTGTATACTTCCCTCTTAAAAGTGTTTTTCATGCATCCCATATGTTTTTGGCCATCGTGTTTTCATTTTCATTTGTTTCTAGATATTTTTTTGATTTCCTCTTTGATTTCTTCAGTGATCTCTTGGTTATTTTAGTGTATTGTTTAGCCTTCATGGGTTTGTATTTTTTACAGTTTTCTTACTGTATTTAATGTCCAGTCTTATAGTGCTGTGGTCAGCAAAGATATTTGGTAAGATTTCAAATTTCTTAAATTTACCAATACTTGATATGTGACCCAAGATATGATCTATCCTGGAGAATTTTCCATGAGCACTTGAGAAGAAAGTGTATTCTGTTGTTTTTGGGTGGAATGTCCTATAAATATCAGTTAAGTACATCTTGTTTAATGTATCAATTAAAGCTTGTGTTTCCTTGTTATTTCCATTTTGAATGATCTGTCCATTGGTGAAAGTGGGGTTTTAAAGTCCCCTACTATGATTGTGTTACTGTCGATTTCCCCTTTTATGGCTGTTAGCATTTGCTTTATGTACTGAGTTTCTCCTGTGTTGTGTGCAGAAATATGTACAATTGTTATATATTCTTGGATTGATCATTATGAAGTTTCCTTCTCTTTCTCTTATAATAGTCTTTATTTTAAAGTCTATTTTGTCTGGTATGAGAATTGCTACTCCAGCTTTCTTTTGATTTCCATTTGCATGGAATATCTTTTTCCATCCCCTCACTTTCAGTCTGTATGTGTCCCTATGTTTGAAGTGGGTCTCTTTTAGATAGCATATATATGGGTCTTATTTTTGTATCCATTCAGCTAGTCTCTGTCTTTTGTTTAGGACATTTAATTCACTTACATGTTTGGTGGTTATTGATGTGTATGTTCCTATTACCATTTTCTTAATTGTTTTGGGTTTGTTATTGTAGGTCTTTTCCTTCTCTTGTGTTTCCTGCCTAGAGAAGTTCCTTTAAAATTTGTTGTAAAGCTGGGTTGGTGATGCTGAATTCTGTTAGCTTTTGCTTGTCTGTAAAGTTTTGAATTTCCCCATCAAATCTGAATGAGATCCTTGCTGGGTAGAGTAATCTTGGTTGTAGGTTTTTCCCTTTCATCACTTTAATTATGTCCTGCCACTCCCTTCTGGCTTGCAGAGTTTCTGATGAATGATCAGCTTTTAACCTTATGGGGATTCCCTTGTATGTTATTTGTTGCTTCTCCCTTGCTGCTTTCAATATTTTTTCTTTGTTTTTAATTTTTGTTAGTTTGATTAATATGTGTCTTGGTGTGTTTCTCCTTGGTTTTATCCTGTATGGGAGTCTCTGCATTTCCTGGACTTGATTGACTCTTTCCTTTCTCATATTAGGGAAGTTTTCAACTATAATCTCTTCAAATATTTTCTCAGTCCTTTCTTTTTCTCCTCTTCTTCTGGGACCCCTATAATTCGAATGTTGGTGTGTTTAATGTTGTCCCAGAGATCTCTGAGACTGTCCTCTATTCTTTTCATTGTTTTTTCTTTATTCTGCTCTGCAGTATTTATTTCCACTATTTTATCTTCCAGGTAACTTATCCGTTCTTCTACCTCAGTTATTCCGCTATTGATTTCTTCTAGAGAATTTTTATTTTCACTTACTGTGTTGTTCATCATTGTTTGTTTGCTCTTTAGTTCTTCTAGGTCCTTGTTAAACGTTTCCTGTATTTTCTCCATTCTATTTCCAAGATTTTGGATAATCTTTACTATCATCACTGTGAATTATTTTTCAGGTAGACTGCCTATTTCCTCTTCATTTGTTTGTTCTGGTCGGTTTTTACCTTTCCCCTTCATCTGCAGGATATTTATCTGTCTTCTCACTTTGTTTAGCTTACTGTGTTTGGGGTCTCCTTTTCACAGGCTGCAGGTTCGTAGTTCCCATTGTTTTTGGTGTCTGGCCCCAGTGGGTGAGGTTGGTTCAGTGGCTTGTGTAGGCTTCCTGGTGGAGGGGGCTTGTGCCTGTGTTCTGGTGGATGAGGCTGGATCTTGTCTTTCTCGTGGGCAGGGCCATGTCTGGTGGTGTGTTTTGGGGTGTTTGTGAACTTAGTATGATTTTAGGCAGCCTCTCTACTAATGGGTGGAGTTGTGTTCCTGTCTTGCTAGTTGTCTGGAATGGGGCTTCCAGTGCTGGAGTCTGCTGGCCATTGGGTGGAGCTGGGTTTTAGCTTTGAGACAGAGATCTCTGGGAGAGCACTCGCTGATTGATATGACATGGAGCTTGGAGGTCTCTGGTGGTCCAATGTCCTGAACTCGCCTCTCCCACCTCAGAGGCTCAGGCCTGACATGAGGCCGGAGCACCAAGACCCTGTCAGCCACACAGCTCAGAAGAAAAGGGAGGGACTTCCCTCATGGCACAGTGGTTAAAAATACTCCTGCCCATGCAGGGGACACGGGTTCAAGCCCTGGTCCAGGAAGATCCCACATGCCACGGAACAAATATGCCCGTGCACTACAACTACTGAACCTGCGCTCTAGAGCCCATGAGCCACAACTACTGAAGCCCGTGTTCCCAGAGCCCATGCTCCACAGTGAGTGAAGCCACTGCAGTGAAAAGCCTGTGCATTACATCGAAGAGTATCCCCCACTCACCGCAACTAGAGGAAGCCCGCGCACAGCAACGAAGACCCAGCGCAGCCATAAATAAATTTATTTTAAAAAAAAGAAGAAAAAGGAGAAAAAAATATATAAAAAAATAATTATTTATATAAAAAATAATAATAAAAAAAGAAGAAAGCTACCAAACCAATAAACAAATCTACCAGTGATAACAAGTGGTAAACACTATACTAAAATAAACATAAAAATCAGAAACAAGTCAATTGCAGACAACAAACCCGAAGTCTACGTTTGCTCCCAAAGTCCACCGCCTAATTTTGGGATGTTTCCTTGTCTATTCAGGTATTCCACAGTTGCAGGGTACATCAAGTTGATTGTGGAGATTTAATCAGCTGCTCCTGGGGCTGCATAGAGAAATTACCCTTTCTCTTCTTTTTTGCACCGCTCCCGGGGCTCAGCTTTAGGTTTTGGCTCCACCTCTGCCTGTATGTTGCCCTTTGGCATCTGTTCCTGCCCAGACAAGACAGGATTAAAGCAGAAGCTGATTAGGGGGCTCTGGTTCACTCATGCTGGGGGTAGGGAGGACTACCATTAATTGGAATGTGGGGTGAGCCTGCGGTGGCAGAGGCTGGCATGAAGTTGCAACAGCCTGCAGTGTGCCGTGTGTTCTCCCAGGGAAGTTGTCCCTGGATCACGGGATCCTGGCAGTGGTGGGCTGCACAGGCTCCTGGGAGGAAAGGTGTGGATAGTGACCTGTGCTTGCACACAGGATTCTTGGTGGCAGCAGCAGCAGCCTTAGCATTCCATGCCTGTCTCTGGGGTCTGAGCTGATAGCCGTGGCTCTTGCCTATCCCTGGAGCTCATTTAGGTGGTGCTCTGCCTTCTGTGGGCAGACAGGGAAGGAATCCCCTCTCTTTGTGCACCCCAAAACAATGGTCTCTTGCTTCTTTGGCAGGTCCAGACTTTTTCCTGGACACCCTCCCATCTAGCTGTGGCACACTATTCCCTTCAGGCTGTGTTCACGCCACCAACCCCAGTCCTCTCCCTGCAATCCGACCGAAGCCCGAGCCTCAACTCCCAGCCCTGCCCGCCCCAGCGGGTGAGCAGACAAGCCTCTCGGGCTGGTGAATGCGGGTCGGCACCGATCCTCTGTGCAGGAATCTCTCTGCTTTGCCCTCCACACCCCTGTTGCTGCGCTCTCCTCCGCAACTCCAAAGCTCCCCCCCTCCGCCACCCACATTGTCCGCCCACGAAGGGCCTTCCTAGTGTGTGGAAACCTTTCCTCCTTCACAGCTCCCTTCCAGAAGTGCAGGTCACGTCCCTATTTTTTATTTTGCTCTATCCAGGTGCGTGGGGATTTTCTTGCCTTTTGGGAGGTCTGAGGTCTCCTGCCAACATTCAGTGGGTGTTCTGAAGGAGTTGTTCCACATGTAGATGTATTTTTTATGTATTTGTGGGGAGAAAGGTGATCTCCGCGTCTTACTCCTCTGCCATCTTGAAGGTCCCCCTCTCCAGCATTTTACCTGAGTTAATTGCAGAGGCACGAAATCCATTCTCATTTTGTTATTTTGGGAACAAAAGGGAATGAAAATATTTTCCCCACTATCAACATAAAAAGTGAGTAATAATATGTTAGAAAAATGTTCATTTTGAAATCTTCTTTTTACAGTACTACTTTGAAATTTGAACTACATTTTCATAGTAAGTAACCATATTGTAGGCATAAGGAAAAGATGAATACTGTTATATAACTCAGGATATGAGAGGTTATTCTGCAATAATAAGCAATCTCTGAATAAAATACTATCTTAACATGACCGAAGTTTGTTTATTGATCATTGGCAGTTGGATGGATGGGCTGTTAGCTTTTCTCATTATAGTCATTTAGGGATCTTGGTTCATATAGCCACCACATCCCAAATGCTACCAGATATCATGGTATAAGAAAATAAAACTCTGGAATGTCTTGATTCATCTAGTAAAGGCTCTGTCCTGTAAATGAGATGTTCTATTCACTTACAACGTTTAAATCAGAGTTAATCATATGGTTACCTCCATTTGCATAGGAGTTAAGTATAAGTCTATTATGTGTTCAGAAATCATAGAGTTGATATATGAATATTTAATTAACATTAATTGCTATCACAAGTTACTCCCTGTATGCTTCAAAATCCAATTCATGCATTTTGATACTGTCTTTACAACTATAGGACTTGATTCATGGTAAATCACACACACTCATGCACACTCACACACAATAAAATACATTATTGTGTAAAGATCAATTAATATCAAACTTATAACAAGTATCCCTATAGCAATATCATCCCTAATAGTTATAACATTATTTATATAAAATAAATGTAATCTGATATGATATATTATTCTCCATCAAAACACAAATTGTTCTTGAATCAAGAAAGCATAAACCTTTTTTGATGACAGTTAACAAAGCATCTCTTTAAGAATTATCTGTTGAAAAAAGGAGCCATTATAATATAAATTCATAAATATGTAGCACTCCAACAGACTGTTAAACAATGATGGATGTTGCTAGAAATAAGCCAATGTTAGCATATATGATTATTGACTTAAACTACTGTAACATTAATAATATAAATAGAGCTGGTTTAAAGAAATGACATATGTAGCCTTGTAACAACACATTACTATAATTGAAATAGTAACATTAAATTAAACATAGACACTGCTTTCATACAAGAAAAGTATATTTAAATATTGTAATGTTTCTTTCTCTTGAGTCAGAAGTTATGATGATTATAATCATGATAATTCCTGAAAAATTAATCGAGTTGAATGATTGATCAATACTGTGTTTGCCAAATAGTTATAGATTCTATAAATTCTCTGTTTTATGATACAGTAATATCCACAACAAAGAAGAAAACTACTAAGAAGTAAAAACAAATAAGGTTTCTGCATATGAAATCCAAAATATGTAAAGTATTAAGAATACTCAAAGAGAAATTTATATGTATTTTTCATACTTTGCCCCAATTTTGTTCTCAAATTTCAAAAAATGTTTAGCATATATATTATAAACTAGCGAAAGCATGTGAAAAGTTACATATTTCTCCAGGGCAAAAAAAAAAGTGCATTGCCTTATAAGATGCAGAATGCTAGATTTCCCACAGGGATAGACTCAGAAATAAAAGAAAATATTTAAATAAATGAATTGTTATCTTTTGTTAAGTAATTATTCCTTCTAAATATTATTTCTATGCTTCTCTTAAATGATAACTAAAATTATTTGAATCTATATAAAACAGCTGAATTATGACAATTTCTACAAATTTATTAATGTAAACTTTAAACAGGTTTTAAAACCTAGTTTTTTTGGGGGGGTTGTTATTCTTTCTTTTTAATTTTTATTGGAGTATAGTTGATTTACAATGTTGTGTTAGTTTAAGGTGTTCAGAAAAGTGAATCAGTTATACATATACATATATCCACTCTTTTTTTTTTTTTTTTTTTAGATTCTTTTCCCATATAGGCCATCACAGAGTATTGAATAGAGTTCCCTGTGCTATACAACAGATTCTTATTAGTTATCTATCTATTTTATATATTGTCGTGTGTATAGGTCAGTCCCAATCTCCCAATTTATCCCTCCCCTGCCCTTATCCCCTGGTAACCATAAGTTTGTTTTCTACATCTGTGACTCTACTTCTGTTTATAAATGTTCATTTCTACCCTTTTTTTTAGATTCCACATATAAGCGATATCATATGGTGTTTGACTTTCTGTGTCTGACTTACTTCACTCAGATGACAATCTCTAGGTCCCTCCATGTTGCTTCAAATAAATTATTATACTTGATCGAGTAGAAGTGTCTGTCAACTACAATGTCTATATATGATGTTGGATGTAAGGAAAATGACTGAAATCAGAAAACTTTTTCCTCATTTTTATCTTTTTAATACATTAAAATAGCTTTGTTTATGCATGAATAATATGATTCAAAGACAAAAATGGATGAGGGCAATGAGTACAATATTGACATGGCCAAAAATATTCTTAAATAAAATGTATTATGTGTGTGTCCATTTGTGAGCTATATTTAGACTTTGTGGTGGACACATATTTTGGGTACCTTCTTCAATTACCTGGATGTCTTCCATTTACCTCATTTATCTGGCACAGTGTCCTCAGAACTTGGAGTCTCAGATGAAATGGCCCACCTCATGCCATGATGTTTGTCTTCCTGAGCAACCTCCATGGGGACTATTAATAGAACCCAGAAAAATAAGAGAGCTGGTTACCTTTGTAGAGAACCCTGATGACGAAAGTCATGAGAAAAAAGCATATTCATTTCATAGGGCTGCTGTAACAAAGTACCCCACACTGGGTGGCTTAAACAGAAATGTATTTTCTCACAGTTCTGGAGACAAGGAGTCCTAAATCAAAGTGCCTGCAGGGTTGGTTCCCTCTGAGGGCTGTGAAAGAGAATCTGTTCCATGCCTCTCTCCTAGCTTCTGGTGAATTATCCCCAGTCCCTGGTGTTCCTTTGCTTGTGACAGTGTTACTCCTGTTTCCATCTGGTGTTCTCCCTGTGTCTCTGTCTCTGTGTTCAAATTTCCCCTTTTCGTTAAGGACACCACTCATACTGGATTAGTCCTCACTCTAATGACCTTGTCTTAAGTTGTTCATCTACAAAGACCCTCTTTCCAAATAATGTCAAATTCAGAAATACTGAGGGTTAGGACTTCAACACCTTTTGGGGGTATACAATTCATATATAACATAGAAAAACTGGGAAGATAACTGCCCTCGGATTGCTTTGAGGTGCAATTTCTTCTTTCCAACTTTAGACAGAATGACTATGTTGTATTGTGATTTTTATATTTTATAATGTTTTGACATATTGGGGATACCTAGCTGGCTAAGGAAATTTTGGTGCTTTCAGAGCTAGCTAATCCCTAGAGACAGTGCTGACCTTAAACAAACAGACTCTTATTTCTCCAGCAAAGGAGAGTTTATTTAGGATCAGCAAAGAACTGCAATTCGGCAGCTGCAACCATGGGAAGCCATGTGCAAGTCTTCTGCAACAAGGCAAAAATAACTTTTTTTAAAGAAGGGAAAAGGAAGCTGGTTAGGCTGTAATAAAGAAAGAATCCACTAGAGGAATTGAGGTTTGAGTGTAGTGGTTTTTCATTGGCTGAGTTGTGACAGTCTCTCATTGGCTGAGCTCTTCCCAGGCAAGAAGAGGAAGTCTTTCTTCCTGTTGCTCTGCTGTTGTGTAGGATGTGAAAGCTCCCCCTTTTGGCCTCCTGACTCTATTTTAATTGTGGCCTTTGTTTATTAATTGTTACAATGATAACTTTTTGGTGAGTTCACCTTTCTTATAGACAGCTGATTCTGAATCCATATCCTTATACACCTCCTTTATCTATCTTTTATACATCCAGCTATATATCTGCTGCCCTAAATCAACTGGGCACCAAGTACTAGCCAACTAGAGGCCAGCGCCTGAGCTCCAGAGCCCACAGAATCATTCAAACTGGCCAATCCTGAATGTTTACCCCATCCTGCCATGGCTTTTCCCCAATTAATGCTGGGTCCTATGCTTTCACTTTGCTTCTCCTTCTGCCTCCTGACCCAAATTTGGTTCTTTCCCATGTGGGCTTGCATGGCATGCATGCCCCCTTGTCTTGGGAAATGTAAGTAATAACTTCTTGTTTCAATGGCATTGACATCTATGTCACTACTCAGTCACCTTTATAAATGAAAATCCCACAGATACAATTGAGACACAGATACTCAGTAAACACACCCACCAAAAGATCTGGTGGGTTCTTTCAGTCTTCTTATTAAGCACATTGTATTGCCTTACTTCACACATTTCCATGCCTCACTGCTCTTTATTTCATCACCATCACTACCCTGGTAGGAAGTTTGTACTTCTGAGATCTAATATCTTCACATTTGCCTTATCTCAAGCTTTGCTTTCTAGAGGACCAGGCTAATATTTATTTAGAACCAGCAATGTACAAAATAAAAGAAAGAATGGTGAGATAAGACTTGCTTAAAAACTAGGTATTAAAATCTATTATAAAGTTCTAATTATTAAAATAATAAGATAGAAAGCCATGGTTAAAAAGACAAGTCAATATGAACTGTAAAGTTCAGAAACGCTCAACTACACATATGTGATTAGCAAATAAATAAAGCACTATATAAAAGCAGTAGCATGAGTTGCTTGATTTGTATTGAGGGCAATTAATTAATCATTAGGGAAAAAAATACCCTGAGACAAAAGCAAAACTGTGCAATAAATTACGAGACACTGTTCAATCTAGTTAGTAACCAATAAACCAAACAACCAAATAAAGTTGCATTTGTCATGTATTCAATTGAAAACATTAAATAATATCCTCCAAATTGGAGAATCTGTAACAAATGTGATAGTCTATTCTTGATGTAAATATGGTAATACCAAAAACTTTAAAATAGTTCATATTCTTTGAATCAGTGATTCATTTTCAAACAGAAACTATTTTAAGGTAGACTTAGGCATTCATGTGAAGTATATTCAAAGATGCTTATAAGAGAATTTACAAAATGAGGTTTTATAAATTATGACCCATTCATATATTAACATCCATTAAAATGGTGTAGAAAAATAACGTTGATAGGTATGAAAAGATATTTGTGATATATCATAACATGGTAAAAGTGAATTATAAAACCCTATGTTAGTACTTGCTCATTTTGGGTAGAACTACAGAATTATGTTACATACAGAGAAATGATATGTTACAAAAAACAAAAGGTACAGAGAAAAATGTGAATAGGAGACATTTTGGGTATTGTAATTACTAGTGATTTCTATTCTTCATGCCAATGTGAATTTTCTAAACGTTGTGTGATAAATATGAATGCAAATTCCATGAAAAGTAAAGTTACTTACTGTAAATATGATTTAGTGAGTACAGCGTCTGTAAATATAAATCAAATAAATATAGTTTAATTTTCTTAATACCAGAATTTCAGAAATTTTGTTTGCAAAGCACTGTTCTAGGGATAAAGAATATAGAGGAGACATATAGGAGAAGAAAGATGTAGGTGAGATGGGAAATATTTATGAGGAGTATAACACAGGTTTTTAATTTTTATTTTAAATGCTGTCTTGATCCACTTTGGAGAGACTGACTAGGGGCTGGTCCTCCTCGAGCAGCCTAATTAATTCCACACCTTACCCACTTCTCTTATTCAGCTCTCACACTCCGGGCCACTATGCACTTGCTCTAATCTCCCCAGGGTCAGGTACCAAACTGGGGACAGCCCCTTTGTCCTGGAGCCCACAGATTTATGCAAATTTGGCAACCCACCGAGAGCCGCAGAAACCTAGCTAACCCCACTCTACTTGTCATAGATAAGCTGCCCTCTACGGCTCCATCTTGCTGTTACCCAGTCGCCACCTCCTGTGTGGCCCTGTGTGACAGGCTTCTCTCCTTCTTAGCTGTAAATAATACAGAGTTCTACCTTTCATCTATGCGAGTGTCAGCGTGTTGTGTCCCATCATCAAAGAATTTTTAAATCTTATGAAACAAAGAAGTATGTATGTCTGTGTATATGTGTACACACATACACATACATATACGTATCTTTTTCCTCAACACTTCTGCTCTAGTTCAAGTGTTCATTATCCTTATGCTGAACTATTACCATATCCTTCTAATCCAAATGACTCACCTTCCAATTCAAGATTCTTAATATTCTTTCTAATCACATTATTATGCCTCTCCTTAAAAACTCTTTGTTCAGGTGTACAGACAGACCTGAGTCTGGAGTCAGACCAGTTTTCTCATTCCTCTTACATGCACATTACCAGATCAAAAGGCTCTGTGCTTTTGTTAAAGGCTCTGTGCTTTTGTTAAGCTCTCAGACAATACAATTTCTACTGCCTGCATTATCCTTGCCATATCCAGCTGGAAACTTCCTGGTCATTGTTCAAAAACTGTTACTAATATATCCTCAACTCCTAAGATAAAGTGTAAATCTTCCTTGTCCATTACTGTAACACTTTGCAAATACCACCACAATGTGACCTATGTATCATATTTATGTGGCTACATTTTCACCTCCCAAATGTAAGTGGACTTTCTAAGACTAACTTGTATAGCTAATTTCCGCTATATTTTCTTCCAATTATCAACCACCTGACAGATAGGGCATGCTTGATAATTTGTTTTGCTGAATTGAATTGAATGGAACTATGTATATACATTAGTTAGTAAATACTTAGTGATTTGAGGATGAGATCACTTTTATTGAAATTCTTAAATTAGAGGTTTGGGGGAAATTAAAAGAAAAATATGTGAGCTTTTCTCCCCCTCCCACACACACACAACTGCCAGTATACGAGAAGTATCTGTCCTAGTGCTTTTACATGGCTCAGAAATTGTTAAATATTGAAACACTAGAGACATCTCAATGGAATTTAAGCCTAGAAACCATAAATTTAAGGACTCCTTTCAGGTAATACATAACCTAAAGTTATTTTTTCCATTTAAAATCAGGGAGATTTATATCCTTTATCCATCAGAAAAAAATGCTAAAGAAAATGTCATTTTGGCAGTCTTTAGAAAGATGGATTCATATTTATTAAGAATCATATCTGTAAAATCCTGCATTTTTATGAGTTTATTCAGTACCATAGAGACAGAAAGTGCTAGATCAAGATAAATAGACATGAATCCTTCTTGCTTTGTAGAATGAACATTCTAGACATTGTAGGTGGTGTGAAAACTCTGCACAACTTAAGGAAAAAGCTTTGAGATAAAGATTTGATTAACCTGATAATAATCTACAGGATCAGCACAGTCTCTGAGATGGGGTAAGAATGCAAATGAGAATAAGGGTAAAAGATGATAGGGAGATTTTATAGGAGATTTTTTTTTTTTTTTTTTTTTTGCGGTACGCGGGCCTGTCACCGCTGTGGCCTCTCCCACCGCGGAGCACAGGCTCCAGACGTGCAGGCCCAGCGGCCATGGCTCACCGGCCCAGCTGCTCCGTGGCATGCGGGATCCTCCCGGACCGGGGCATGAGCCCGCATCCCCTGCATTGGCAGGCGGACTCCCAACCACTGCGCCACCAGGGAAGCCCGGAGATTTTTTTATATGGCCAAAAAGGTCCCCAAATGTGTTAGTGAAAAAGAATTGGAATGTGGCTCTATATTCTTTTGTAATAATATATGTATGTGTATATTATATAGTTATAAATGTATATTACATATTTATATATGTGTGTATATATTATGTATTTCAACTAATTAATTATATGCAATTTACTGCAAAGTATAACTCCGTTTACTGATTTGTTAAATCCAGAGCTTTAATCATCCCCTCTTCTTGATTTGTTAATGGAGGCATATGTCCCAAACTGAATGGAGTGACACTTGAGGATGTGAAGCTGGGACCTGTGGAGACGATCAAGTAAATGACAGCCTTGACCAGCATGCTTTCTTCATATTGAAATCAGGTAATTCAAATAAGATCTTTTACTCTAAGTCCAAATGTTGGCTTCTACAATCCTAAATATATATCTGTTTATTAAAATTCTCACTCAAAATTTTAGCCTGACTTATGCCTCCTTGTTATTTTTCTAAATCTAAAATAAGAAATAAATACTAACATAAATACTATTTATAAATAAAAATGATTACAAAATATATCCTGCTTCTACTCCTCAATATTCTTCATAATAACTAAAAGTCTGTATTTTAGTAAAAATGGAACTCAGCACACATGAATAAGAAATGAACACATTAAAAGTATGAAATCACACCTGCAAATAATGTTGCTCCTTTGCAGTTGCTCCCTATACACTGCAAAGCAATGTAAAACCAGAGACAGCATTTGACCCAACCCTCTGAAGGATAATTTTATTATTTACAGCAAGGAAAGGAAAAATTAAGGCCATTTGTCAGTGGCTGAGATGAGATTCTAACATGTTTGAATTACCATTTCTGGGCTTTTTCTGCCATTTATTTCATAAAACACAAGCATCAATTAATCCATAGTTGTGAGTCATAGATGGCAGTTTGTGTGGTGGTTTAGACATGGAGTTGTAGGAGCTTAATAGTCTGTATTTATTCATTCTTGGAGCTGATAAGTATTTGAGAGACTTTCCAGTTTACAAATTTTCAAACAGAAATAATAAATCATATTAATCAACAGCTTTTACTTTCAAGTTTATTCTATAAGTTACAAGACTTGAGTATCAGAAAATACTGGAAAAGTATATATATAGCATGTATTAATTCAATGCAATATTTTCATGAGAAGTACTCGATTATTTTTTTTCTTGGCCATGCCACATGGCTTGCAGGATCTTAGTTCCCTGACTAGGGATTGAACCGGGGCCCTCAGCAGTGAAAGTCCAGAGTCCTAACCACTGGATCGGCAGGAAATTCCCTGTTTATTATTATTTTTAAAATAACTAGAAGACTAACAAAATATGGATTTTAATATAGATTTTAAAAATAGAGGAAACATTTCAAAACTTAGTACATGAAAGAAAATAAGAATACAAAAATAAAGATTTCCTTTCAAAACATATAAAGGTATGGTATCAAACATTGATTTAGTTGGGTTTTATGTATCAGAAGTTAGTTGTTTATGTCTTTGGAATCAGTAAATTAAGTGTGCAATCTGCCTATTGATAATAAGGAAAATAAAGTGTCTTATCTCACATCATGTCAAACCATAATTATATGAACATTTGCACACAGATAATTTTGTTTGTATTCACTTAGAAGTACCTGCTGGATAGGGATTATCATTACATTCAGGGTATGCCTGATTTGCCAAAAGGCCAGAAATATCACACAGCATACTAGATTCTTTCAGCAATGAAAGAACATTTAGAAAGAATGAAAATGAGGCATCTTCATTATTTCAAGGAAAATATTAGCTTATTTTCAAGCACTTTATGTGTATAAAGTAATGCAACCAATTTAAATATGGAAAACATTGTTTTCAGTTCACCTGATATTTGAGGGGTACTACCTACATAATTCTGTTGACAAAGGAGGACAAAAAATAATTGATACTCAAGCTCATTTTTCACTTACCGAATTTGCAAAATGGACAGATCTATCAATATACAATATAGAATTACCACAATTCCGGGGACTTATTAGAGACTTTTAAGGAAAAGTACCTAATTCTATCTTCTATCAAAAAAGTTGGTTGGAGAAAATAGAATTTCAAGATCATTGTTTAAAAAGTATGTGTACCATACATCAATATCTTGAGACAATTTACTTCTAAAGGATTCTACACTACCCTTGCATTGACCAAACGTTTTAGAGCCGTGAAATCAGACTGTTTAGAAAGTTGCACTTGCCAAAGGAAATGTGTTTTGCAGAATAATATGAGGGATACTGAGGACAGTCTTTCTTGGGTCACTGTGACCCCTCTGCAGTCACATTTGAAGAGTTTTTCATCTGTTTGTTTTGGTAAAATTCTTCCTTGTTGTAGGCAGAATGGCCCCTGAGAGATGGCCACTCCCTAAACCCAGGAACCATGAATACATTATATTATTTGGGAAGACTAACTTTGCAGTATAATTTAGGTTGAGGATCTTAAAATAAGATTAAGCTAGAATAAATGTTGAGGCCCAATCTGATCACAGGGGTTCTTAAAATCAGAGAACTATCTACAGCTGGAGCAAAAGACCTTCTGCAGAAGAGAAGTTAAGAGAGTCTCAAAGCATGAGAGAGAGAAAACATCCTTCAGGTTTGAAGAAGGAGGGGGCAAAGCAGGCAGGAATGCAGGAGACTGAGAGTCTCCTGGATAATAGCCAGCAAGCATCTCGGCCAGAAAAAGCTGCAAGAATTCTGCAAACGACCTGAATGATCTCGAAAGCAGATTTTTCCTTAGAGCCCAGGCCAACCAAAACTTTAACTCTGACATTGTGAAACCAGCAGCAGTCAGCCCACTAAGACTCTGACTACAGAGCTGTGAGTTAATATGTTTGCGTTGTTTTAAACAACTAAGTTTGTGGTAATTTGCTACACCAGAAATAGAAAACGAATACATTCACCCACAAAAAATAATGTACTTCCTATTTTGCATGACAAGAGCAACATGAGCCATTATAGTCTCTTTTTTTTGCTGGCTGTAAAGATGCTCGCAGCTAATTTTAAATTTTATTATAGGAACAGTGCAGGTAGTTTTATATCTTGGAGCAAGATGCCCACAGAAGGAAAGTAGATTTCTATCCTCCCATAGTGACTGGAACAAGAGGCATTCTATCCAAAAGCACAAACTTTAAAATAACTAAGTTATGGGGATCTAATGTATAGCATGGTGACTATAGTTAATAACGTTGTATTGCATATTTGAAAGTTTCTAAGAGAGTAAACCTTAAAAAAAATAAAGAGAAAGGGGCATTACCATCCTTGATGATTACATATCAAAGGGCTGGCTCCCAGGTCCTTGAAAAAGGCAGTCCTGGGTTGTAGAACCTGGCAAGAGGCTTTTAAAAAGATTTACATCTCAAAGGGGCAAACTTTCAACTAGTAAATGCTATAAGAAAAGGGAGGTCAGGGGCCTACAGCAGGAAGAAGCCTGTCTAATATTAAGTCAAGATGAGGGGTTAAGTTTATTTCTAAGTATTTTATTCTTTTTGATGCTATTGTAAATGGAATTGTTTTCATAATTTCCTTTTTGGGTAGTTCATTGTTTATGTATAGAAACACAACTGGTTTTTATGCTGATTTTGTATCCTGCAACTTTAATGAATTTCTTTATTCTAACAGTTTTGTTTTTTTATTTTGTGGAGTCTTGGGGACTTTCTACATACAAGATCATGTCACCTGTAAACAGATAATTTTACTTCTTTTTCAATTTGGATGCCTTTTTTTTTCTTTCTTTCCATCTTTCTTCCTTCCTTCCTTCCTTTCTTAGCCGAATCTTGCCTCTGTACCCCGATAACCGAATTAAATCTGAGACGGTTTCGGGTGAAGTAGAAAAGAAGAGCTTTATTGCTTTGCCAGGCAAAAGGGGCCACAGTGGGCTAATGCCCTGAAAACTGTATACTGTGTGTCCCCAGTTGGAGAGGGTAGTGAGAAGTTTTATAGTAATGGTTCTTCAAAGCAGACGTGATCATCTCGTGGACATTCTTCTGATTGGTTGGTGGTGAGGTAAGTGGGAGTCAGCATCATTACCCTTCAGGTTCCATCTGGCCTGGGGTCCACGTGCTTATGTGCAGCATACCGTTGTTAACCATTAACTTCTCCCACTTGGTGGAGGCTTCAGTCTTTTCAAAACAGCTTGAAGATATTGTAGGTATCCCCTGATGGGGCACCAAGACCTTGCCCCAAGGCTGCACTGTTATTTCTCTTGACTCTTTGTTTCTCCATTGTCTCACATCCCCTCCCTTCCCTAATTAACAACTACTGTAATCTGCCCTTTGGAACTCAGGGAAGGTTATGGAGGTTGCATGAAGCCTATTGCCCGTAATCAAAGAAATGGGGGACACAGAAAGTCTTTTGTGCACAGGGGCCCCACAGGGCCCTTCTTGGTATCACTTTCTTTCCTTCTTTCTTTCTTTCTTTTTTTTTTTTTTTTTTTTTTTTTTTTTTTTGACTAATTGCTCTGGCTAGAACTTCCATACAGTGTTGAACAGAAGTGGTGAGAGTTAGCATCCTTGCTTTTTTCTAGATCTTAGAGAAAAAAATTTCAGTTTTTCATCATTGAGTAGAATGATAATTGTGGGCTTTTCAAATATGGTTTTTATTGTATAAGTTCCTTCTACACCTAATTTTTTGAAAGTTTTTATTATGAAAGGTATTGAATTTTGTCAAATACTTTCTCTGCATATGTGTTCTTATCGCACACATAAATAATATAGTAATAATAAATAAATAAAGAGGGCGAGAGGAGGCTTTTGGAGGCAATGAATATGTTTATGTCATAAATTATGGTGATATTTCCACAGAAATATACATATCTCCAAACTTGTGGAGTTTCATTAATTAAATATGCACAGCTTTCTGTATAGCAATCATACCTCAATAAAATGTTTTACAAAAATTGAGAAAAACAAATATGAAGGGAATGTTAAAACTGTCCTGGTCAACTTCAGTAGCATCATAGAATCAGCTCCTTAACAACATGTGAAATCCTGAATCATGGGAGAGTTTCCCCAATATCAACAAACTCTCCCCTAATCAGTTTAATATCTCTTCACTTCATGGGTCCAGGACCCTCATGATCCATTTGCAGACATGTTCTTCTGGTACCTTCAGGTATAGATCCAGAATCTTCATTCCTTTCATAAATAATCTTTTTTGTTGACCTAAAACAAATAGATTGCCAGTTATTTCTCCAGCAATAAATACTGCCAGTTTATTCAAGATCAACAAAGAACTGCAATTCAGGGTCTGCAAACATGGTAAGCCACATGCAAGCCCTGTTGTAACAAGGAGAAGAGGATTCATATATAGGGGAAAAGGAAGGTGAGAGGGCTATGGTAAACAGAGAGTCCATTGGAGGAATTGAGAGTTTAAATTGCTTTCCATCGACTGAGTCATGAAGGCTCTCATTGACTGAGCTCTTGCCAGGCAACAAAAGCAATTCTTTTTCCTCCTGTTGGGCTCTGCTATCACTATAGGGTGTGAGAGTTCCCACTTCTGGTCTCCTGACTCTATTTTAGTTGAGGTTTCTGTTTATTCATTTTTATACTTTCCTCCTTTATACATAAGTGCGAGGACAGCACTTATGGAGCCAAGCTGAGACTTGACTCAAGTTGTTGGTATAGGACAGTATAATATACAGCGTTTTTTTTTTTTGGTTTTTTTTTGTGGTACGCGGGCCTCTCACTGTTGTGGCCTCTCCTGTTGCGGAGCACAGGTTCCGGACACACAGGCTCAGCGGCCATGGCTCACGGGCCCAGCCGCTCCGCGGCATGTGGGATCTTCCTGGTCCTGGGCACGAACCCGTGTCCTCTGCATCGGCAGGCGGACTCTCAACCACTGTGCCACCAGGGAAGCCCTACAGCGTTATTCTTGAACTGCAACATCATCGCCTGTAAGCTTGTTAAAACACACATTTGTAACTCACCCTGATTTAGCAAATTGGAAATTTTTGGGAGGTGGGGACTGATATGTTTAATTTTAACCCTCTGTCCAGGTGATTTGTATGTACATCACAGTTTGAGAACCACTAGTCTAGTGATTTGGGCAGGTAAAGACATATATTGAGGAAGGTAAACGTACTTGAGTAATGTTTCCATTTCAGTTGATATCTTTGCATCTTTTCCAGATGAAGGGAGGCCTCTATTCTATAATAAGTGGCAGGGACCACTTCTGCTGTCTGGAGGGGTTAAACTTATCTGTGGATTCAGGTTTCTGAGAGCATCTGGCTAGTTGTCCCAGCCTCAGGTCTCAGGGTCTCACTTCTTTCCTATCGCAGTGAACAGTTTAGCATAAGATGTTCACCAGGGCTGAAAATGACCCACTTTTGAAAGTGACTTATTTTTTCAGAGGAAACTCTCTTTAAACAGGACATCAGCTTCTCTGACTTGATAGTTGGCCTACTTGAGCCTGTCATTTTTTTTTTTTTTCTTTTAGATTTCAGTTAGGATCTTCCAGTTACCTCATCACTCCTTATGCTTACTTATAATTGCCATTTTCCAATATTTCTCAAAACTAGAGTGATTTTACAGCCAAGTATGAACCTTCTTACCTTTATTCCATCTAAATCCACAACATGTGAGGTCTCAGTACTTCAGATATTTAATGGGCTAAGAGTGCTCCCTCCCTATCTTATTACCACCAATGGCCAGAGAGTGACCCAGTACAGGAATCACACAATAAGAATCCGTTTGCTAGAAATCCTCCTCCAGCACCAACTGTCTTTGTTTAGGTTCTCCCCAAAACAACACTGAGATAGGAATTCAAGTACAGGTAGTTTATTGGGAGATAATTTAAGAAATTATAATAGTTGTGTGGGAAAGTTAGACTATTAACAAATACCTAAATTAGACCTACCGAATTTTGATTACCTATTTAATTGGCTTTTTTCCTCTATATCTGGGGTCAAAAAAAATTTTCTGTGAGAGGCCAGATAGTAAATATTTTAGGCTTTCCAGGCCAAATGATCTGTGTCACAATTACTCAGCTCATCATTGGAGCTGAGCATGAATGTGTGCTAATAACGTATGATTCACAAAAAGAGGTGGTGGAGTGGATTTGGCCCAGAAACTGTACTTTACCAACTTCTGCTCTTTATTGTGACCTATTTGAGGATGAAAAGCATGATTTTTTATGAGTATAACCTAAATATCTGGCCAAGGCTATACACATAGATACATATATAGAGAAAATGAATGAAAGTTTTATATGTTTATAGATAATATGGATGATGAAGTTGAGGTGATTTTCCCCACCACTTCCACTATTCAATGAACTTGAAAATATGGTTGCATTTTAAAAATCTAAGCTTTAAACTCAAGATTGAACCTTGCATAATTATATTTAAAGCAGAGTAGCAATGCACCACCTACATAAGCTGGGCAGTAACCTAATTTACTTTATTACCTTTGATAAAGAAGTAATATTTCCCTCAGTAGGTCAATTGTAAAGAAATGAAAAGTAGATGAAGCAGAGAGTGGTGAACTCTGACTGATTAGCACAACTCTGTCCAAGACAGAAAGGTGGCGCTTTGAGGATTTAACCTAATAACCACCATGGCAGACAAAACATCATTGTGAAATCCTCTGTAATCAATCACGATTTTTTCTAGATATTTTGCCTAATCCCCCATTGTTCTTGTTCTCCTACTTTTTGTTGAAAATAGATGTATAAAATGTATTATGATCCCTTTCACATAAAGTTCACCTATGTATAAAACAATGGATTGTACCTATAAGGACACAGGCTTGGATAGTAGATTTATAAAGAAAAGCAAATTTACAAAGAAAATTCTGCATGTCGTAGATAAAAGAATGGTTAGAAGGAGGCTTCAAGGGTGAGTATACTCAGTTATTAGACAGGACTGTACGTGCACAGGTATTCCTTATATTGTATTAACAACTCATACATCTGTTACAAATGTTACTTTGCATGAAACTTCTATTTTATGAAAAAAGTATTTCCCAAAGGATTTGTGTATTTTGCTTTCTTGGATTTTTTTTTTTTTTTTTTTTTTGCTGTACGTGGGCCTCTCACTGTTGTGGCCTCTCTCGTTGTGGAGCACAGGCTCCGGACACGCAGGCTCAGCGGCCATGGCTCACGGACCCAGCTGCTCCGCAGCATGTGGGATCTTCCCGGACTGGGGCACAAACCCGTGTCCCCTGCATCGGCAGGCAGACTCTCAACCACTGCGCCACCAGGGAAGCCCATTGGATGTCTTTTTGAGCAATGTGAAATTCCTTTCATAACTTATGAAAGCAGTTCTCAGAGTGTTAGAATAAAGCATTTTCATGATGAATTACCTTCACTCTTAGATATTAGATATATGAAGAGAATTAAAGGAAAGTTTTTTCCCTCAAAATTTGTAGGATATCAGTCTTAGATCTAGATTTTAGCTCTTTCTCACATGGACATTGTTCCCCTTCCTTTCTTATTGATATAATAATTTTAACAATGTTATCACATTTAAATCCTAAGTCAGTACCTGCTTCTAGCATCACATATAGAAAAGGAAACACAGAAGACAAAATTAAAAGCACAAATATTTAAAATTTACAACCTCTTCATTTACTTCAAATTGCAAATTATTTGTTACCACATTCATTATTTAAGTAATATAAATCATCAGCCTCTCATTGGTGAAATATTCTTTATAGTAATTTAAAGAATAACTGCATAGAGTCTTGTGCTATACATATTCTCTTTTGCAGTAAAAAATGGCACTGAGCATAATTACAAGAATTAATGATCTTGGATTAGCATAGCCTTAAATCAAACAGAGCCTATAAATTATTTTAATTGTGACATCCAGTTAAAATATTTTGGTCCATGAGCCTTTACAAATTGTATTAAAATGTGCAAAAATAATTTTGCTGTGATATATATCATGCTAATGCATGTTTATCATGACCAACTTTAAATACAATCTTCCCTTCAACCTTTTCTTCTAGAATTATGCATTTATTTTTCACTCTGAATCTATGAAGCCAGCCTAACCTCAGACTCTTTTAGCGCTGATGAAATTAAAACACTAATTATTCTTCCTCAGAAACCTAACAAGTTCTCTAGTTACTAGGTCAAACTGCACTCTCTGCTCTTACTAGTTTGCTATTGTTGAGTAAACTTACCACACTCAGCAGCTTTAAAAAGCCTGTACTTAGTATCTCACAGTTGCTGTGGGTCAGGAGTCTAGCACATTTTAGCTAATCCTCCATTCAGGATTTCACAAGGTTAAAATCAAGATGTCAACTGAGTAACCTTTCTTTCTAAAGCTTGGGGTCAACTTCCAGACTTATGCTGTTGTTGGCAGAATTCAGTTCTCTCTGGCTATAGAATCAAGGTCCCCTTTTTCTTGCTCTGTCTGCTGGGGGGTGTTTTAGCTTCTGGAAGCCACCCATAGTCCCTTGCCATGTGGCCCAGAACATGGCAGCTTACTTCTGAAAGCCAACAGGAAAATCCCTCTCTACAGTCAGCTAAGATGGCATCTTATATAACATAATCACAGGAGTGACTAATCTCATATTTACAGGTCTAATGTACACTCAGAGGTAAGCCCTGAATACCAGGGACAGAAATCCTGTGGGCCATCTTAGAATTCTTCCTAACATACTGCCCCAATCATATGTTTCAGCCACGAGCAGAAAATGGTGGTCTCTCCTGGTCCTGAGAAAATAATTTTTTTGTCACAGTCCACAACCACTGAACTAGAAAATGGTTAGCTTTTACCCTTGAATGAAATTAAGATTATCACTGCAAGAAGGAACAGAGGAGTTAAATAATTTCTGAGAATTTCTAGTGATGGAACAATTTCTGACTTATTAAACCTCTGAATATTAAGCCTGGACCATCTCCTGATACCACGTTCTCTCATGAGAAGGCATACACAATATCATAAAGGTGTATGCACAATCTCCTCTTACGATTAATAAACATGGATCCACAACCCAAAGTAGGTTTTAACTGTAAAACTATCTCATAGAAATGAAATTATCAACTATTTAAAACAATTTTTCACTTTACTACTCAATTCTGAATTCTCCTTCACACATTCAGCTCAACGTTGATGTTTGATAATAATGAAAAAATTTGAGATATGTGTTAAAAACTTTCACAGTGCAAAACTTATGCCCAAAATGAAGAAGATAGCACAGTAGACATACCAAATGACAACCAGGATAGCAGATCACCAAGGTCAAAAGCAGAGAAATATGTTAGCCAATTTGTTTTTTTTTTAATATGTGATTCATTTGAGGTTGTTACAAATGTAACTGTATCCAGCCAAGGATATTTTTATCAGGTGTGATAAATTGTATTTGACCTACTGGAACCACCCACTGAATACCTAACTTCATGTATTTCACACCTGGGCAACATTTGCAGTCTTTCAAGCTGTCACTTTGGGACATGAATTTGTGTTAGCAGTCACATAAATCATTGTAGAAAGCAAGGGGAACTGAAGCAGAGTTGCTGGCTTCAAAATAGTCATATCACCAAATAAACTCAGGAGATACATTATTTCAGTCAAAATAAATAGGTCCTACTTCTAACTTATTTAATTTTGACTTGTTCCTTTTTGGTTAAATTCTACCAAAATTGCTATTCGTAAAATTAAAACCATTGCTGTTAAAAGTAACAGATTACCATCATGAACAAACCATGGCTTGTGATAATGAAAGTAAGGAACACTCGATCATGAGGAACTAGATCTTGAAATACCAAATTATTGAAAAGTAAGAGTGATTATAATTATAGGCTGATGCAGTTATATCATTTTTTTACGTGAGTCTTTGAACAAATAGTTTCAGAGGGATTGGAAGCAGTGCTGAAAAGAAGGAAATATCATCTTATTTATTTGGGGTCATTTAAAAAACTTGACAAAGTCATTTTGAAACTTTCTGTCCTTAGGGAGATTTTTTTTTGAAACAAGAAGTCTGCATAATGTCTCTAAACAACAAATTTTACTAGCTTCCTCAGAGAAGTTTAGTTTACAAACATACTGATAGACTATTTATCTTCATAGTATTAGTTTTTTATATTATATACCTCCTTTCAACAACAATCTACACTCAAATTTCAGTTTTTATCTAGTGACAATCAAAAATATCCATCTATAAATTAAACGGGGTCAAACAAATCAATCAATCAGCTCTCAATTCTATAATTTTATTTAAAAAGATATCATTGGCTCTAAAAAGTTTTGGTGTTTAAAACGTATGGACACCAAGGGGGGAAAGTGGCAGGGGGAGGTAGTGGTGAGATGAATTGGGAGATTGGGGTTGACCTATATACACTATAAAGTGTATAAAGTGGATAACTAATGAGAACCTGCTGTATAAAAAAATAAATAAAATAAAATTCAAAAACAAAGTTTTGGTGTTTGTTTTTTAATCGGGCACATTTAATTTCAGGGGCCTTTTAATGAATATCTGTTTTTTGTTAATTCTTTTAAAACTATTGTTTCTATAAAGTACCATATCCTGTTTAATAAAACTGAATAATTGAATATGTCTTTCAACATGAGTTTTGATGGAGTTGGAAGTAAAGAGCTTCCATAAATAGGGACTTCCCTGATGGCAGTGGCTAAGAATCCACCTGCCAATGCAGGGGACAGGGCTTTTATCCCTGGTCAGGGAAGGTCCCACGTGTCGTGGAGCAACTAAGCCCGTGCGCCACAACTACTGAGCCTGTGCATTAGAGCCCGCAAGCTACAGCTACTGAGCGCATGTGCCTAGAGCCCATGCTCCACAACAAGAGAAGCCACCACAATGAGTAGCCTGTACACCGCAACGAAGAGTAGCCCCTGCTCAACGCAACTACAGAAAGTAGTTCACAGCAACAAAGACCCAATGCAACCAAAAATAAATAAATAAAAATAAAATTAAATAAATAAAAATTTTTTAAAAGGAACTCCCGTAAATAAAATATATTATTAAATTTCATACAGGTAAGGTATTGTAAATAAGAAATAGGATAATAATGATAGCTAGCTTTCAGATACACTAGACATTAGAGATAAAAAAAAAAAAATACAGTAAGAGCCAGGTTAAAATTAGGCAGGTATGCTGAATTCCCAGCTGTGTTTCTTCTCCCCTTTGAGACTTCATGAAGGTAAATATGTGTAAAAGGTAGATTCACAGATAAAGAGGGAAAGAAGAAGGAATGTCTGGAGATGAAAAGGCAGAGAATAGGTAAGTGGTAACAAACTTAGCAGACACCTCTGCTCTGCATTCAGAACATGCAGAGGCCAAAGAAAGGAGAGGGATACGTTTGTCACCCATGTCTGGGGAGGTTGACAATGCTGAGGAGCCAACTAGGGTCATAAACAGGAGTGAGATATGCACCATATTTGTGGAGTATCTGTGTCTAGAACACTAGGTATGCACTCGTAGGCAAAGACCTGAAAAAAGTGATTGGTGATACTCACAGTTACTGAGGAAGGTGTCAACTGATATCAAGGAAGCAATGGGACATTTAGAAATAGCCACATTCCAACCCCAGCTTCTATCATGACACTACTGACATTTGAGTATCCTCTTCCCCAATCAGTATTGCATGAAATCAAAGGGACAAGCCCCACCCATATATAAAGTAGTTCCATTAGACACTCTTAGTGTTTCACCCCTAAATCACACATCCATTCGTTCATTCATTAAATAAATAAATGCACACTCATCATGGTCCAGTAACTTCTCTAGGGAATCAAAATATGTGAATAGTTATGAGTGAGAAGATCACTTCTCTTTAGGAACTTACATCCTTGTTGGAGGACACTGGCAATAAACGTTGGAGATAAAAATATAAAAATATCCTAAAAGTAAGTGCCATGAACAAGGGGAAAAAAAAAAAGTAGAGCAGTATAAGAAGTGTGGGAAGTACTGAGGAAAGAGGAATTAGTTATAATATTAATTAGCATGCCCAAGGGAAGTGTCATTGAGGAGATGAAAATCAAGCAATGACTTTAATGAGGTGAGGGAATTGGCCACATGGGTATCTCAGGGAAGAGAATTCCAGGCAGAGAGGATAAGAAGTGCAAAGGACACAGGATGAATTCTTACTGTTTTTTAATACATACATTAAATATATTTATTAAGTTCCTAAACCCATAGCTTTGAGATCATAAAGTCTTAGAGGGCAGAGGTCAAATGGACTATATCACTGGCATTCTAATAGCATTTTCAGCCTTTCACATGATGAGGCAAAATGAGTATTTGTAGAGGGGCAATAACAATGAGTGTCTTTCTGGGCTCCACACTGGTGTTCCAGGGCCTTCTAGAGGAAATCAGCTGGAGATACAAAGTAGCTCTTAAAAGTTTTTGACTGAAAGAAGCCACCCCAACTAAAAGATAAGGAGCAGGGGAGGGGCGGGGGGTACAAGCCAGGTAGGTGTCTGGGGTGATGGCTGAGAGAAGTGGGATTCAGGAATGAAGACCAGGAACTTGGATTGGCTGTCAGCCCAAGGGGTTGAGGGATCTTGGAAGGACAAGGCAGGAAGCTCTGTGATAAGAGCATCATGCCATGCTGCCACTAGTTTTATTTATGGATGGGGAATGAGAAATGGGAGTGTGAAGGGCATAGGTAGGATGAGCTTGCTTGTCTCAAAGGATATACACGTGGAGGCTGTTTTTTTTCCTATTAATCCATCCCAGAACTCCTTGCTGACTCTGGAGACTGATATCCCCATTTTAATCTCTCCAAGTGTAACAAGTACTTACTATTTTTAAAAAAGCAAGGAAGTTACTGTGGCTGGAGGAGAGTAAAGAGGGAAGTATTTGAATATCACAGAGAAAGTGGGAGCTAGATCTCATAGACAACTATCAAGAGTTTAAAATATAAATAGACTACTAAGGAACAGGATATAGCAGGAAAGTACCCCATGTAAAGCAAAAAACAAAAGATACAAATTTTAAACATGAGAAAAAGGCAGGAGAGATCATGGAAGCAGCAGAAGAAATGTACACAAACCAAAGAAAAACCAATTGATTTTCAGAGAAAATAAAGTATATCCATAAAACAGGAATAAAAATCCACTAAAAAAAGAAGAATCAGATTAAAATAAAGAATATTTAAAGTAAAAAAATATAAAATTAAAAAGAACTTTAATTAAAAGTTTGGAAGATGACTTCGAGGATATAACACAGAAAGCAAATTTAAGTTAAAATTTAAAAATGAAAAGACTTAGAGGAACATTGCACAGCATCCCACACAAATAATATTAATCCCAGGAAGAGATTAAGATCAAACAGACTGGAGATAATACATAAATAACAGAGTAGCATTTCCTGGGGGGAAAAATATGATTCAATAGTATAAGAAGGCACAAAAAATGTTTAGCACTATGATTTTTTAAAATATCTACATCAAGTCTCATTTTCATGTTTCAATACACTAGGGGAAATCTGAACAGTGCTGAGAGGGGAAAATACACTTTATCTGTAGAGGTGGGATAATGCAATTGGAACTGAATTTTTCAACAACATTGCATTGCTGAAGAATAGAAGATTGGACAAAACTTTTACAACACCATGTTTAGATAGAATTCCATTTCTAGCCAAATTAGTAATCGAGCATGAGAGACAATAAAATTTGGGAGAAAAATACTGAAAGGAATTATTTTCCTTTGACTCCTTTTTTGGAAGACTTTCTCAAGCAAAAAGAAAACTTAACTAAAAAAACCACAAAAACAGGAAGGACTAATATGCAGGACCTGTGACACCAACCCAGCAGAAGTCCCCAAAATACAGTTAAAACAAAACAAACACACAAAATAACAAAAACACCACATCCTTACTGTTTTGCCCTTCTGAAGTCAGAAGTCCTAGGGGTCGCCCACTGTTCCTCTAATTTAGGTTTTACAAGACAGGAACCAAGGCGGTGGCAGGGCTTCATACCTTTCTAGAGGCTTTTGGGAAGAATCAGCTTCCAGGTTCATTCAGATTGTTGGCGAAATGCAGTTATCTGTGGTTGTTAAGACTGAGGTGTCTATTTTCTTGCTGGCTGTCAGATACGGTGTCGCCCTTGCTTCCTAGTGGCCTGTCTCCAGTGGCATGAGGTGTTACTACCAGTAATCCCTCTGTCAGCCTGCAGAGACTATTATATAACTGCCTGAATTCATTTCCTATTGTTGCCGTAAGAAATACCACACATTTAGTGGCTTAAAAAAATCCACCAATTTATAATTTTACAGTTGTGTAGGTTAGAAGCCCAACACGGATATCACTGTGCTAAAATCAAGATGTCAGCCAGGCTGCATTCCCTTAGAACAACTCTGGAATGGAATCCACTTCCTTGTCTTTTTCAGCTTCTAGAGGTCACTTGCATTCCTTGGCTTATGGAATACAGGTCCCTTTCTCCATTTTTTGAACCCAGCAATGGCAGGTGAAGTTCAGCTCACATCACACTACTCTTACTTACTCTCCTGTCTCCCTCTTACTGTTAAGGATCCTGTGATGACGTTGGTCCCACCTAAGTAATCCAGGATAATATCCCTATTTTGAAATCAGCAAATTAGAAACCTACTTGCACTGGCAACCTTTATCCTCCTTTCCCATGTAACCTGTCATATTCACAGATTCTGTGGGATCAGGACATAGATGCTTTCGGGAGACCATTACCCTGCCTACCACAGTCCCTCTTCAGTCCATTAACCTTCTGTTGTTGCTTTCTTGTAATGAATAGAGCACAGCCTGACACATTGGAAAGAAGTACTTGTTGGGCATCGCAAATCACATTCAGGACCTGAATTATCAATCGTCCCTTCATCATGCTGAGTTCTGAGCTTCACCCTACTTATTTTACCCCAGGTCCATACAAATTCCACTTTTATATCTATTCTACACTCATCTTGAGAAAAGTGTCTTATGCTCTCTATAATCTGCCAGCATTTCTCATTATATAGTCAACATCAATTAGAATTATAACAGCATAAACAAGCCCGGAATTCCAATGACAGCACACTATGAGTTCATGTCTTCCTCAAAGAAAGCTCTGAAGTTTCCAATAACATTTTAGGTCCCAAGTCTTTTATGTCAGAACTCAATTTTCCAGGCTAGTGAAGGTCTGCTCTCCTGTAGCTGTACATTCTGGAGCACATGTCTTCCCCAGTGAACAGGGCAGGAGTATCTCATGATGTCCAGTAATTACGTCAGCCCAGATCTGGCATAGGTCACCTCTGCTCACAATCCAGTGGCTGGAATTAAGCAATTCTTAAATGTCAGCAGTGACAGCAGGAAAGTTGCATCCTCCTAGACTCGTGCAAAAACAGGAGATCCCCAAAATTACGACTGCTAGAATTTTTCACAGTACTTATTCTTAGAGACATACATAACCTTTCCTAAGATACCATCACCTTTGGTAACTTCTAAGACCTGATTATGGATTGAAACATCTATTCTTAAGCATGCATTTCTCTCACTAAATTTAGTATTGTTTTTCAAGTTATCTTGATGCTATCAGTCTCCTACAAATAGGGCTGTCCTAATATCACACCTGCTACTCGTATATCAGTTTCATCTCTGCATCCTCATTCTGCTAAATACTGAGGTGATAGAGAATTATCTATGGTATGATTTGAGTTTTCACGCAGTCAACACTTCTGCATAGTTTAGGCTCACACCATCCCACTGCTTAAAGATACCCTACACTTTTTATTCCCTAATAAAGATTCCAGTTGATACCCATGAAATCTTGAAATACCTATGTAAACATGAAAACTGAAATCTTTTCTTCCCATTTTAATGTAGCTTCAAGTGTTTGTGTTAATATATCAGTGCTATTCTGATTCATGGTTGCATTCATTTAAGCTGGGTATTACCACAAACTTGACTTAAAACAAAATACATTTATTATTTTGGTTTTGGGGTCAGGAGTCCAGGCATGGCCTGTCTGCTCAGGGCCTCACAGAGCTGCAATCAACCTGTTAATCTGGCTTCATTCTAGTTTGGAGACTTGAGTGGGAAAGGTGCTTGGAGGCACATTCAAGTTGATGATAGAATTCATTTCCTCATGGCTGTAGAACTCATGGCATCTTCTTCCAGGCCAGCAGAGAAGAATATCTCTGAACTCAGGAAGGCCTACATCCCCTTTTAGAAGAATTCCAAATGATTAAGGCAGCGTCTTATGATTAACTTCTATATGATATAATCTAAGCATGAGTGTAACACCAGGGAATGGAGATTATGGGACCATCTTAGAATTTTGCCTACTATATGATCCTGTTTTAATCTCCTAATCATGAAGGATTTTTGGAACCTTTGTTTGTCTCCACCATTCTAAAATCCAGGATGCTGTGTGAGTTAGTTATCACTGATTGTATGATGTTTATAGTGAATCCTTTCAGTCTAGAAATTCCTTTCCTCATTTTTGAAAATTTGTTTGTATATTTTCTCTGATAATTTCTATGCCTCCATTTTTATTCTTTAGTTTTTTAAAAATTTCTCATACTTCCTTTTTATCTTTTATCATCTGATATATTCATTTATTTGTAATATCTAGAATATTTTAAATTTCCAACCATTTTATTTTCATCTCAATATTTCTATTTTCTAGCATCTCTGTCTTGTTGCCAAGATGAAATGCCATCTCACATAACTGTGGTGATATTACTTGTGCTTCTTTTTCTCCAATCTAAAATTTCTCTGGTATAGCTCAGTAACTTATTTTGCAATTGTTAATTTTAGTCTCTGAGTTTTATTTACATAATTTCTTCAAATTTTTTATTTTGTTTGGCTACTATTAATAATCAAGAGAGAAACACAAAATAATTGATTCAAAGCTCTGTGTTTCAGATGGAGCTTGTCCAATAGTGGGCCTTCCCATAAAATGATAGCCCTTTTACCTGACTTTCACTGGACCACTTCCAATTACATAGTTTAATCGAATTTAATTTTTTAAAATCTCTCTGATTTCACCTTTTGCTTCATCTCTCTTGCTCCTGCCAAGAAAGTTCTGTGCTTTTAAGGACTCATGTTATTAGATTGTGCCCACCCATAATAATCTCTCTATATCTCTTTTTTATAAGGTCCATGCCTTAATTTATCTGCAGAGTCCATTTTAGCATGTAGAGTAGCATGTTCTCAGGTTCTAGAGATCAGGGCCAGGACATTTTTGTGGAGGTCATTATTCTACCCACCACAGGGAGGTTCAGCTTCCCCAGAAAGTAAACTTCTTATCTCCTACCTCTGTTGTATAAACCTGACTGCCAGTACTGGTGGTTTAGGGAGAAAAGAGCTTTGGAATTTTAATTAACAGTCTTGCTTTCAACTGAATATCTAAAACACATTCAACTTGCCTGCTATCTCTGAGTTCACACAATGCCTGATCCAATTTCTCTGATGTTCAGCTTTCCATGTTTCTGCAAGACGGGGGCGGCTAACTGGCTGTTCAGTGTAGGACTGGAGATTCCAAAGTCTATCTGCTCCATAGATAAACTGTCAACAAAGCCGCCTGTTGTCAGTCACCAGAGCATCTTGCTTCAGGCATAAACGGTAACTTGAATTCTTGATCCTTTGTAGGACTTGATGATTTTACACACACGCGAACACAAAATTAGTCTGCTCTGTTCTACCAAATCATTTAACCCTCATTTATCTTCTTTCTAGTTTCTAAAACTTTGTTGCTATCACTTGTTTTCTGTTGTATCCTCTCCTATGTATCTTGTCCTTATCAGTTAATGTAGTTTTATTTTTTGGAAATTTTTAAAAGGAGAGTTAGGAGAAAGTGACTATAATGAAATGTATTCAGAGTTTAAATAGAAGAGGTTATTTGTTTCTAGATTCTTTTAGTTTATTTTCATCAAATGGTATAGCTGGTCTCACAAATTTGATATTTAGTTATGACTCTATTTTTTTAAATTCCATAAGAATTATTTAACTAAATAGTTGTCTATAGATATTTTAGTTTATGTTTCTCCTGAAAATGGGAGAAGTGTGTATGTGTGTGTGTGTGTGTGTGTGCATTTGCTGCATTTTTTACTGACTTCTAATGTCGTTACATAAAGAAGGATGTATAAAGGCTTATTCCTTCCTTGAAATACATTGAGGTCTCCTTTGAAACATTACATTTACTGTTTGTTTGAGCATTTTGTTATTATCATTATTTCACTTATTAATTTCAAAATACATAATCCTTAGTTCCGAATCACCCTTCATTTTGTTCTTTTGAACCAATTTTCCTATGATTCCATCACATGAGTTTAGTTCTGCACTGCCATGTGTATGTTTTCTCACTGGTGTCTTATTCTTTTTCAGTTGATGTTGTTGCTTATACACCCTTATATAATATCTTTCATTGCTTTCTCCTGCTTTCAGTAGATCATATTCCAAAATCACAAATGTAATTCAATATTAAGAAGCCATTAACATAATTCATCATACTTATAGATATAAAAAGATAAACCATGTCATCTCCACAGAGTAACAGTGGATATTCCATAGCATGCTAATATATTGTTTCAGCACTAAAATCCTAACTTTACTCAAAGTAGATTTTAGTAAAATATCTTCTGATGACCTGCATGTGTTTGTGCTCATGTTTAATTCACCCTTGTGTTTAAAAGTAATATTCTATTTATGACATTCTCTTGTTCAATAATTTGAACATATTGTCTGACTTCTCACATCTAGTCTTACTGCTATAATATTAGATTTACAGCTAGCTTTGTTCTTTTGTGCATGATCTATTCTTCTCCTTGGATGCTTTTACAATTTCTTTTGTCATTGATGTTCCTACATTTCACTGTAATATGCCTGGATTTGTGCTTTCTTTTTCTTTCATATACTACTTAACTGCCTATCAGTCATTTTGTTTGTAATGATATATTTTTAAGTTCTGTGAAATGTCCTGATATTATTTTATTACCTTTATTTTTCTTTTCTCTGAGACTCATTATACAAATAATATGAATATGAATATGAATATATTTCTACCTATATCCTTCCTGTCACTTAGTCTTTATATTAATCTATTCGTCTTTGCCTCTCTTCTTGATGCCCTTTGTCTTTTTCTAGAACAGCTCCATTTCTGTTTTTATTAACATGCAGCCTGATATCTATCTACACTATTTATTTATCGAAATATTTTTAAAGTGATGTGGAAAATTTGTACCCACTGTGTGCCTCTCTGGATGAGATTAAGAGGAAAAAAATATAAATTCTCCAACGTGGTTATCGAGTCACTGTTTAATCAAGACTCTCTTTGATCATCTTCTTTTAAATTGAAGCCCCCCTACTCCAGTGTCCTCTATTTCGTTGTTCAGATTTATTGTACTTATTATCATATAACATGGTTTTATATATATATATATATATATATATATATA
>NW_020175686.1:447323-500674 GCF_003031525.2 Neophocaena asiaeorientalis asiaeorientalis | reverse complement strand
TATATATTTATTTATTTATTTATTTATACCCAGCCCTTAGATTGTTGCTCAAGAAAGGTTTGCTTGTTTTAATACATGAATAAACACATTTATTATACAGTAAGTCCCCTACATATAAATGAGTTCCATTCAAAGAGCACATTCATAAGTCGAATTTGTTCATAAGTCCAACAAAGTTAGCCTACATACCAACTAACACAATTGGCTATATAGACTGTACTATAATATATTTATAATACTTTTCACACACATTATAAATAAAAAGCAAACAAACACAAAAAATAAGAAAACATGTTTAATCTTACAGTCCAGTATCTTGAAAAGTACAGTAGTACAGCACAGTACAACAGCTGACCTCCAGGGCTGGCATCGAGTGAAAAGGAAAGAAATTACTGACTAGAGGAGGAAGAGGAGGTGGGAGATGGTAGAGCTGAATGATCGTCAGCAATAGTAGATGGAAGGCAAGCTGCAGTGTCACTCATGCCTGACGTTGATGGCGCAGGTTCTGGTTCCTTGCTGGATTCAATTCTATCTACCATCTTGAACAAAACTTTCCAGTGATGTCTGTGTAGTAGCTCTTTATTTCTTGTCATACCAGTATGAGATACATCACCACTGCTTTTAAGTTTGCTTCTGGACATCCTGGGCTTGAAACAAAAATCTACTGTACTCTATATAGTACTATAAAGTACACAAAAGCATAACCACTTATAGAGGATGCACACACATGACAGTGTATGCCCAGACACGTGAACTAACTTATGTGATTAGACATGCAAATGTATGTTCGCATATTTGAAAGTTCACAACTGGGAGGCTCATATGCAGGGGACTTACTGTATATAAAAATTTAACCATATAATCGCATAGTACCATAGGATAGAATTACGGTGAGATTCAAGGATATTTTCTGTATTAGATTTTAAGGCAGCTCATGGTCAGGACTTCAGCATTCTTGTAACAGTGTCTGGCATATTTCTTCTTTCCCTAAATGAAAGGAAACACATTGATTTGTATCAATTGATGTAAAATTTTACCTGCTAAAAGCAATACATGGGAATATGTTTTTTAAATCACATATTCATACTAAAATTGATCTTTCAAATACCACACACAAATTTTTTTTGTCATAATAAATTTCTTCTTATCCTTGTCAAATGACATTTAGTTTAGAGAATGAATCTACACTCCTACTTATCTCCACCCCAACCATTCCTCTAACTTTCTAGGACTTCCCCCTGGAAATTTTTTGTTTGTTTGTTTTAATTGCATGGCAGGAATTTTATCATGTAGTGAGGTGAAGCAGAAAGACACTGAAATGGACATTGCAGCTGCTTGAGCACGAATGCTTACAAAGATTAAACAGCTGAAAATTATGGCTTAGATATTTCTCAAGCATTTTCTAATGTATTTATTTCATCTGAAGAAGACAGTGAAAATGAATAGAACTGTCACATGTATGATTACAATATATTTTCATTTTTTGACATCATTTAGGGAAAATGTTTCTGCTTGAGGAAAGGCTATAAGAGATGTTAATGAATTTCAGAGTAAACCTCAGTGTCTTTCTCTACTTGTAGTCATCTTTGTAATACAACAAGGAGATTGTCTGGAGTTGACCCAAGGAATTTCCTCCTGCATTGTTAGCAAATAAACCAGATGAGAGTATGAAGACAGCGAGAGAAGGGAGGAGACTTTGCCTATCTAAGAGGAGCTGTTTCCAAATTCAAATTTCTGGGGACCGATGGATATTTTCCCCTGATAGGCAGGCAGGGTTATGAATCTCCCATTGGCCGCTATGGCTCTAGATGTTGGACAGATGGGATTCATACACATCCCAAGTTTAGACAGTTTTACTCATAGGCAAAACTTTATTTTGTCCTTCATTAAAAGATGCTTCTCATGCTAAAATAAGAAGAGTGAAAAATGGGAAGGATTTCTTCCCAGAACAAAGTTCTCTTTTGGATGAGAAGCCTTTTCTTGGATGAAGGAAAAGTGGGGAAACTGATATCTCTTCATTTCTTGACCCTGGGCTTGTGTTTATTTCCCCAACAAAGCCTATTCTTTAATTCATGCCATGTGTGATGACATGAAATTCATTCCTAGTTAGGTTGTATAACAGGTTTTTTTTTTTTTTTTTCAAAAAAGTGACTTTCCTAGCATGATTGTTCACAAGCAGATGTGGGAAATTCATTCCAAGTACTCTCCTTTTGGAAATGGCAGAAGACTGATAAGTCCACTAGAGGTAGGAGACATTGGAAGGCATTCCACAAGGTACAGAGATAACCTTTCAGGAGGATTGATGATCAGGGTCAGCTGGAGGTAGAATGGGAGAGAGACACCAAGGAATGTGGGTAGGTCACTGGGAGAGCTAGTGTCCATGATCTCAGCCACCAGACATCCCTGAGATGGCAGTTAGTTCAGCTCTAGAACAGCTGCTGAAGAAGCGGCTGTACCATTCGAATGTAAGCCACAGTTGCTGACCATCACACTGTCTTCTTGTTGTTATTGGAAAATACCAATTATTTCCTGCCCACTGGCTATTGAATTCATTCTTCTCCAGTCCCTTGCATGGCACACTCATTCCCAAACATTATATCTTATCTCAAATATTACATCTTTAGAGAAGCCTTCTCTGAACATCTTGTCTAAAGTGGCCTCTCTATTACTGATCAGATGATCTTGTTTATTTATTTCAAAGCACCAATAAAATTTGTGATTATCTGAATTGTCTGGGATTGATCAATTTATTATTTACATATATTTATTTATTTATGTTTCCACTGGACTTTTATTCCATGTTAACAGTAATTATTATTGCAATCTCTACTATATCCAGTGACTACACTGTGAGCTCTCCTCCGTATCCTACCCTACACTACTTTTGTTGTAGAAAACATTGAAAAAGCACCCTTAATCTTAATATCACATATAGATGATATACATTATCTATGCATAACTTCAAAAATTCAATATGATGCATAAATTGTAATATAAAAGAGAAATAAAAGGAAAACAAGTAGTAATAAAACATGTATTTCTGGTACCAAACTCAGGTTCAGCTACTCGCTGCTCACAAGCCAATCATTCAAAAGGCAAGTGTCAGTAGAAAGGAAAGCTGCTTTAATCAGAAAAGCCAGCAATCTGGGGAGACAGTGGACTCATGTCCAGAGGCCGACTCCAAAGATTCTGCTCAGCCATGACAGTTTTTAAAGAGAAAAATAGAGGGGAAGAATCTCCGTGAATCATAGAGGCAGGAGGTTGGCTTCTGCATCAATCTCCATTGTGCACAGACTGGCTGACTCTCTCTTCAGATGTTATTTTGCCCGCTTGACTTGCCTGCAGGATTCCTTAGCTGGTTGTTAGGGGACTACTTCATTCTTACTTCTTTTTATCCAGGAAAAGAATCAACAGGTTAGCCAAGGCATGGTGTGCATTCAGGAAAGTGTACGTTAGGAGTTTGTTTCAATTGCTTAGTGATCTCATTTCTATAATTAGGCTTTTAAGGTTACAGGGGGACAGAAATGGGTGAACAGAAAGGGGCAAAAGAGCTGCTTTCATTTTAATGTATAAATATATTCCATTTTTCACAATAGACTACAATAGGCATATAATATATAATAAAGGAGTGAGATTCCTGTGCCCAGTGAAAAATCCTCAGGATTACGATGATAAATTTCTCAGTTTATTAGGTAATTACAGTTCTAAGAAAATCTCTCTCAAACATAATGTTTCTTGTTCTTTCATATTTTTATTTTTTTTCAAATGAGTTGTAAGTTACAAAATAAAGGGCACAACATTAAGCTTATATATAGCTTGTCAGAATTTTACTTATATGTGCCCCTATTTATTCATCCCCCAGGAGAAGACATAAATCATTTCAAGTATCCCAGTAGACTCCTTCGTGACTCTCTGGAGTCCATACCACTCCAAATATAACCACTATTCTGATTCCTAGCACCAGAGATTAGTTGTGCCTATAACCTTTTGTAAATGGCTTGTTTAGTATTATACTTATATAAACTTATACTTTATACTTTATTTATGTTGTTATGAGTAGTTGTGGTTTGTCTTTTTTATTGCTAGATTATACTCCACTGTACAAATTTATCATGATATATTCACTTGTTGCTGGACATTTTGAGTTGTTCCCAGTTTCTGGCTCTTAAACATAACGCTGCTATGGATATTTTTGTATATGTCTTTTGGTAGATGTCAGCACTCATCTATCTTGCTTGAAGAATTTCTGCTTCCTAGAGCATAAATATGTTTAATTTAGAAAAGAGTGCCAAAATGTCCGAAATGCCTGTGCCAATTTACATTCCTAAGCAATATAACAATTTCTGCTTGTTTAATATTCTCGCTAATGTTGAGTATTGTCAGACCTTTAATTGTAGACATTCTGGTAAAGCATATTAGTATCTTATTGAGTTCTGACTTTGTTTTTCAATCTGTGGATTTCCTTTTAATTTTCTCAATATTATCACTTAACGAATAGTTCTTAATTTTAATAAGTCCAATTTTTCAGTTTTCAAAAGTTTTAGTATTCTTTTGTTGTAAATTTTTAGAATTTTTGCCAATCCCAAATTATGAAAATACTCTTGTATGTTTTTATGTGAAAGCATTGTTGTTTTAACTTTAACATTTATATTTATAATCCATCATAACTTAATTGTTCTATGCTGTGTCATTTTTTACATAGGTTTTCCAATATTGACCTAGCAACATTTATTATAAAGAATATTCTTTCCCTAAAGAATGGTCCCTCCATTCTGTTGTTGATCAATCCTTGAACCAATGCCACTCATTCAATTTGGATACCTGGAAAACAAACAAAAGACATAGCTAATGTAGTTAGTTAAGACAAAAGACGTAACTAATGTAAAGGAGAAAAAATAATTTTCTCTCTATCCTTCTATGTTCTTGGCTGAGATCACCCTGTAATAGAAGACAGATTAGCAGGGGAAAAGCAAACAGTTTATAACACACATACTTCCTGTCCAAGGGAGACCCAGGAAACTGAGTAACTTTCTGAAATGGCCCAAGCCAACACCTTAAATACAATCTCCAATGAAAAACAAAAGAAGATGTTGGGGGTTTGGGAGCCAAATATGGGAGATTTTCAGGCAAAGCACAGTAAAGTAGGGTATGGTTGTTATAGATTAGCAGGGGAAAAGCAAACAGTTTATAACACACATACTTCCTGTCCAAGGGAGACCCAGGAAACTGAGTAACTTTCTGAAATGGCCCAAGCCAACACCTTAAATACAATCTCCAATGAAAAACAAAAGAAGATGTTGGGGGTTTGGGAGCCAAATATGGGAGATTTTCAGGCAAAGCACAGTAAAGTAGGGTATGGTTTAAGTCTCTGCAGGTTTAAGTCTCTGCCTTCTCCATTAACAAGAGTTTCTAGATTTAGTCATCCTTCTTTTCTTGACACCTAGAGGGAGACACGTTTACAGATAGTAGAGATTTCCCTTAAATAGGTTAATGTCTCTTACAAAAGTGTACCTTCTAGGTTTTCAAAGCTTTTTCTGTGTTGGCTGTTTCTTAAAAATAACCATTTCAAGATAATCTTTATGCCAAAGAGGCATATTTTGGGGTGGCAAATTCTTTTCTCCTTCCCTAGTAAGTCAGTAATAAAGAAAAAAGGAACTATAAAAATATTACGTTAGTCAAAAAAAAAGGCAGAAAAAAAGGTGAAAAATTACAAATTGAAAACAAATGCAAGATGGCAGATTTAAACTCAACCATATTGATAATTACAATAAATTTAAAGGCAGACATTTGCCAGATTGGATAAAAAGTAAGATCCAACTATAGGCTGTCTAAAAGAAACTGTTACTGGCTTGGCATGCATTGTGTCAAAATAGCTTCAAACGAGGAGGTCAGCGGAAGACCCGGACCAGCAATCTCAGTCCTTGTGACAGCAAGCAAAGAATTGCAGACTGCCACTTTGGGCTTAAGCTCAAAGCAAAGTTTATTAAAGCATCTTTACACTCTCAGAGGGAGAGCGGGCTGTTTCCGTGAAGTGAAACCAGCGCTCCTGTACAGGCTTCAGGGTGTTTATAAGGAGTGTTCGGCGAGGAGGTGGGGTGCGATCATGGGTGAGTGACCGGGGATCATTATTTGATTGACAGTCCTGAGCTATGAAACAAGTTCATTATTGCACATGCCCTCACCCTTGATTCGCTAAGAAAAGCCCACGGTAGGGGCAGGGCAAAACCACATGCAGATTTTATTATAACGATGGTATAATGAGTTTGGGTTTACTATAGGTTACACACCTGTCTAGTCTGGGCACACGCAGCCCGGGGGTACTTCCCTCCTGTTACTGTGCTCCCTCTTTATCAGGATATCAGATAGAAACCATAGTTGTGCCCGTGCTGGGTGGGGTCAGGGGAGGGTCCCCAGAGGGCTGGAGTGTAACTTGACTACTCCCTTCTTGTCTTTTCGCCACTGTCACCTCCTTGCTGCTAATGTCTGACTAACTACCTAACAAAAGTATTTTAAATATTGAAGACATAGATTGAAAGATGAAATTAGGTGCTCTATACAAATGCCAGGCAAAAGATAGCTGGAATGTTTTCATTTATATCTGACAATGTACAGAACAAGGAAGGAATTTTACAATGATAACAGGACAAAGTAATCAGACTCTAATTTATAAATTTAACGTATTGTTTTCCATCAATATAATTTTTAGTACAACACAGAAATGTACAATAATTTAGACATGATAAGTTAGTATTGTACCATTAAATTTTAGAAAATGTGTTTATTAATTCTTGGCTGGAAGGATCTTGAAACATGAGACTCCTTGGATATCATGTTGATTAGTTTATATCTCAACATGGCTAGGCTATAGTACCTATTTTTTTTGTTTTTCTCCTATACTTCCTTATTTAATCAAACACTAATGTAAGTGTTGCTGTGAAGGTATTTCATGGATGTGGTTAACGACTAAAATCAGCTTATTTTAGGTAAAGGAATTACATTCAATAATGTAGGTGGGCCTCTTGAAATCAGTTGATGGGATTAAGAGTAAAAACTGAGATTTCCTGGAGAGGAAAACTTTTCTTTCAAAACTACAGTATAAACTCCTTGCTAGCTTTTTAGTCTATTGGTCCATCCTACAAATTCTGGGCTTGCCAGCCCCTACAAACTTTTGAGCCATCCCCAATTCATTTATGTGTGTGTGTGTGTGTGTGTGTGTGTGTGTGTGTTTGTGTGTGAGTGTGTGTGTATTTTTCTTTTCCCTCTTTTTTTCTGGAGAACCCTGACTCTTTCAGATGTTTCCACTCCTTTTGTGAGCACAGGCTCTTCTCTACTCTCCTTTATTTATGAGTTAATTCATTGTCATGTTACGAATAAGCCACCATAACAATTTTCTAATTTTACTTTAAATTTTTTATGATGTCAGTCTCTTTTTTATTATTATAATCTTAGCAGTGTAATTCTCTTTTATTTTTATAATCTTAGGAATCTCAATCTCACTCTCATTCTCTGTCATTCATGCTCTCTCTCTCTGTCTCTCTCTCACACATTCAGCAATTAAAAGGAGCTCACAACCATTGCAGTCTCCCTCTTTTTCCTCTGAGTTCTCAGTGTTCACTCTTAAATGTGGGTGTGTGAAATGTGGAACTTAATGACTTCTGCTATTTTCTGTAACATTTTCTATCAAGAAAGATAGAGGAAGGACTCATGAGTTGAAAAGACAATTTCTAATTTTTAAGAATAGCATAGAATTGGGTCACAGTAATTTCCTCAGCTTCTCCTACAGGTAATTTTATATAAAATTCAAGATAATCTCACAAATATGGAGTGTCCAATAATATCAATAAAATCAGAAGCTAACTTTGGTCTGGTAGGTGGGCACTCATAGAAAGGGTAGTCTGTGGAGTGATACCTTTTTAACTGAAATAGAACAGTAAAATGAAAATGACTTGAATAATTATGAAATTGATGGAGTCATTACAATATGCCAGAGGTAACAACATCAATACACTTAAATACTCTGGCCTCTTACTCCCTAGAAGCCCAGATTTCTGACAACAAATTTAAAGACAACTGTGACAGAAACTGTATTTTGAAATATCAATTTCTTTTTATGAAATATAAAATATTTATTTTCAATAAATATTTTAATATTAATATTTTATTTACTTTAAATGTCATAACTAAATTGAGTTAAAAATCTTACTACATTCCAAACTCAAGTATAAATATGTTTTGAATTATCACAGATTATTAGAGGTAAAAAAAATTGAAAAGTGGAGAGACATCTATGAAAAATGTCCTTAATTAAAAATATAATTTTATTCTTCAGCTGTAATTCCTCACTCCCTTTCCCAAAGAGTTATGCAAACAAAATGTTTTGAAAATTATGGCTCAAATTTCTAGTGAGCAATTTTATATCTCTCTTAATTTCCATTACTATTCTTAGTTAATAAACGGCCCTTAATCCTAAGCAGTTCTAACTTGTGGACAAAGTCTTCTGTGCACCATAAATGTCCATTTATTTATTTGGTTTCTTTTGTCTATTTGTTTGTTGGCTGCTTGGTTAATTTCATTCCTTGGACTTGGTCAACTTTATTTTTTTCTTATTTCCTTTATTTTAAGATTGTTAAATTTGTTGACCACCTCCACAGAGCCTCTGGTAGGACAAGCATCCATCATGATACACAATCTTAACCCACGGATTTTAAGTCCAAGTGAGAGAAGGTTTTGACCTCTTCTAGAACTAATTCACAAACTAGTCACATTTTATTGTTCCCTAAAAATATCTTCACGGTGTAAGTATTGGTTACAGGCAGGTGTACGTATCCACTGCTTTTTGTTTCTACCATTCGTAGGTTTTAACACTAACCTCTGCAGCTTTAAAACTGTTGACAATGACATTTCTATTTTTAATTGCATCTTGTTTTTATCCCGTTTAAATGAAGCACTTAAAATCATAATTCACTCCATTTCTTTGTGTGTGTGTATATATAGCATGCATATACATATGTATGTATGTATGAATATATCTACATGTATATACACATATGTATGTGTATATACATGCATACATACATACATGCATACATAATAGCAATTCACAGGGAGCCCACATTTTTGAGAGTTTCTTGGTCTGTTTCTTAGAGAGGAGGTTTCTAGAGACTTGCCCCAGTGTTCTCTCAGTGCATCTTTCTCCTCAGGCTCTTTCCCTAGCAACCCTAGAATATTACTTCTCTAAATTCACTGGACTTCTTTTTTTCTTTCTAGTTTGATAGACAGCCTTGTTCATATCACTGACGCTTTCTCTCTCCTGTGATAGTATTGATTTTTCTCCTTGCTTTCTTTTCACTCGCACCTCCCAACCATCACTTTAAACTTCTAGTTTATTTTTCCCATTTTACATCTTGAAAGCTTGTGATTTTTTTTCCTCTCTATGTATAATTCAAGAGAAAACAGGAATATAGAGTAAACTCTCAGAGTGTATTTGAAAGGATTCTTAATAAAATGAACATGATGGCAATGGAAACATCAGCTCTAAGTTCTGTAAAATTTCATAACTATTTATTAGATTAGATAGGCAGCACCATTACTTATTTCAAAGCAGGATAGTTCCCATGGTAGACAAACCTTTTCACTGCAGAATTACTGTAATCTTCTCCAGGAAGCAAACTAAACTAAAAAAAAAATCTGAGTAACCATGTCCTTTTGGGGAACGATTATCCATTTTTCTGTAAGATAACAACATGATACTATCTTTTTTTATGTATAATGACACAGAGTCAATAAGCATTCCCATAGATGTTTAACAGTCTCACTGAAGCCTGTGATCTTTCTATTACCTGTGTACAATGCTACAAATCAATCTATTTCAACATCAAGATGTTTCTTTCTTCTGGGAGCAGAAAGGCCAGAACAGGAAGAGCAGTGTTGAAGCTATTCGATAAAAACACAAGACTGCAGAGAAAGAAGCAATGCAACTGAAGATGAGCAATGCACAGAACTCACTGAAAAACATATGCAAACCAATAACCAGGTGCTTCAGCCGCGTTTCAAGCTGGTGCTAGCTGCAGCCTTTATATAATGCTCCTCTCTGGAATAATCTGGTCTAACAGTACTATGCTTCTTAGCACCATAAGCACCCCCAGTTGTATGTACCTTTTCTTGTAGTGTCAGTTCACATTCATCTGATACCTAGACTCCAGCGATGTAGAGAGAAACTCTAGGCAGAGATCAGGCCATTATATGGAAGGAACACCTGGCTTATTTTCTTCTGCTTTGCAGGAGATTCCCTATCGGATTCTCTGTTTCATTTCAGCTCCCTGTTTGAATCTAAAATAGTTAAGAGTTTACATAATTCCTAATGTAAAGAGATTTTTATGGCCAACTTTCCCCCCTTTCCTACAACCAAAGCTTAACAATTATGTTTTGGGGAAACTATGTGCCCTATACTGAAACATTTAACAGGTCTTTTGTAATCATATACTATCTCTTACTTTCCCAACTGATTCTTATAGAAGGAAAGCCCTGGGAATGGAAAACTCACTTTTTTTTTCCTTTATAATTTTGATATAGTGAAAATCTCTGAAATTTTGCTAAAAATGCCATATTCCATTACAGAGGATTTGGGCATTTTTCTTATTCAATTAGGCCAGATGTTTTTTGACATGGTATAGTGGGGGAGTAACTCAGGGAGTTAGGAAGATGTTTGGTAAATGGCATTTTGATATTACACCAGAATTCATGGCATTCAAAATGGCATACTTACTTCCTATTTGAAATTACACCAGAAAACACTTATACTGTGGTTTATTATGATACCTTTTCATATATATTTATTCCTAGAGGATTCTTAGTCGCAGATAATAGAACCAGTCTGACTATTCTAGCAGCTAGGAATTTATTAAGGATGTTATTTTTGTCACAGATTCACCAGGAGAGGAGAGAACCAGGTTGGGATTCTACACACTCAGAAACTACATATTTAGGGTAGGAAATCGAGAAAAGTTGATGAACAAGCATACGCAGACATTCTTCTAATGGAAACACCACTGTACTTCACTTGTCACCTAAAACAATAGGCAACAGACCCAAGAATTCTGCTTCTGCTGTCTCTTACCCACCCTGCCCCACCGCCAGCCCAAACAGATGCACTCACTGCCGTGCTTACTAGAAGATAGCTGTAGTCAATAACCATCTCACTTTGCTCATTTCCACTTTCAAGTCTCATGACGACACATTTGATTGGCAGATACAAAGACACACTCCAATGACTTATGAGAAAGCAAGCCTAAAAAAAGCAGATTTTAGATTTCAAGACTCTATAATACAGGGAGACCTGGAAAAGGACTGTGAAAAGAGTGGTGAGTGTGACTTCCACAGTTACCTGTATTTCAGCTGTTGTCATGGACACTTTGGAGTTTTAAATAAATTTGACTCTAATCTCCTATCCCACAACCAAGAAAAATTCAATGGCTGCTCAGTGTTTTGTGAATTCCTAGTTAAATTCTCTTGGATAGTCTTTATTTTTATTTCCTGTTTCCAGTAAATATCTCATCTTAATTTCAACTTGTATTCTGAGAATTCCCCTTCTCTCAGCGGGCCTAGAATCGAATCAAAGTCTCAATCACTATGCATACCACACATGTTTGTATTGTAGAGATTCCTCGCGCATTTTGCTGTATTGGAGGAGAGTTGTGTAATTCAATTTTGCTTCAGCCAACTCTGCCATTATGAATTACTTTAACCCAGCTCCTCTTTCCAGCGGGTCTCTGATGCCGTGTTGTTCCACCCAACCCCTTTTTATCTCCTCTGTTCCTCACCTAACCACACCTTCAAAATCCCACTCATTTCTTACCATTATTTACCTATCTCTCCTTAGGTAACCCTAGCTCATTCATGATATACTCAGAAGAACTCACCTTTAAAGCAAGATCTGTTCTAAAACTAGATAGTTCTTGAAAATAATTATGTATTCATATCTTAAAGTAATTATATTCTTCACAACACCAACATAATATCTCATAATTTAAAATAATTGAATAATTCAAAACCACTTATTGGTTATTATAGAAGAAAAATGTGAAATATAATTTTTGCTTAGAAATTGCTTTTTTCAGAGAGCTAAAATATATACGAGAACAAGTAAACTTACAGGAATAGGTAATAATTAATACCAAACAATATGAGTGGTAGCAATATTATGTACTACTAGAGTTTAATAAAATAAAAATATTAATATGAAAGTGAAAATGATGGTTTATCATCAGCAAAGGAATCTATTTACTTATTAACTTAGCCTTTCATTGTATAGACATTTTCTGATAAAGTATCTAGTCAAGAAAATCTTTCTTCAAAGGTTAATGTTTGATATGCACAAATCATATTTCAAAGGTGAAGGAGCAAATTTTAAAAATAAAATAGTTGTATTGATAATGTTTGAGGATTAGTATGTAAACATATTATAAAGAACTGCAATGAATTCCTTTTAAATTTACTAGTACAGGGCTTCCCTCGTGGTGCAGTGGTTGAGAGTCTGCCTGCTGATGCAGGGGACGCGGGTTCGTGCCCCAGTCCGGGAGGATCCCACATGCCGCGGAGCTGCTGGCCCCGTGAGCCATGGCCGCTGAGCCTGTGCGTCCGGAGCCTGTGCTCCGCAACGGGAGAGGCCACAACAGTGAGAGGCCCACGTACCGCAAAACAAACAAACAAACAAACAAACAAACAAATATATACTAGTACATAGTAGCTAATAAAACAAGTACTTGTCAAAATTCCAAAGATTAAACATTTTATGAACTGTCAAAAATTCAAATTCAAAGGATTAAATTCCTACTTCTCTGCATTTGGTGTAATTTCTAATTATTAAACACCTATTGGATTCAATACAGACTGAATCCTTTCAACATTCTAATTGTTTAAAAAGCTTATCTATGTATACAGAATTCTGTTTATCTCTTATATAGGAAATGATTATCTCATTTTCATGTTATAATATTTGCTCTTTAAGTTGTAGGACATTGTTGACGTCAGCTTTGCATTCTACATTATGTCTAGCATTAATTTTTGCATGTAGAGTTACTCAATATAAGGTTATCCAAAGAATAGTAAACACATGTAAGAAAAATTAACCAGTGGTTGAAAAATGGAAAGAATCAAAGAACTGGTTCTTTTATATATGTTTCATTCACTAGTCACCTCCATTACTGTAATTGAGCCTAATGGACCACAGTACAAACATAAAACTGCCTCTCTTAAAGAAGCAGTAAATGCCTGATACATTTTTCATTGTGGTTCCTTTAAACCTCTGATTTCTGGATTTCTCATGCCAATTCTGTCATTCAATGGTTTATCTCTATGGATTGCTTTTCAAATGTCAGGGTTCTCCATGTTTCTGCCTTTAATCTCTTTATTCTAGATGTTCTTTCTTGATTCTCTGGAATAAGATAAATGATTATGTATATCTATATCTTCTGTTTAAATAACTGTCCTAAGTATCAGAAACCCAGTTATTAAACACTTACTGGACTCTACACCTATTCATCCACCATAAATATCAACATCACCATTTCCAAAACCAAAGTATATCTTTCTTCCCCTATCCTCACTCAACATCAAAATAGACCCATAATTAATCTTTGTCTTAACCCTGAACGAACATTCAAAATTCATAAAGCCCTGCACATTTTGTCACCTAAAGACTGCTCAAACTTTTCCCCTCATCTCTATTCCCACAGCTAGTGCCTCTGTAAAATGTCCCCTTATCTTGTTGCCACTGAATATTCTTTCTAAAACATTATTATTAGTAGTATTAATACTATTATTATTTCCAAAACATCATTCTTTCCAAAAGTACTTCATTCTAAAAGGATTCTTTCCAATGTACAATAATACCATTTTCATGATTTTATTTCTTCAATGTTTTTATAAGATTATAGGGAAACAATATAATATTAGAAATAAAATATACCTTGAACTCATTGTTTTCTCTCCTTCTGATCTCTTCTTAACATAGAAGCAAAATCATTGCTGATCAACACTTTCCACCTTTATAACCATTCCTTTATGCTCACTTCAGCACATTATTTTCTGTTTATAAAAACTTGTGAACCCCAAACTAAGCTCAAATATTCTCTCCCTTTTTATTTTTCATTAAAAGATTTTTTCTTCTTCCTTTTAAAATCTTCTGACATATAATTTTTCATTCTGTTTACCACTCCTGCATGCTCATCTTCCAATATTGTTAGATTTTCCATGATTCTTTGTGCTATGCATACAATTTGATTGTAGAACTTATATTAATAATTACAATTATATACATTTTATGTAATTACAAACATATATCTTTCATTAAATCAGTCAACTTGAAGACAGAAGAAATCCTACCTTTCTATTTAAATCCCCAGCTCCTAGTAGGTTGTTTAGAGCTGTAAGGTGTTTGTTATTACTTTTGAAATAAATAAATTAATTCAGCAGAATAGTGTTTGGTATAAAACATATCTCTTGGGGCTTCCCTGGTGGCGCAGTGGTTGAGAGTCCACCTGCCGATGCAGGGGACACGGGTTCATGCCCCGGTCCGGGAGGATCCCACATGCCGCGGAGCAGCTGGGCCCGTGAGCCGCTGAGCCTGCACATCCGGAGCCTGGGCTCCACAACGGGAGAGGCCACAACAGTGAGAGGCCCGCGTACCACAAAAAAACAAACAAAAAAAACGGCATCTCTTTACTCTTTTCTTCCAAGAAATAACCCCCTCTTGTTTGGCAGTACTAAGTCTCGCATGAAAGCTTTTGGCCTCACATTTCCATTTCTATTGTGACCTTGACAAATAAAGCATCTCTCTCTCTCACTTGCTTTCTCAAGTTGTCTCTTTCAACCAGTACTGTTCCTTAGGTACAGAAATGTACTCTTTACCACCAATTATTAAAACAACTCAAACTATGCAAGATGTTATGCTCTCTTTTTCCTCCCTCTCTGCTTCTCATCCCTTTCTTTTCCCATTCCTGCCAAATTTCTCATAAAAGAAACCAAATTTTTGCTTTCTTATGATCCTTTCAATCTCTCAGACATCCAAGCTGCCGAGCACAGCTCAGGAAATCTGTGCAGTCTTACAGCTTGATGCGACAGTAAACGTATGGCTTGCAGGTTCAGCTGAGCCCTCGGAACAGCTCAGCCAAACTTCTTAGTAAAGTCTCCACTGTCATTTAGCTCAGCAGCCATCTCTATCACAAACAACTTGCTACTTAGCCATCCTGCCAATGCCTCCCAACAGTCTCCTTTACCCTCAGTACATGAGTCTAATGATTACTCAACTTGAAATCTTTAGCTTCCTATCCTTCATATACACCCCTTTGACCCTCTTGTTTTAATTTCATTTATTTTTGCCTCCTCCACCTGTTCCAATTATATGACCCACAAATCAGTATTCAGATCATTACTTTCTTTTTTTTTTTGGCTGTGCTGTGTGGCTTGCAGGATCATAGTTCCCCAACCAGGGATTGAACCCGGGCCCTCGGCAGTGAAAGCTTGGAGTCCTAACCATTGGACAGCCAGGGAATTCCCTAATTTCTTTTATAATACTGCTTGTTCCTAAAAATTCAACACTATTCAGAATTTGGGCTTTGAGATTCAACAGACGCTAGTTGTATTTCATTGGACAAGGTACTTAGCCTCTTCAAGTTTTACTTTCTTTAGATATAAAATAGGATAATGTCTATTTCATAGAGTGTTAAGTGAGATAATGTTTGCAGAATTATTAGCTCAGAGCTTGTTATGAGTCATTCCAAAAATGGAAATGATTTTACTGTCATTTATTGAACAACTAATATATGTTAGGAACAATTCTAAAAAATGTGAGGGAAAATGTGTTGGAAAAATTCAATTCTTTTCATTGGAGCTGACATTGTTGTAGGAAATTGCATGTAACAAAAAAATAATATATAATTAAGGAAGGCTGAATTCCATGACAGGAACCAAACAACAGTTAAGAAGAAATAAGTGTGCCATTCATAATTCACTTTTTCTTTTAGTCATCCATTTAGCTGAATATTTAAATTCTTCCTAAGCTGCACCTCTCCTCAGTAGGTTATGACATCATGTAGAGACTCTATTTTAGAATGTGTCTCAGTATTAGTTCATTCTGCCCTTTCCCACCATGAGCACACTGGTTCTCCCTCCATTACTCCTGAGGGAGACCTTGGCCATGGTCCCTAGTGCTTCCTCGTTCTCACCAAGGTCTCATTCCAATGCAACCTACGACATTCTGTTTGATTGAGGTTCTGTACCCGAGCAGGACCTTATGAGGCATTCCCAGAATAGACCCCAACCTTGCCTGCCTTTTGTCTGTAGAAAAACTTTAGTCAAGAATAAATTTAATCAGAGAAGTGAGAAAATGCAGAAAGAAAGGAAAACAAGCAAGACAAAATAATAATACTTTAGCCTTTAAACAAAGTCAAGGACCTTTAGTTCTTCTTCAAGGGCTATAGATAACGTTCTGAGCCATGTCCTTTGAGCTGTTTTTGCAGATACTGAAACCCCCAGCAGGTGGAAGAAGTTAACTGCATGCTGCCCACAAGCATGTAGACCCCAAACCGGTGGGAACCAGAAGGTTGATGATGTTGACTCCCAATTACCTCACCACCAACCAGTCAGGAGAATGTCCACCAGCTGATCATGCCCTGCTCCTTGAGCACTGCAAGTCTCCTCACTACCCCCTCCAGGGTGGGACACACAGTCTTGAAGGCATTAGACCACTGTGGCCTTGCTTTGCCTGGCAAAGCAATAAAGCTATTTATTTCTACTTCACCCAAAACTCTGTCTCTGAGATTTAATCTGGCACCGGTGTATGGAGGCCGAATTTCAGCAACAGTTCCCAAAGCACAGTTCAAATTTTATCACTTTTCTGCTAAAAAAAATTTTTTTGAAAGGCTCCCAATTATCCAGTTGCCTTTAGCCTAGCATCCAAGATCCTTCACATCACCCCCTTCTAGGTATATTTATATCTTCTAGGCTGTATGTGTTCCAACCACCTTCCCAACTAGCTCTTCCTCCAACTCCCCTCCCCCATCTCCTGCTTCCTTTGACCCTGTAGTTTTGCTTATGTTACTGCTCTCCCCTCTGTCACTTTTTTCTTCTGCCTGTAAAATCTTTTTTATTTTCTTTAATAAGAATAATTGAAAATGCCATGATTTTTATAGGGTCTTTCCGTTTCCCTAGAGGAGAGATGATCTTGCTTTTGAGTACTTGTTGCCCTCTGAACTACTAGTAAAGAAGGCATGAATCGCTCTCCCTTGTATTTCATTTACCTGAGGATTCCTTACCTACCTGCCAGCTTGTTAACTCCTAGAAGATTGACTACTCCTACTAAGTGCACTGAAAACACCAAGAATACAAAGAATCTTGTTCTCTCCTTTACTTAATTACTTTTCTATTACTGAGAGTGCAAGGCCTAATACAAAGAGCTGCTCAATAAATATTTGCTGAACTGAGTCAATTAAATCAAGGAAGTTTGCCTCCAATAAATGTTACAACACTTTAAAATTTGAACTTTAACTGAGTGTAACTCCATGACCATACATATCTTACGGCCTGTTTGGTCTTCATTTACAAGATACTTTAGCACATATTCCAAACTTTAATTTGTATTATAGGATGTTGAAAGTTGTAGCTACAAGGACTAGAGACTGGATTTGAATTCCAGCTAAGAATTGTGGTGTAGTTAACCATTCCTATACAATTTACTTTAATGAGAGCAGTAATGTATTATTACCAAGAAAAAGTAACTAAAAGGTTGGTTGACCAAGAAATGTGAAATTGAGGTAAGCAACAACCTCCTAATTAGAAATTGAAAGAGACGGCATTTCTAGGGTTTGGCTAAGTGTTGCAGGAGGTCATCCAGAGGACGTGACTGCTGGTTGAACCCGAGAGAGCTAGACCCCGATGGGGGGGTTCCCGTCCTTGGAATGTATGTTCTGCCCACCATTTTCATAGCGGGAGCCATTTTCAAGAACACAGCGTTGAGAGAGAAATGCACTGTTGAGACCATCTGGATGTTCTACATGAACCCAGTTCAGGCCTCTATATAAATTCTTAAGAATCTTGTGGGCGGGTACAGAGACCTACCCGTTCTGCAGCCACCAAGAGAAGCCTGGTATTAAGTCCTCCTGTTTATTAAACCTGCCCCCTGCCCAACCAGAGTGGCTGACTCTTTCTTAGGTCTCTCCTTGCACAGGCTCCGGACGTGCAGGCTCAGCAGCCAAGGCTCACGGGCCCAGCCACTCCGCGGACGCCGGATCTTCCCGGACCGGGGCACGAACCCGTGTCCCCTGCATCGGCAGGCGGACTCTCAACCACTGCGCCAGCAGGGAAGCCCTGCTCTTTTTAGTTATATGTTTTTTCCCCCTTGGAAGTATTTGGGGAATAAAAAGTCAGTCTAGTCTTCAGTGGTTCACTTTGTGATTCTTTATTACTGTCAGTTACGGCAGATGAGCAGTGAATGTGTCACTTTAAGAAGAAAATCTTCTTAACCTTGCAGGGGTGAATCAGGTGTGAAATGCTCTGATACTTTCAGAGGGATCCTTTTGTAGATTTATGCTATAAAATTGAAAAACATTTTACACACTGAAGTCTGACGCAGGCTCTAGTTCAATAAAATCTACAAACACCGCTTCTCTTTCCTTTTGAGAAAAAGAAGAGAAGATCATTATTTTCCTAGAATAAAATGAATAACTTTTAACATCCATCAATATAATGAGGTATTCTTGAATTGATTCAAGCCATATAGGCTCCTAAAGGCACTGTCATTTCCATAAAAAAAAATTGTCAGTGTGTGTAATTTTGTTCCTCTATTTTTTCCTCATATATTTGAATTAGAAAGCTTTTTTAAAATCACACATGCAACTCTGTAGTAATTCCTAAATGACGATGGATAGCAGGTGTGTAATTATAAATTAGTATCAGCTGGATAAGAAGAGGTACTTTTTAAAATGCAAAACATCTGCCATCAGCGTAAGGTTGCTCTGAGCCTCTGCGCTCTCTAGCCCTGTCTCTAACGGGAGATAAAATAATGAAAACTATTTGGCTCAACTGATGGTAAAACTCTTCCTGTTTGTGCCACACTTGGAAAAAGACTCTTGGGACTAAAAGTGGAATCCTTCCTATTGATTGGCTGGTTAAATAGAGGACTATTAGCTTCAGACAGGCTAGATTGATTACACAGCAGCAGCGAGAAAGCGGAGACTTAGAGCTGAGTGAGCGTCAGGGTGAGAAGGAGAGAGCGGGGAACGCAGGGTTCGGGGTGGGGGAGGGCAGCAGGGCTCGTTCCGTCGCATCCCTGTGTGACCGCTGGTGCCCCTCGCCTGGCTCCACAGCTCCCTCAGTCAACAATTTACTGAGGTGCCTTTTCTTTTACAAGAGGATGTCAGCTCCGAGCCCCAGCAAGGAGTAACAGACCTCACCTTGGATTTGTTCACCCACTCCTGCTTCATTAAAGAGGATTTTGGAAAGAAAACCCCAATCAAGTCTCTTTCCAGCCCCGCTTTGTTCCAGAATTGAACAGAAACAGTTTCCTCTTCCGGGTAAGAAAATTAAATTTTTATATCTGGGTGTCTTTTTAGTCCTACACGATAAAATACAGCAGAACTCTGCATGCTTTAAAAACTGAGTTTGCAGTGATGTATTAAAGTTAATACAATACACAGGCACGTGGATTTAGAAATGTGTTAATGCATATTTCTATGAATATATGTGCTGTTTAATCTCCAGGTACATATAAATTTTTTGTTGGTTTTATAAGATCATGAGATTATAAGTTATGAGCAGATAGTCTGCATGAAGAAGAGAAATAAGCAAAGTCCACACTAAAAAGAGCATTTCTGGTGACAACCTTGAAATATGTTCACATATATGGTTCTTAGCTGATAAACAACTTTGAAAAATAATAGCAAAGCCTGAAAGGACCATTACTGAATTAAATGTCTACTATTACATTTCATGCAGACATAGAAGCTACTAGGTGCTTTTCAGTGATTGTCAGTGGTGATTTTTTTTTTTTCCCCAAATGTCTTTTGATTGCAGTCTTAACTCTTCAACATAAACATCATATGTCTTAAATGACGTGACATTAGAATGCCATCTTATTATGGCTAAGTTATTGATAACTAGCGTTTGGTCTTAAGTACAGAGCTAAGCAAAGAAATATGACTCTGGAGATGTTTAGCTAGTGCTTAGAGCTGCAGTTCCCTCCGTTCCCTCAATGATTTAAGTGTCAGTGATGGTATATGCTGGTAAAGTGCCTGGGAATATATATAGGAACGTTGCACATATTAAATTTTCTGCTGAGAATGGGGATTTGTTTTTCATGATTGTAAGGAAAGTGATAGGATTGAATAGGAATAATGGGTTGGGACAATGTAGTACTGATGTAGTTGGTTAACCTTAGGTTTATAGGTCACAAATGTCAACTGCTAAAGAGATGGCATTGTACTATGAGACAAAAAGGATTTTTTTCATCCTTTCTAGAATTAAATTGGTTTGTGAGATTTTTTTGATGGCAGTTTATTTGCTTTTGGATCAATGAAGTGTGAGATATTTTATCCCAAGAGCTGTTCTGATTGTCCTTTCAAGTGAAGTTCCCTGAGTTACTCCTCTAATAGGAACCAAGCTTCCATCTGTGATGAGTCCTCAAAACTTTTTAATGTGTTATACAGTGTTTCAAATGAGAATGTGTTGGCCAACACTCTTGGGAGCCAATGTAACTGAAGTTCTGCATATTACATACTCTGAATGGCAGTATTTTTATGTGTTTCACCCTGTCTTGTATTTTAAACATAACTACATATTTGAAGAGCACAATTTTTCATGATATCTATTTTGTCTTCCAAATGTGAAATAATATTTTCATGTTTTGTAATTAAATATTATAGCTACCTAGATATTTCTATGTATAATAGCTATACCAGAAGGGAATGATTGTACCATTATTATACATTTTTTAAACTGCAGTTCGACAAAAGGAATAGAAATATGGATTAGAGAATACTGGATTTTTAAACTTTGAGTTGAGTCCTCCGAAAAGAATATACACCTTTGTTGGGTATTATGTTTGAGAAACTAATGCCAAACTATGGACTGAGGAAAGTGGCAGGCACTGTAGACCATACATTTATGTATATATTAGCACTATTGTATCAAATCCACATACAGCATTTGTCTTAAATCAGTTTTAATCTTGTTTAATTATTGCTTTGTATATTATATTATGCTAACTTTTTGTGCAAATTATCCAAAATAGTGTTTTAATCCTTCCATTTTATTGTTTATGCAAATAATATGAGATTTTAACAAAGGATATACTTAAGTTTTAGCGAATTTGGTAATTTCTATATTTAATACACAAAATTATTTAAAATTCCATAACTTTTGTTGCAACAATATTAGTGTCAGAGCTATTTATACAGTACATTTTCCTTATAGCAGTTATTTATGGGTTCTATTGAGGTATACACAAAAAAGAAAACTAATTCTTAATTGCATTGTATGATTTTATGAGACAATTAATACTTCAGCATGGACAGATGTAAATCTCCATACTTAATTTTTTCCCATGAATGGGCATATTTTTCCTTTAAAAAGACTTTTAAAATAATTTCTTAATATATGTACCTCTTGTACTTAGGCACTCTTCTTAGCTTACCCTCAGTATTACTTTGATTCTCTCTTTTTGTTATCTTACATATTCTGTGGTTACTCCTGTGAGGGATTCCCTATATTCTTAATAGAAATGGTATCATGATTGGGAAAAAAAAGCAAGTTATTTTTTAAAAAATTATTTCACACTTCCCAACTATGTACTTAATATGACTCCTGCATTCCTGATCAGTGCTTCTCAGCAAACATGACTGAGGAATATAGATGTCCTAGCAGTCATGTATATAAACTTCAGTCTGAGTCTGAAATCCAGCAGTTTACTTAGTCAGTTCAGCTTAGGAAACTTCACTTTTCTATGCATTTTTGAGAGGGATCCATTTGACATTTTATTCAACTTTCCATTCATTTCCATAGTATCAGATGTCTTCCAGCCATAGTGAACCAACAAGAACTGAGAAAGTACAACCTATTCTGTTTTTATAGATATCTGAACCGTTAGGGGGCTCTTTCTTCCTATGTTATACTCAGCAAATCACTGTGAGAGGTTCTACTGCTTTCTTAAAGTGTTTCCCTGTTTTTAAAATGTTGAGTGCTGCTTGAAGTAGGTTTCTCCTATTCCCCATAAAAAGAAACATTTCAGATTAATAAGAATTCTTTATTTTCACAGGAAAGTGAATTTATCTTGTGCTTTCTACATTTTCCTCTTTCAAATATTCTTGTATATGAGGTTTAATTTTTGAAAATAACAGAGGCTTCAAATATTAAAGTGACTGATTTTAAGCAAATATAAAGATTATATGTTATGCAACTAGCATGAGAAATGTTCACATAAGGAAAAAACTAAAGGGAAGACAATTCTTTTACAATTGTCTGCAAATATCTGTGAACCACATAGACAGAATGAGTGACTCTGGGCTTACATGCAGTTTGCTTTTAGGAGAAGAGAACGGCAGGCATCTAAGAGAATATTACTTGTTCTCTGCAAAAATAGACATGGAAGAATTGAAAATAATAGGATGGTGTCACTATCCACACATATGTGTCCAAATATATATAGGAACTGTATTTTTAAATATCGCCCCCCAATTCTTCATCGTACTGTATGAAGTTTTCATACATATACACAGAGGGTGATGCGAGGGCTGATTATGGGGGGAAATGTGTTTCCCGTATCACTTCTGAAAGCCATGCATATTGAATTACACTGCAGACTTTCTTGATAAATGGAAACACACCCCTCCATCTCCAAAACAGCTAAAGATGTCCCCTGACTGCAGGTCTTATTTGGGGATTAGTCAACACTTAATGATATCTCTGTGCAAAAGTAATCTGTTTAGTAGGTCTGGGCTTTTCATCATATGATGGCAACTCCAGGGAATGAGAAAGAAGTGACATACACTTTCTGAGAGAGATTTATTTTGGGAAGTGAGGGAAGGGGAGGGATTCTGGGCAATGAATCATGGAATTCCAATCCTTTATTGAACGTTCATTGACTTATTAGGGTAGAAGAATAGTTGCTTAAATAAAATGGGAAGATGGAAATGGTACAGTCATTTCCTTTACTGGTGTTTTGAAAGTAAACATGTCAGCATTTTATTCTTTATCTGAAAATATGCATACCTTGAAAGGAGTGAATTTTGAATGCGACTAGTATAGTATACATAGTTGTGTGGTAACCATTCCAAGTGTATCTGGAATAGGCTGGTATATGGTCTAATGCAGTTCTTTCTCACAAAATTATATTTTGTTTATGTGAATTATTGAGTAATAAAGCTTGAGTGGGAATCCTAATGCTACCATTCAATGTAATCAGTATGAAAAATATTTTAAGAAATTAAAATTTTTTCTTCTAAAAAGAGGTTGTCTTTTATGTTAAAGTAGGGCAATGTTGGAGACAGAGAAAAGGGCTAAATTTGAAATAAGACAAAGAAATGAAAATGCAGTGACTGTACTTGATTTTTTTTATATTGCAAAATTTTACCCAGAACTAAGAGATAAATATAACAATGCAAGTTAAATATTCATGTTTTCTATTTAATGGTAAAGAGGTAAAAATACCACTGAAATGTAACTTTCTATACCTCACATGATATGAGGACAGATCTCTGTAGAGATGTGAAAAGTAGAAAAATCAGTACCTGGTATGGGTAACTACTAATATGGTGGCCTAATATTAGACTTTCAAAGGAAGCAAGATAGCTTATTGCTATTGAGTTTAATCTAATGGATTGAGATAGATAATATAAATAATTAGAAAGCATGCATCTGTTTATACTTGTTTTGTTGCTATTACCAATGAACTGAATTGCTGTGTGTGTATATGATCGGGTGAAAATATCTGTGTGGATATATGGGTATAGTTTTTACAGAGTTTGAATAACATAAAAATATAATCACCTTTACTATGTGACATGATTTGTGTTCTATAGCTTCCATTTTCCACTTTCATAAGTTTTCTGCACTGTATTCAAATCCCACCCCCACCCCCGGCCCCACTGGTACACACACATAAATGGCCAATATGATTACCTCTAGCTATGTTATATTAGAATTTGCTTAGGTATAACCTTAGATTGATCCATGTTGTTTCTCTTCTAATGGGCATTGTTTCACGTCCATTAGAACTGTGTCTTGAATCATGTAACTGAATCCTTAAATCTTGTTGTTTACCAACTTCCAGTTACCCTAAATTGTAAATAAGAAGATTTTACCACAGGGTTACTGAGAATAATGGAAGATAATGTATTATAGGTTTAGGTAGAAATAAGAGTGAGCTTTATTACTTGTCTAAAGGACATACAAATACCACTTATATTAAGTAATCCATTCTAACCTGTGATTGGCAGAAAAAGAAAGTGGGAGAAGATGCAGTAGCAAAACATAGCATATAATGAGTAGCATTTTAGGGCAGACATGGCAAATGGGTTTCAAACATCTATAAGATATCCATTTTTTAAATAAATAGTTAAATTTTTAGATTAGTTTGCACTTACTGAAAAATAAGACGAAACGACATAGACTTCCCATATACTCCCTCACTTCCATCTCCCTGCTACCCTATTAGTTTCCTCCCCCAACCTGGCTAGTTCTCCTGTTATTAATATCTGACATTTTCAAGATACATTTGTTATGACAAATGATAGGATATTATTAACTAAAGTCCATAGTTTACATTAGAGTTCAGTCTTTGTATGTACATTCTATGGGTTATGACAAATGCATAATGACATGTATCCACCAGAGAGTTACATGAACAAAAGTTCCACTGCCCTAAAGTTTCCCTGTGCTCCACCTATTTATGTCTCCCTCCCTCCCTCCCTCTGAACCTCTGATCTTTTTACTGTCTGCATAGTTTTGTCTTTACGAGAATGTCATATAGTTGGAATCATACAGTGTGCAGTCTTTTCAGATTGTCTTGTTTCACTTAGCAATATGCATTTTAAGTTTGTTTATGTCTTTTGGAAACTTGACCTCATTTCTTTTTATTGCTGAACAATATTCCATTGAATAGATCAATCACAGATTTTTTTTTTAATCCATTTATCTACTGAGGGACATCTTGGTTGCTTCCAAGTTTTGGAAATCCTGATTAAAGTTGCCATAAACATTCAGGGAAAGGTTTTTTGTGTGGATGTAACTTTTCAATTAACTGGGTAAAAACAATGCATGTGATTTCTTATTCATATAATAAGAGCGTGTTTAGTTTTAAAAGAAGCTGTCAAACTATCTTCCAAAATGACTGTATCATTTGCCTTCCCATCAGCAATGAATGAGAGTTCCTATTGCTCCACATCCTCCCTAGAATTTGGTGTTGTCAGTGGTTTGGATTTCAGTCATTCTTATAGGTATATACTATATCTCGTTGTTTTCTACATATACTTTTGATTAGTAATAATCTGCTGTGCCATGTTGAGAATAAGTCCAAGGGACATCATGGATCTTCAGGAAACATGTCCGTAATCAATTGGACAGGGTGTGTGTTTGGTGAGGAGGGGGTCATCCATTATTTGTAACTCACATTCATTCTTCACAATTTAGGGCTCTGGTGGAATGAGTGTATAAATTAGAGCAATCAAATAATTCAGTCCTGCATTTGTCAGTAATCAGATAATAATTTTCTATTTTTCAAGCACTGTGATTGAATTAAGGGACACAAAAACCCATAAAGTTTAGTAGCTATTATCACTTAGACTTTGTTGTATGTCAAAAACCTAACAACTATAACAGCATCCAATCTGATTTCCTTTTGTCAAGCCTCTTCTTTCTTTGCCTTTCCATATTGTTACTTCTAGCCATATTTCTACTGTGGGTAGACATGTCTGGCTTCATATTACTTATGAGAGAAAAAAGAAAATCCTCAGGCAGATTGACATTTTTCATAATCTGGCCCTGACCAGTTTCTGATATCATTGGTCATCACTCTGAGCTCAAGCTCAGCTATATTTTCCCTTTCCTCAACTTTCAACTTTTGCTTAGGATAGTCTTCCTGATTTGATTTGCTTTCCTTACATTCTCTACTAATTCAAATATTACCAAACTTTTTATAAACCCTTATTAAGAATTTCTCTACTATTAATCACATAAGGCCTTGCATTGTTAACTAGATACATTGTTAAGAAAGATACATTGGGCTTCCCTGGTGGTGCAGTGGTTGAGCGTCTGCCTGCTGATGCAGGTGACACGGGTTCATGCCCCGGTTCGGGAAAGATACATTGATTGTATCTTTATTACATCCTTCTATGCAAACTATATGATTAAGAAAAAGAAAGATAATCCTTTGTATTTATTTTTTGCAATCCTTAAAGTGCAATGTTCATACTACTTATTAATGCCTATTTGTTGAAGGAATATATCAAAACATTAATTCTTATTAGTATAAACTTTGTAAATGATTTTTGAAAATTTTGTCATGTCTCCAATACCCTTGCCTTTTTCCCCCTTTTTCTTTTGATTTAAAAAAAAGAAGGGCATTCCAGTTGGTGGAAAGGTCTCGTCTGCTAATCCTTATATGAAGGTAGGTACCTATAAAACTTGTACTCACACCACTTAGCTGCCCTGCTCCTGCTTTTCTGTCTACCCATTGGAACAACATGCAGTTGTATTGTGGTAGCTACGCAACTGTGTATATGTCTCTTACAGATAAAATCTTCTATGGATGAATATAGAGTCATTATACAGTGTGTATTATTGGATACCAGAAAACAAAATTTCAGCTATTTGCTAAAAGAAAGCAATCTAAGGCAGAGAGTACAAGGTAGAGATTTGTTTATGCTCTCTTTTGGGGCACTGATTTTAATTTAAAATATATTGAAAGGAGAGCCAAGCAATTGGACTAGTTTGTTAACATGCTAATAAAATGTTGAAAGGTCTCTTGAAACAGTGCACAGATCAAGGTCTATCTGAAACATAAAAAAATGCTGGTCTCTGAAGATGTTTACAGGTCCGGCAAAAGAACAGATAGGAAAAAGTATTTAAAATGCCATTGTCTTCTGTGTGTGTGGATATGTGTCTTGGCATATTTACTTATTGTAAATTAACTTATATTCTGAAATGTGCTTTTCTGACATTCATTTAATAATTTATATGTGATTTTAATGTTCCTTTTCATAACGTTTAGTTGTTGGCTGGTAGAGGTACTCAGGGTATCATTTCTACCATCTAGTCATCGAATGCTTCTGTCATAAATCAATATAACTTTTTAACTTCTTGCTTTGGAACTAGAGAACTCACCAATTCTTTGCCAAGAATACTCCATGATAAACTGTTCCTTAAATCTACTGAGGACAGAACACTTTGACCGAAAGCAACAAAATCACCAACAAGAAAGGACACTAGAGGTTTTTTATTAGAACAAGTTTCTGAAGGCCAATTTTGAAATTCATCTGATAGAAGGAAAGAGAGAAACGAGCTGAATTTCAAATTCAGGTCTTTCCATCCCTGAAGCACATTTTAAAAACACTATGTTTATATTATTGCCTCTCTTACTCTACAGACTTGAGAAATGTTTTTCTGTGGCTTTTTTGTTTTGTTTTGAATATCTGTAAGCCTGAGTTTCATCCGCTTTATAAGAAGGAAGATAACGCTATTAACCTTATAGAGATGATCCAAGGATTCAATAAAAATCATATGGGTAGAAAGCTTAGAAGACTGACTACCATAATCACAGGCATAAAAACAACAGCAGGATTGATATACATTAAATGCTTCTGAAAATGGATTTAAAATGCCTTCTTACTATCATTCATTCAGTCATTCAAGAAACATTGTTGGGATGCTAATAGGCATGAAAATTTATTCTTAACTATTCGAGTGGCTATAAAGATGAATAAAGAATATATTAGGCATTCCCCATGTGGAAGACAAGAATAAAATCATGTCAGTAATGAAACTATTGTTCTTATAGCTTCAGATGTGACCCCCCCCCCTCCAATGTGGAGGTAGAGGCTGTTGAAACAACATTTTTTCTTTTCCAGCTTTGCTTCCCATCAGGTTCGCTAAGGAAGTACTAGAGGGAGTTGGAAGGCAGGAAAAGGCAAGAAAATTTCTTCCTTCCCTTTCTGTTCGCTGCCTTTGTCCGCTTTGCCTGGCACTGCTCTTCACCTCAGTATGGCAGGTTGACTCAACCAGCATTTGCTTCCTGTTTCCTGCTGCTCCCAGTTCCCACAGACCTGGTTTCACTGTGACCCACTCAGTGGGGGACCAGGAACCAGGCAGGCAGACCCCTTCCACTCGCCGCAGGGGGCCCCTTCTCCATCTTTTAGGTTCTTATATCTTTAATAAATAGCTATCCTTGAGAAAACAAAATATTTCAAAGTCCTTTGCTTTTTTAAAAATAAGGTGAGAAAAATACTTCAAGACAGAGAGTGTAAATTAGAGGTTTGCTCATATCACTTTTTTTTTAAAAAATTATTTATTTATTTTTGGCTGTGCTGGGTCTTCGTTTCTGTGTGAGGGCTTTCTCCAGTTGCGGCAAGCGGGGGCCACTCTTCATCACGGTGCGCAGGCCTCTCACTGTGGCGGCCTCTCCCGTTGTGGAGCACAGGCTCCAGATGCGCAGGCTCAGTAGTTTTGGCTCACGGGCCTAGTTGCTCCGTGACATGTGGGATCCTCCCAGACCGGGGCTCGAACCCGTTTCCCCTGCATCAGCAGGCAGACTCTCAACCACTGTGCCACCAGGGAAGCCCTGTATCACTTTTTAAAAAACATTTATTTGAATCTGAAAGATCATAGAAAAAGAACCAAGAAATTCTCCTTTGTTCCCCCAGCCTTAAGAGTGGTAGCTGCTTCCAGCATTTACTATCTCTTTCTTAACTCACTGTTTTCTTCTTGTATTTTCAGTCTTCCAAGGAACATATTAACTTCCTGTTAACATAACTATTATGATTTCTGTTCTCCTGAATCAACACTGACTAAATAAAGAGCTAATACTAGAAGTTGATACCAGAAGAGTTGAAAATAGTAATGGAATAGGATAACAAGGTTAGGTCCAGGAATGTGGTTTGATCATGTCCTTGGCCATGGCATGATACTGAACTATTTGCTAATGGTAAATAGGATACTAGAAACCTATAGCATGCTGTGACTTACCAAATAACCAAACATCTTTACTTATGATGAAGGGCTTTCTGAAGCAAAGCTCCAGAAGCCAAGTCGTAGCTGATCTTCACTATTTGGTGGTGATTACAGGAGTATAAGATGGAATAGTTGTTTTAGTACTTGAGAGCTTACAGATAAACAAACAAAACAAACATACCATGCAAAAAAGCTCATGGCTTTAAATTATTAGTTCATAATGCAAGAAAATCGGGAAGCTTCTAAAGCCTTCTGAGTGGGTTTGGATTAAGCTGATAAACATGAAACTCTTGAGTTTCTCTAAGCCTCTCTCTTTAGCAAAAAAATAAAATGCCTTTCTCTTGCTTGAAGATCCCACAATAATCCACCTGATAGACTTGCCAGGCAAAAGTTGTTTACTTTCCTCAAGATTCAACTTCCCCCTTATTATCTCCTGACCCATAATTAGAGTCAGAGCTTTCTAGAGTTCAGCATGTTCTCTCAAAGGATACATAGAAAATCTGACCTAGGACGACCTAACTTACAGTTCAAAATAATTGCAAGATTTTGCTAATTGATACCAGCAAAAAGCTAGGGACTACATCAGGTACTGTATTCTAAGAAAAATAAAGAATGACAAAATATAACAGTGGATTGTGCTGGATTTATTGATATGAATGTACCTAACAGGGATTCTATACTTAATAGATATTGCACATATGAAAATAGCACTAAGAGTTATTTCGTAGGTTGATTGGTGACCTAAATTCAAGGAGGTTGAAATGCCATACCTTATTATCATAACATAAAAGAAAGACTGCAAAAGCTTAGAGAGAGAGGAATGTTAGAGCAGGTTTATTATGTGCAAGCTGGCTCCCTCCTTTCTTCCACATCACTCCCATCTAGAGGACTTAGAGGATACTCTCTTCATAAAGGCAGTGAAAAAAATCAATAAGAGGTGAGGATACCAGACATTTCAAGTACCACTTAAAAAGTTTTGTGGTACTAGCCACAGCAGTTCAGACATGAGGGTGGGAGGGGTCACCATTCATTCTTCATCTGTCACCACTGAGATGAGTTCCCAGACAGGAGTGTATAAGATGGAGAGAATCCAGAGTCATAGAGGCCAAGGAGATAACTGCCAAGGCTGAGATGATGCATATAACAAATAGCAGGAACAGATTGCTAATCAGGATATTTTTACCTTTAGGGATCTTTGCTGTTGGCCAGTTGATCGTGCTGTTCCTAAAACAGTATTTGATGTATACAATAACAACAACACATTTTATGTCTGTATCCAGAAATTTGACTGAAATTTGCACAGTGGAGAAGCCTAGCCTCTCACTCAGTTCCCTAAACAAGGCCACTTCACGTATCTGGAACAGCTTGATTGACAGGGATGGTGGGTTCCCTTGAGTAAAGACCAGCCACACTGTATCAAGTATATATTGTAAACTTCCCTCCATACCTACTTCAAAAAAAGCCTATGGCCACTTACTAGGGTGACCATACAAAGAAGAGTAGAAAATATCAATCCCTGGAAAGTTACTTTCTGGCTGTGCAGTGTTGCTAGTTTCTGGTGACCCCCAATACATGGTGATCTACCAAAGTAAGAGATTATGGTGGTCAGATGATATATGAAATTGTGAACTACATTTGAATCACAGTGGGCTCAGCTGTTCTGTTAACACACTCTGTCATTATTTCCCTGATTTCTGAAAGTATACTTAATATAAAAATAATTTGCTGGGCTTCCCTGGTGGCACAGTGGTTGAGAGTCCGCCTGCCGATGCAGGGGACACGGGTTTGTGCCCTGGTCCGGGAGGATCCCACATGCCGCGGAGCGGCTGGGCCCGTGAGCCATGGCCGCTGAGCCTGTGCGTCTGGAGCCTGTGCTCCTCAACGGGAGAGGCCACAACAGTGAGAGGCCTGCGTACCGCAAATAAAATAAAATAAAATAAAATAAATGCTGATGGCAACATTTCTGACCCTTAAAGTGACAATATTATGTAGGGAAGAGGCAAGTGAAATTTTGGGGGAATTTTCTCCTCTCAAAATGGCAAACATAATACAGCATGTAATAATTGCTAAACAAAAATTTTTCTAATGCAAGATGCTTTGCAAAATGTGAGAGACAATAAAGAAGAAATCAGTTACTTTTTCTTTTTTTTCACTCAATCTGCAAAGGGGTTCCAGAGAACTTGATGTTTCAGTTGTCTCTAAAATGGTGATAAAAATGCCTGAAAAAACTGGAGGAAAAGGGGCGATGTTCAGAGTGACCATGGAGGGTTGGGAAAAGTGCAGGTAGCCCAGCTTGGTTGGGATGTAGGGTCTTTATGAGGATGCAGGGGCTATTGGTCCTGGACAAATAGGCAAACTGATTACGAAAGTATATTATATATGACATTAAGGAATATAAACTTTGTGGAGAAGCCTTTAAATATTTTCAGTTCACAGGATAATATGATCTAATTTGCCCCAAAATTATAAGTTGTTATCTTAAATGTTAATAATAATAGAATACATGTGCTCTGGGTTCTTTCTCCAATTGGAGAATGTGGGGCAAACATATTGGATATAGGTCTCTCTACTAGCTTTTTCATTTCCAGTTGCAAGCTGAGTTAGGTTCCATTTTGTTTTGGCTAATAACAGGAGTTTAAGGAATTCTGTTGGGACCACTACTGTACTAGATCTAATATAAATAAATGAGTCGCCTAAAGCAGTAGGACTTGTGCAACATATCGGTGTTTTATGCATGCTAAGCACACTTTAGCTCTGTCACAAACAGCTGTTCAATTTAAGCTTGTGACTGGGTATCTGAACTGCAGCAGCAAAAGATCGTCAAACCCAGTGGACACTTATTACAAAATTATTCGCTGGCATTTAAATAGTTTCCTTTTTCAGTGTTATTTATTTATTTTTTAAAAGTTGAACTTATTGTCAATAATTAAATGGAGGAATATTAAAGAGACATTCAAGACCTGGCTATGTATACATGCAAAAATTATAAAAGAACATAGCTATTCTGTTAAAGATTAAAGCAGTGCTCCAAAATGCAGATCAAACAAGGAAAAGTGTGTCTAGAATATTTTAACTTGTAACTTTTAGACTCTGTTAACGTGTTTAAAGGATACCTTCATCTATATGGCGTCACAAACTTAACATGAGAAACACTCCCTGATGATACCACTGTGCTTTCCCCCATTCTATCCCGACCCCTATTTTCCACCTGGATGGTACTGAGAAAATAAAAACATAGTTTAGTTGTTGTAGAGTCACATGCATTTTTGCTCTCATGCTAGAGTCCCGTGCTAATGATCAACTCACAGTAAATTCAGATCTCTTGCCACTTTTGGAGTTATGTTTTCCATGTGTTGTAAAAAGAATATTCTAAGTTAATTAGTAGATTATGGTAAAAACTTTTTCTACTCAAGGTATGATCCATGTACCAGTAGACCTGACATTAACTAGGAGCTTGTTAGAAATGGCAGAAATACACTAGAGTCAGCTGAACTAGCATCTGCATTTAACAGTATCCCCAGGTGATTACAGACATATTAAAGAATGAGAAGTACTAACCAAATTAGTTATTCTATGATTTAAACCTGATTGTAGTATTTTTATTGGATGGTACTAGTATGCCTTTTAATATTTTTGTACAAAGTATTCTGAGTTAACTGAATCTTTGGTAACCATTCCTCTCTATATTTCTTATTATTAAAATGTTAATTAATAACCCTGTTTTACATTTTACTTAATAACTGAGGTACATAAGGCTGCTCTAAAGTGTTTCCTCACATATTCCCCCACTCCCATCCTAGGAAGATTCCTCAGGAATTATTGAAAAATGACAGCTATATGCTTGCTCCTTGTCCCCAAGCAATTTTAAAACTCTTGATACTGATTTCTCTTTCTCCTTTCAAAAGCTTATTACAACTATTAACTCTGATGAGTGAAAAATCATTTCCCACCAAATTCCTTTACCCTTCGGATTGGTGAATGTTCAAAGTAGATCACCTATTTCCTTTTGTATTATAGGTTTTTTTTTGTTGTTTTGTTTTGTTTTTTTGCGGTACGCGGGCCTCTCACTGTTGTGGCCTCTCCTGCTGCGGAACACAGGCTCCGGATGCGCAGGCTCAGCGGTCATGGCTCACGGGCCCAGCCGCTCCGCGGCATGTGGGATCTTCCCGGACCGGGGCACGAACCCATGTCCCCTGCATCAGCAGGCGGACTCTCAACCACTGCGCTACCAGGGAAGCCCTGTATTATAGTTTTTATAAGGCTATGTCTTCTATTAATTTTCTAACACCTAAATTTTTATCACAAAACCTTCGCATATTGTTGTAAAAATCATCGCATCCCCTTGTGTGTATAAGAGGCAACTTGATTTGAGACTTGTGGTATAAGTGTTAACATAGTATCATAGAATTCATATTTTCCAGTATAAAGTTCAGGAAGTCATTTTGTTTTAGACTTTTTGATAACTGAAAAGATTAACAATTAAGATATTACAGTATAAGAATGACTAAATGAGTTATATGTATAATCTTGTTCAACTGTGAACCTGGAATTACTTACATTAAGGGAACTGTCTTTTACTACGATATATACATATATATTCTTTCCATTTAAATCCTTTCTGCTCCACCTATTCACCCCTCCCACCCCTCGATTCATGGCAACCGCTAATCCTTTTATGGTCTCCATAGTAAAAAGTGAAGAGGTGATTAGTGAAAAGGTAATTTTCATAGTGAAAAGGTAATTTTCAAAAATGTCACAAAGTTGGAATCATATAGTAGTTAACCTTTTCATATTGGCTTCTTTCACTTAGCAGTATGCATTGGAGATTCCTCCATATCTTTTCAAAGCTTGGTAGTCCATTTCTTTTTGCACTGAATGATTCCATTTTCTGGATATATCACAATTTATTTATCCATTCACCTACTGAAGGACCTCTGTTTTTCCCAAATGTTGATAATTATGAATAAAGTTGCTATAAACATCCCGGTACAGGTTTATATGTAAATATATGTTTCCAACTCATTTGCTGGATTGTATGGTAAGAGTAGTTTAGTTTTACAAGAACCCTCCAAACTGTCTTCCAAAGTGGCTGTCCCATTCTGCTTTGCCACCATCAACAGATGAGAGTTTGTGTTGCTCCAGATCCTTTCCAGCATTTGGTATTTTCAGTGTTCTGGATTTTGGCCTTTCTAATAGTTGTGTAGTGGTATCTTGTTTTAATTTGCAATTCCATAATGACATATGATGTGGACCATCTTTTCATATGCTTATTTGCCATCTGTATATCTTCTTTGGTGAGGTGTCTGTTCGAGTCTTTGGCCCACTTTTTAATCAGGTTGTTTTCTAAGTGTTGAGTTTTTAACACTTCTTTGTATAGTTTAGATAACAATCCTTTATCAGATGTGTCTTTTGTCAACATTTTCTCCCAAGCTGTGGCTTGTTTTTCAATTCTCTTTATACTGAATATAATTTTAGAATTTACTTTTCAATTCATTCACCTACTTGAAAAACATTCACTGTTTACTTTTGACCACAATAAAACTGAATCCATCCAAAACTTAGTCTAATGGAAGGGTCTAAGATATTTAAAAACTCAGCTTTAACTAAAAGAGTTGTCCTGAAGATCAGGCTGTTTCTAACTGGGGGCATCTGTCGAGGATACTTGTTGAAAAGAAGGAGCTGGTGGCAGCTGAGATATCTCTACTCTGGATCTCTCAGCTATAGAATTCCCTTTGACTTTTTTTTAATAGATATTTGTTTTCTTTCTTTTTGCAGTGTTTAAAGTCATCAGATGATTTCTAAAATGTTATTTCAGCTCTTCAATATTATATGTTATTTTATCAGATTGTATTTAACTTGAGATTTCCACTGACACCTAATAAACCATTAAAAATGTAGTATAACTATGGCTATGGATCCAGGAATTTGGAAAATAGATGCTGAAAATAGTGTCCTCTATGACTATGTAAAAGTCATGAAAGTCCATAGGATAATATTATTCTAGGGCAAGTCCCTTTAAAAATCATGCCTGTCAAACAAGAAATTCAAAATCTGTGACAGCTCGGGAGCTTGATGACAGGGAGAACGCTGATTCAGTCCTTGAATTTTCTGTGACGACTTCTCACCTGTACTTAGCAGCTGTTTATTGCTTGGTTCACTGGAGCATATGATGCTGAACTAAGCCACGGGTCAGTAAAGTCATTTACAATGATCAACCCTCTGAGTGAAAGAGGTGATGAATCAACCAAAACTCCTTTAGGCAACAGACCTAGCAGGGAAATTTTGCACTTTAGGTAGAAACGTATAATCAAATTAATCAACAGCCTGCACATCTCCCTAATTAATTTTACTACCTCTGGGGAAAGCCTGCAACAAACTTTTAAATGCTTTCCTCTTTTATTAGGGATGTTACTGGTTAGATATCAACCTCTGCAGAAAACCTTAAACCTTGACCTTGGAAGTATTCAGTGATTTCTGGCTTTTTATATTATCAGATTTAATTTTAAATTCAGTGTTATCTTTAATTTCCTTCACATTTCTACACAATATTTTCCTATTAAACTGAGAAAACCTGATACGTTTATAATTATTATAAAAATGTCATTATTAATTACTATCAATAAAATCATAACAACTGCTCTTTTCTGAGTGCCTACTAAATGCTATTAGCTACATGCTTTACACATACTATGTCATTTAACCTTCACAAGAAGCTATGAAGCGGATGATGTATTTAGTCGCATTTATGGGAGCTTAGTGAATAAACAGGTTAAATGATGTTCTGGAAGTTGTAGAGCTTGTAGGTGGTCCAATTAAAAACTTGAATAGGGCTTCCCTGGTGGTGCAGTGGTTGAGAGTCCACCTGCCGATGCAGGGGACACGGGTTCGTGACCCAGTCCGGGAAGATACTACATGCCGCGGAGCGGCTGGACCCGTGAGCCGTGGCCGCTGAGCCTGTGCTCCGCAACGGGTAAAAAAAAAAAAAAAAAAAGACTTGAATATACATCTCTCAGAATTGAAGTCAATGCTTCTAATCACTACATTATGAGCAAATAATGACATGACATTTATTTAGATAGTGGTTTTCATAAAATTAACTTGTAATTTCTGAAATTTTAACTTTTCTTTTGCGGTACGCGGGCCTCTCACTGCTGTGGCCTGTCCCGTAGCAGAGCACAGGCTCCGGACGCACAGGCTCAGCGCCCATGACTCACGGGCCCAGCCGCTCCACGGCATGTGGGATCTTCCCGGACCGGGGCACGAACCCGTGTCCCCTGTATCGGTAGGTGGACTCTCAACCACTGCGCCACCAGGGAAGTCCAACACTTTTTAACTGTTTTAAATGGTTGCTAGATTATATTCCACAGGATATTTCAAAATTGATGTATGAATTATAACTTGTAATGTATATGTTTTAATTGTAAGAATGACACATTATTGAATAACAACCATTAACATATTTGGAGTCCAGAGAATGTGGCAACATGCTAACTGCTTACATGTATGATCTGACTAATCTTCATATTAACACTGGGGAGGGAGGTGTTAGCAAACTGTGATGAATGGATATCTACCAGTTAATTTTAACTTTGAATAGAGAAAAATATATTCAGAATTACATAGTTTTTCTGCCTGAAAATCCTACATGTTGATGCAATCCTTTTTTTTTTTTTTTTTTTTTGAGGTACGCGGGCCTCTCACTGTTGTGGCCTCTCCCGTTGCGGAGCACAGGCTCCCGACGCGCAGGCTCAGCGGCCATGGCTCACGGGCCCAGCCGCTCCACGGCATGTGGGATCTGCCCGGACCGGGGCATGAACCCATATCCCCTGCATCGGCAGGCGGACTCTCAACCACTGCGCTACCAGGGAAGCCCTCAATCTTTTTTTTTTTTTTTTTTAATTTACGTTGCCAAATAATTTTTCACTTAGGCACAATTGTGAGTGACTTCTGAGACAAGAAGTGAAGTGTTTGGGTCCTTTGTGGGTATTAATCTACTCTGCCCATAAACAACGTTTCTAGCTTCATACAGAGGTCTGTCAACTCAACAAGTATTTGTTCAGTGCCTACTTGAACAAGGCAGGAGGTAGGTGGTATGTAAAGTCAAAATATTTTCTAAAACAGACCCTGCCTTTTGGCAGTTTATAAATATTTCCTGATACATGATACAAGCACATGCAAATGCGAACAGGACAGCCTTAATTAAATGAGTGTTCCAAACAGCAGAGTGCAACCCAAATTATTGCATGGTGCATGTCAAGTGAATTGAATTCAGAGAGGAGAGGGATCGTTTAGGGCTAATATGGTCCAATAAGGCTGTAACAGGCAGAACGGATGGACTATATGTAAACCACCTGTCAACTGGGATTTCCTGTTAGCTATCAAAGTTGTATTTATTTCAAGTCAGCCCACTTTCCACAATTTCAAGCAATGAAATACCCAAAGTTTTCTCTGGGAGTGCTATGAAATCCTGGAAAATCATCAGGCCCACATATAGGCCTTCTTAGTTTATGAAAAATCTCTCTGATCTTCAAGTCTTTTTTTTTTCTTCTGAATTGCATAAATCTGGACCTAATCTTGATCTCTTTTTGAGAACTAGCTCCTTCCCAGCGTCCACAGAGAAAAATGTAAAAACATTCTCATATGTCACTTTGTGTGGACAGTAGTGTTTAATCCAAACTTGAGAGGAGAGAAGGGATGGCTACATCACAGGAATGCTACAAACGAAGCACGGAATCACAGGCACCCCTGTCTCTAATGTTTTCTACTACCAAACCACCAGAGATTTGACTCTGGCCTCTTTGCTATAGGAAGCACCTGGTCATGTTTGCCCTGAGGCTGTTCTGTCTCTTTCTCCCTAATTTCTCTACCTCTTTCCTTACTTCCTGACTTATTCAAAAGAACACCAAATTCTTTTCACTTTGTAGTCTGGAGCTATTCATCTCTTTCTTACTGCTCCTCTCAAGCTACAGGCTAACCCATAAACACTTTCAGAAGGCCAAAAAGTCTTCTATAAAACAAGATACACTCTCCTTAGGAGGCACTTCCATTTCTCTCTGTATATATCTGTACATATACATGTCTCTATCTATCTATCTATCAATCTATATTTTTTCCTCTCCTTGGCCTATGTTGAATTGTAAATGTGTAAAATCTTCCACCGAGTAGCCGTCCTTCCTTTTTATTGAGCAGCTCAAGTTACTGAAAACTGAAATAAACATGTCTGATTGTTATAAAATTATTTATACCAAGCCAAAGTCTGTGTCTCTGTGATTCCCATTCCTTGGCTTCAGAGCTTCTCTGGGGCTTTCTCATGTTATTTCCTCATTCCTTTGAACTATATTCATGTAAACCTTCACCATTGTAGTCACTACCCTTTATACCTTTTTCCCTATGGTGCCATTAAAATATGGTGGTCAGAACTGAATACAGTCCTTCAGATTTGATTTTATGAGTGAAGGATAAAGGATGTAGCATCTCCCTGATTATATATAGCACTTTTGTTAATGAAGATGTATACCAATTTTTTTTGTAGCTACAAAGCAAATTATTGAATTCATTGACATGGAGAAAATCTGAGTTTTCTTCACATATGTTGGTGCTAATATATATCTCCTCTACCATGTTTTTATATAACTATCGTGATAAGAATTCTTATTCTTATTTTATTTTACTCTTGTTTTTCTCTCCATTCTCTTGATGTGATTGTTTGCCTGACATTGTTTTGGATTTTTACTTCCAAACTCAGGTGTATATTATTTTTATATTATCTATAAAACATTTCTTATGATATGTGAAGCAAAGAAAACCAGTAAAGTATTTCTCATGATAATAACCAGTTTTTATTTTGTGCCTACTACTGCCAGGAATGTGAACATACATGCTAGCAATTTCCTGAAATAGCCTCTTTTGTCTTTCTCATATTTTAACGTAGGAGTTCCAATGAATATTCTTCCCCACTAAAGCTTCAAAGAAATATTCTTGTGTTCCAATGAATATTCTTCCCCACTAAAGCTTCAAAGAAATATTCTTGTTTCCTTTTAAGAATTTGTTTTCTCATCTCTGAGGTACATTGCTTAGGATAACTCCTCTTTGAATTATGACATAATATCTCCTCTTGAAAACTCAATATCTTGAAGAAATCCCATTTAACTCCACTGACTCTTAAACTTATGCATATCTTGCACCTTAAAAAAATTGGCAGGGCTTCCGCCCCAAAAAAAAAAAAAAAAAAAAAAAAAAAAATTGGCAAAGTTAGTAAATTAAAATGATTAGAAGTTTGGAAATTTGTTGAAGATATCATCTTTGGCCATTACAACATAGTCAGTATAAGGAGTAACATTCTGAAGAAACCATGAGGAGTCTGTTACTGTGATAGTCAAAGCAGAGGCACTGCAGGTTAGAGGCAACACTCAGTGTTAAAGCTGGTGAGGCAAGCAGGGCAAGTGTCTCTTTCTTTCTGTTTTCATTAACAGTGGGTGGAAATAGGACAGGCGCTTGTGGCATAAAATGTAGAAAGGCAGTTACAAACTTAACTTGGAGTAATTAGACCAATTTTTTCCCTGGCAGAGCTAGAAGATTTGGGGTTAGGAGGCACTTAAGACCTTCCCTTTGAAGGAGTAAAAACCTACTTAGCAGATTTTGACACCTCTCTAAAAATCAGGAGCTGGTTAAGCACCAAAAATCATCCCTGAGCAAACTACCTTTTAACCAAAATCTTTTAAATGAATGACAATGAAAGATTTATCTTTAAGGAATAAGAAAAATAGGAACATATTAAAAATAATGACATTTTAGATAATATTTTATCTCTTTGCTAAATTTTCATGTGAGAGATTGAAATCTGTTATTAATGTTTCTTTCACTCAATAATTTATTCTTTGAGCACAAATGTGTTGAGACATGTATTATTTTCAATTGCTGCTATAACACATTACCAGAAACTTTGGGTCTTAAAACAGCACAAATGTATAATCTTATAAAACTAACATGCATCTCACCAAATTAAAATGAAAGTGACAGCAGGATGCGTTCCTTTCTGTTGACTCTGGGGAGAATCTGTTTCCTTGCTTATTCAGGTTTCTGGCAGAATTCAGTTCCTCGTGGCTGTAGGACTGGAACCCCTGGTTCTTTTCAGTCTGTCATCTGACAGCAGTTACTGTCTTTTATAGGCTGCCCACGTGCCTTCTCACAGGGCCTCCTGCCTCCATTTTCAAAGCCAGCCAGTGGCTGGTCTGGTCTTTACAACTGTGAATCTCTCTTCCTCCTTCTTTTGTTGTCACATCTCTCACCCTTCTGTCTTCCTCTTGAACTTTTAAGAGCTCACGGATTTAAATTAAGCCCACCATGATAATTGTGTAAACTCCTTCTTTTAATATTTTTAACCTTCATCATATCTGCAAATTACCTTTTGTTACTCAAGGTAACATAGTGACAGATTCCAGGCATTCAGACCTGGACATCTTTAGGAGACCCTTATTCTGTCCAACACAAGTGCTTGCTATATACTAGGTATTTGCTAGGTATCAAAAATATCATATGCACATAGACACTGCTATATTTAAAATAGATAACCCACAAAGACCTACTGTATAGCACAGGTAATTGCTCAATATTCTGCAATAACCTAAATGGGAAAATAATTTGAAAAATAATAGATACATATATATGTATAACTGAATCACTTTGCTGTACACCTGAAACTAACACAACATTGTTACTCAACTATACTCCAATATAAAATAAAAATTTAAAAAATCATGTGCAGTGGAAATTAAAACTATCCCTGGGATCATAATTAGATGTGGTAGGTAGATAATCAGTCACATAAATATAAAATGACACCAGTGACATGTCAGACAGGTTTTTTTTTTGCTCTAATAAACTAAATATTAGGGACTTAAAATGAAAAGTTTATTTCTCACTCATGTCACATATTGTAATTTGTCAACAAGGGCTGCTCCATATAGTTCTGACTGTGGAATTTATACTGAAGTAGCAGGTGCCACCTGAGCATGTTGGGAAAGAGAGAGCCAAGAGAGTTGCATATTGGCTCTTAAAGCTTCTATGTAATAGTGATACCTGTCACTTCCACTAATCTTTCACTGATTAACCATGTCACACATCCAAACTTAACTTCACCTTGACAGGGGAGATCTTACTGGGTCTCTGGGAAGAGAACTAGGATATTTGGAGTCCATCGTAAAGTGTTAATAAATAGATGTGAACAAGTACTTAAGAGGGAAGGTCCATGCTGCTAAAAGAGGATTTTTCAGGGGAGTTTTCCTAATGAAGCTTCCCTGATAAATTCTTTTTTTTTTTTTTTTTTTGAGCTGGGACCAAAGGACGACTAAAAGTTTAAGAATTGAAAACCTGACAGTAAGAGGAAGAAGCTGCAGGTCAGAAAGGACAATAAGTTCAAAGTCCCAGCAGGTGGCAGGAGGCATCTTGAAAGTTATTCCATCTGGTGTGCATGCAACCTGGTATTTTTTAATAAAGACATTTTTTAATAAATACTACACAATAAGATTGTGTTAATCTAGTGTAAAAAATTCTAACCATAAATAAATCCTAATCAAATTCACTTAATCACTGCTTTCCCAATATTTTAAATAAGAATTTGAGACATTTTTAACAGACTCTAATGGAACCTTTAAATCAATGTTTTCTAAAATCTCAGCAGTGAATCATCTCCATCAAAATCATCTGGGTTGCCTGTTAAAGTATATTACCCGAGCCAATCAATATTTAGAATTGGATTGAGATATCACATTTTTAGGAAGCTCTCCAAGGAATTTGTTTCACTATAAGTTTTAGAAACACTAGTGTAACATAAGGCAAATTTCTGAAATCCACAAAATATTTGCATGATTGCAATAAGAATTTGAGCAATGCACAGTTCCTTAATTTGAGGACAGATACATACTTGTGAACAGACATATACTTTTGTGTTTATGTTTATGATGGCCTAAAGAAGACTAATAGGAGCACATTCTGAAACAAGACAATCTAAGTGCCAGAACTACCATGTAAATTGTTTGTTATGGACTGAATGTTTGTGTCCTTGCAAAATTCATGTGTTGAAATCTAATCCCAATGTGATGGTATTAGGAGGTGGGGCATTAGGTCATGAGGATGAAGCTCTCAGGCATGAGATTAGTGCCTTTATGAGAAAAGGTCAGGGAGATAGCTGGTTCTCTTTCTCCAAGGGGAGGGGTATGGTGATGCAAAGGCAAGTTGGTATTCTGCAACCCAGAGGAAGGCTCTCCCCAAACTCAGCCATGCTGGCGCCCTGATCTCAGACTTCCAGCTTCCAGAACTGTGAGAAACAAATTTCTGCTGTTTTCAAGAGACTTGTTTTATGGTACCTCCTTACTGTGGCCCTAACTGACTAAGACATTATTCGTACTTCCTTGTATTCTCCACAGTACTGGCCATAGGATGAGCTACTCTGATTTTCATGATTAGATAAAGTAGGAATGAAGATCACCTTGATAAGTATAAGATGCATTATTGTAAGGTGAGGGGAAAAACCAAACATGCATAAAATAACTGTGAATGAAGACTCCCTAGTGGCTTGAATGTTTCAAGAGGAAAGAAAATTGAGCTAGTACTCAACTTTGGTTGTATATGCATGTTCTCTACAACAGTTCCTTATATTTATATTTGCTTTATATTCCACAATAAGCAACTTTATTTCCACAAAATTTCATTCTTCAATTACATCAATATTAATTTAAATTTTGTTTTATATTGTTGTTATTAAGAAACTTGTTTTGTTGAGACTTTACACTGCAGTGTATGCGATAAGCTACATATATGTTTATATTTAGCTTTATAGTTGAACATAGTCAAGTTATATTTAAATAATTTAAGCCAATTTTAGAACCTATGGGTATTTATATTTTTCTTTCCCTCCTAAAATGGGTCTGTGAATGATTGCACAAAAGTGTGAGAAATACGAGTCTAGGATATGAGACTACTCTCTTTGGCTAATTTCATCTCATTCTTAGTATCTCATAATAGGAATTTCTTGCTGTGTGTTGCTTTCAAGGACCTCAATAGAACAGAATTAAGCACAAGTGGAATTATTCACTGCTATCAGAGCAGGCACATCCAAGCACTGTGATCACCCGCCTACTAGATTCTATAACTTCTGGGTGTTGTCCATTTGCTCATTGAGAATTTTCTCCACACACTCTGCCCTTCTCTCTTCCATGAAATGTCAGTGAGGATGAATGTCATCAACAGGCCCCTTACTCTCTGCTCTCCATTTGGGTTTGGCCAGTTTGAAGCCCCAGTACAAGAGCAGAGAGGGGGAGGTGATGGAATTCGATATTATTTTTTCTCTTGTTCTTTTTTGTAAGGTACCTTGGGCTGTAAGTGTCTCTTAACAAAAGGTACTGCCCCTCTCAACGTGGCTCTATCTCCAGAACTCTCGTACAGGGTTGCAGTAACAGATACCTCTTCTCATCTCTTCAAGCCTGTGGGAAGCAATGACTTTACAATTACTAGCCTTGCCTAGTTGTTCTGCTCTACCTTGTCCATGACTTTGTAAGCAGTATATTTATTAAACACCACTCAAATGATTCTAATATTTCTTATTAGTGCACTTAATAATATACTTTGTGGTGACAGATTCTTCTTTCAAAATTCCATTCAATTTCTAGCACAATGTGTACAATGCATGTGCTCCATAGATATTTCTTTGATGGATAACATTACTATTAGCTAGAGGTATTGATTAAATCAAAATTAAAATTCAGATATAGAGAAAGACAATGCTATTGGCCACACTATTACTTTAAAAAATATTTAACTTTCATTTATTATTTTAACCTCCAGCTACTTGTATTATTAAAATTCTGTGGATTGCAGTCCAAACTGCCAGGTAGTTTTAAAGTAATAACTGTGACTTTAAATCACTTTGCATAGATGGTAGGACACTAGTTCTTTAAGCTGATGTTTTCAACAGAACATCAACATGCACTAGAAGTTTCTCCAATATGCCCAGCATTGGTTTTATTAGTGTTGTATTAATATAACTGTTTACAGTTATCTTGCAAAGTAACATTAGTCACATCTTTCTACCTAAACTTAATGATACCTAGTGTTCAGTCTTTAAACATGATGAGTATAATAAATCTCAAAATTAAACAAACCATTTTGTATGAGATAATCACCGTCTTTTAAATATTTGGATTAGTTGACAGACTGTAAAGGGCACTTTAAATAGAGAAAAATGTCATTTCAAAGATTTAGGATGCATTCGAAAAATTTTACATTGAAGAGACACTATAAAGTGTCACTGATATTTTATCTTCACCTCCAGTATATATGTTGAAAAAAAATTTGTATTGCTACTTTTCTTTGAATAAGAATTCATCACATATGATATGAAGTATATACTGGAGTATAATAAATACATAAGAAAACTTTGGAGACTCTTCTACACACTTCTTTTTATGTACCCTCAGATCCTAGAAGGTCACTATAGCTCTCCATCCTCACTGCTACTGTCTTAGAGTAAAACAACTGCAACTGCCTCCTGAATTACTGTAGCAGTCCATTTTACTACTTCTCACATCTCATTCACAGCACTTCCTTCTTTATGGTAGCTAAGATAATACTTCCAAGTAACACATTTAATCTGCTCACTTTCTTGCTTAAAGTTCTGTAATGTTTTCCCATAGAATCAAGATAAAGTACAAACTCCTTAATTTCAAATATAAGATTCTCTGTTATTTGCCCCATGGTTACCTCTGTAACCTACTATCTCCAGTCTTTCTCAAGTGTGTCTCTGAGTATTCCACACACACTGAAGTCCATGCAGTTCTCCTAAAGCAACAGCTGTAAAAGTCTCTTTGAATTAGCATCTCTCTCTTTGTAATATGTTTGGCCATGGTCAAATCTGGCAAGACAAAGAGAGAAATAGATTCAGCAGTAAACCTAATCACCTGTGAACTGAAAAGCCTTGCACACGTTTGATCTTGATCATTGAGAATGAAGTATTAATGCATATTAATGAAAAAAGTCAAGAACTCGTTTCATAAACATTTGAAAGAAAAGAAAAGCATGTTCTATGTTCCTAGAGTATTTACAGAAAAATAAAAAATAGAAACTAGTTTTCACATTCCAAGAATAATAGTTCCCTCTGAAAAACGTTTGTTATAATCAGGTTCTATTTTCTAGTTTTTGTAGTTATTCAGCCAGAATACACATAATAGAATCATGGCAAATATTTAAAATATAAAATTGCACTTGTCTGTATGCAGTGAGTTGAATTTAGTTGTTATATTTTTATTTCTGAAGTGATAAATAATAAACTGAACCAAGAAGAGTAGAAAGATCAAAGTTATCAGATGGTAGGTTTTACGGAAGACATTTCTTGTAATTCCCTTCTATTCTGGAGTACACTTTTCAACACACGTAGCAGTGACCAAGACATAGTCATCCAGGATAGGAATTGTGGTAAGGGTAAAATATGAACCTCACATCTCTAGGCAGCTTTATACAACTGCCGTTCTAATTGAAAGCAGTATAAAATCTTTCTTTTCTGGAAAAACTCAGTTTTCATATCAAAGGCATGAAAGAAAATTTGTATTAGCAGCTTTAAATTCATGATTTGAGAGAAGCAATGGCAAAGTAAGAGAAAATGAGGAGGTATGTGAAAATAATTTACAGTTTAGCACAAAAATGGTTTTTATAGTTATAAATATTGCCACATAACTGATATAAAACTAAAAATATTGATAGTGAATTGGGAAGACAGTTAGAATTATGAGAAAAAATTGCAAATGTATAAAATTTAAACTTTTAATAATAACATGAAATACAGAATAAAAGTGTTAATCAGTTAATTGTTTTATCTACTACTCTGTTATAAGAACTATTAAGTACAGTGTAATTGCCTTGACAGATGTTTATGTAATATGTATTTAACAACAAGATATGTAGATTGTTTTATTTCTGTAACAACTTGTGCTATACCCAATGATCTTGTACAATTATTTACATTATCAAAAGAGTTTAAGATATTAAAACAAATAAATGACAGTGTTTTGCCAGCAAATAAAATTATATTTCCATGTGTGAATGAATCCTTGAAAGGCCAAAAAAATGTTAAATTATCTTTCACTCAGTAACTTTTATTCACCAAATGAGGGAGTGCCATAAGTATGATTTTGAAACTAAGAAATGCATCTAAAATAGAGCAAAGAGGGCTTCCCTGGTGGCGCAGTGGTTGAGAGTCCGCCTGCTGATGCAGGGGACACTGGTTTGTGCCCCGGTCCGGGAAGATCCCACATGCCGTGGAGCGGCTGGGCCCGTGAGCCATGGCCGCTGAGCCTGTGCGTCCGGAGCCTGTGCTCCACAATGGGAGAGGCCACAACAGTGAGAGGCCCGCATACAGCAAAAGAAAAATAAAATAAAAAAAAAAATAATAAAATAAAATAGAGCAAAGAATGTAGATTTTAACAGATATTAAGACAGACTCTGAGTTTACACTATTAAGAAGGTTGTGGAATTGGTATAAGAATGTTTAAATAAACCAACGGAACAAGTTGAGGAGCTCTGAACTAGAACCATGGAAATATAAAATCATGATACGATATTGGTGGCATCATAAATCAATGAGGAAAACATGAACTATTTGGTAGAAGGAAACAGTCTCCTCTGGAAAATAAGTTAAATCCTGACCCTACACAATGTACAAGGTTAAAATCCCGCTGGATAAAATATTTGCATAAAAAGGCAACTATAATTTTATATGATATATACTTATATAAATTATAATGCTAGAAAAATTCTCACCACAAGACCATAATGAGGATCCTTTATAAATACTTGCCCCATTTTCTTCCCGTCTCATATAATAATAACAATAATAATTAATGTTTATTTAGTATTTACTATTTATTGCTACTATTACTACTACTACTGCTGCTACTAATGATAATTAATAATCGATGTTATGTGACACTATTTAGCTAAATTCATTACAATAAACAGTGCAGTAGATACTATGAAAACTGGGTTTTGAGATATCCAATAACCTGTTAAGGGAATCAAGACTAATAAATGTTAAACGTTGGGTTTAACTTTGAAAACTTGAAACTAATATATTGACTCTGCACTGAATCATTCCACAGCACGCTCTCACATGATTCTCCTATAAGATATGATATAACAATTCCCCGCTTGTTTATCTTTTGGAGAATGTTACAATGGGGTGAAACATATATTCCTCACTGGATTATTTCCTTTTAAAATTCATTCCAAAGAGGAGGTGCTTAGTTGAGGATATCTTGTCTCATTTTGAGAGACACATGTTTCTTACCTAACCAACACTCTAAATCAATTATTCTTAACAGCAAACTTACCAGCTAGTCAAATTTGGTAATTCACTCAAAAATATACATCAAATATTCAAAGTCATATGTATTCAGAATTTGTTTTATCCTTCATTTCCAAGGCATATATATCATACAAATATAATCCAGCATTAGTGTAGTCTGTAGAAGATAGGACTGTTTATTTTTAGTAGAGGCTCAAACAAGTATATGATGCCCCCAAATTTAAAAATAACAGAAAATGGCAATCCATCCAAGCAAATCGCTATTCTTACTTTAAAAATTATTTTCTCCCTGCTATCCTTTCTGTGGTTTTCTAAGAATGTGAATCTGCATTTAATGTTCTACATGCCAGTCCTAGTGTTCTGAGACCTTGAGTCAGAGTACAAGGTATAACTGGGTGGCACTCACTCTTTCTAAAAACATATTGTAGAGGAAGAAATCATATTTACCAAAGGAGCAGAATGTTGAAGCGACATGTAAAATTTTAATTAATGTCTGATTCACTCGATAACTCACACCCAATTACAACCGTATTATTTTTTGTTTTGTTTCCTTTGCTTGGCTGCGATGAGATGCAAAGAGCAAGACCTACCAGTCACTTGCATTGGCATATATGTGTCATATTTGCTTGATCCTACTTATATTTTTAGTTACTATTATATGTAGACATTTAATTATTAAAACATTTTTTGTATTTTTTTGTAACTTGCCTCAGCTTCATTGTGTAAAAGGCAAAGCTTTTAGATTCATCCAAAGACTGGCATTTATCTTGTCATTATCTGTCATTTTGTTTTGCCTGTTAACCTATTTTACCAGCAGACTTTTAATAATTTTAATGATACAATTTAATGTCTCAAGCATTTAGTATTAAACTGATGTAGCAGTGTCTGAAACACAGAGAAAAAGTGTTTCTAGGGTGTTGGAGACATGTTAAGGGGAGGTTCAATAGCTTTTTCAGTGACAAATGAAACTCAAGGCTCCAAAAATTTTATTAGGTTCTTTGATATAGTACTGTTGAAATCTTCACTAGCTTATTTATAAAAGTTCTACCTATTCTGACCTCAAATAGACTTTCATTTCTGGTTCTGAACTTCTTTCAAGAGGATAGAATTGAATCCAGTAGAGAGATTATCATGTGCCATGTACCAGATAACACAAAGACCTTCTCCAAATGGTTGTAAGTTGGAATCAAGAATGTGAGAAGAGATATCACCCTATCACCACTCATGTCTTTAACCATTAGAAACTTTTATAAGGAGCCTCTGATGAGCCATATACTCGGACATTCAAGCACCACATTTTCCACCATCAGTCACTTTTATTGGTATGTATTTAACCAAGGTCATCAGCTCTGATATTGAGGTTATCCTCAGACTGAAAATAGGTCTAAAATTTTGCTGAATGATTTAATGGTTTGCTTCCTGCTAGAAGCAACTCTGGAGTTGATTCTTACTGGTGATGCTAAGTGTTCATCGTTGACAGCGGATACTGTGCTACATTTAGGTGTGCTCCCAGATGTCAGGTTGAGCATAACTGTAATGCACTTACAGAATTTTTCCTCTTTTGTGCAGTTGCTCAAAAATTTTATACAGGGTGTAAGATTTTTTTTCTTAGTAGTTTTACCAGATTTTTTTTTTCTCATACCAGCCTAAGAGTCTTACTTGTCTATAAAATATAAGTAATAATCAATATTTCCCCAATCCCAAATATTTAACTCATGGAGACAGATTATTATTTCAAAATGTAATTACTATATTGGGACAAATATATCAAAATTGTTGGACTAATACAGAATTTCATGCTATCACATATGACATGATATATATCTCTTAAAACTCTGCCTAGTGCAAAGGGTTCTATAATAAATAGCTATGATGATGAAGAGGAGGATTATTATCATTATTACATTGACCCTTAGTTTGTATTGACATGTAATTATATTTCCCAAGTTGTCGAGTTTATTCTGCATTTTTTTCTTTTTTTAAAAGCTTTTTCTTGTAATTTACTATTACCTGAAATTTGATGAGTAATATTGATAGACTTAATTGCAAGTTAGGAAAAACAATAGGCGCAATGAGGCTTAAATGTGTGTACTTTTAGAAGACACAAGTCTGTATACTTTCTCAGGTTACCATTGAAGCACTGATAGCCTCTCTGATGTGTCTAACACCTGATATATTCAAAACAATGTTGGATGATACTAAAGCTTTAGTGAAATCTGATGGATTTGCACATACTATTTTGAGGTAGAAATAGACACTAATATAGCTAGTTCAGACTTTAAAATTTAGACATAAACATATAGGTAATTGGTTTTATTAGACAAATAAACATTTTGACAGTTTATCCATTAAAATAGCTTGCTCAACTATTTCACATTTGAGGTAAGGAAACTGAGACTTAGATAGGTTAATTTGTCCAAGTTCACATAAGTTATGAGAGACAAAGTCAGGTCTCCAATCAGGAAATTTTCCAGCTAAATTCAGTCTTCTTTCTACAACAAATTTCTTCCTCATTGTGTTGATTATTTTCCTGTGTGTGTGTGTGTGTGTGTGTGCATGGTAATTGTGGTAGTGAGTAATGCATATTACATAGCTTTTTTTTAAAAAAAAGGTTGTACCTAACACAAATCTTTAAGTTAGACACAGAGTCAAACTCCTTGCTAAGGTTTTTTTTTTTTAATGTATTTTGACCTCTTTCCCAAATGCTCAAAAGCCCTATCTACCAACTTCCACTACCTTCAAATACCAGACAAATTTCTCATTGCTTTATTATGAAAAACACATTATTTTATTTATTTATTTATTTATTTTTTGCGGTACGCAGGCCTCTCACTGTTGTGGCCTCTCCCGTTGCGGAGCACAGGCTCCGGACGCGCAGGCTCAGCGGCCATGGCTCACGGGCCCAGCCGCTCCGCGGCATGTGGGATCCTCGCGGACCGGGGCACGAACCCGTGTCCCCTACATCAGCAGGTGGACTCTCAACCACTGCGCCACCAGGGAAGCCCGAAAAACACATTCTTATAAGGTCTTATGATTCCTGGTTTCAGTCTACAAAGCTCTTTTGGATTGTTTGCAAGAAATATTATCAATGGAATTTTAGAAGCTGCAAGCTGACATTAATTCTGTATAAGTATAGGCAGTAATCATGGTTAAGACAATACTAGAAAGGCAGTGTAAAAAGTTCAAAAGAAGGGATCTGTTTTTTTTTTTTTTTTAGTTTCATAAGTATAATTTATTTCAAATGAGGATGTCAGGAAAGTTTATTTTCCGTAAACTTCTCTCAGATGTCTGTGCCTGAGAGCTTTGATTATAAGAACTTGGCAATGTAGACATGTATCCTCTGAGTCCTCGAAGAAGACACAACTACAGTAAAAGATCAAATATCCCCTGACAGAAGTGAGTCTCAGTTTTACACAATATACAATTTCAAATTAGTTAGCTTGTAATATTGTTTTCTTTTTCATTTCTATCAAGAAGCTGAGAAGCTGATTTGGGATTCATTTACATTCAGTAAACAAAATGAAAGCTGTCACTGTTCCCATCCTCAAAGACTAGAAGAATATGGCCGAGATTAATGGTCATGATTAACTGCCTACAGGTTGTAGTTTCATGCCCCAGTGATTATTCTGCCATTATTCTGCATGAGATGCTACTAGAGCCATATATGCTTTCAGCCACAAAGCCAGACGAGACCAAAAGGGCAAGCTACTTAGTCGCTTGATATTCCCTCATTCCGGAATGTGTACTCCCAGCAAAAACCATTGAAATCATATAATTAAAGTATTAACATGGATATATTAGGTTATACAGTAGAGTCTATCGTGAAGGATAATAGATTAAAGTCAAGAGATGAAGGAACCATTTCCTTTACAGCATCCGGCTTATCCACATGATGAATGCACTGGACAACTGGCTTTGATCAATTTAATTAGGAGTATTTTTGAAACCAGCTCTCACCCCTACACCTCCTCTCATTCTCTTTCCATCATTCTGCTTTGTGAATTGCAGATTTTGAATTTCTGCCCATTTCTTACGTTTCCACTTATTCTATATTTTAGGAAAATGGGACATTTAGTCCTCAGTGTCTCTGCACTTTTCTCTTTCCGTTGGCAAATCATCGTAGTTCTGAGTTTATCATTCAAAATAGAAGCTGTATCTTCTGTTACAAAATAAAATGGTCCTCAAATTAAATTCTCTAAAACACAAAGAGAAGATTAATTTCTATGCTCTATTTGGACATATAAATTTTAAAAAGCCTGCTCTTAAACTTTTCCAAACTCCCCAAACGGATTTTCACTAAATATTACTTCGTATTTCTCAGATGTATAGAGTATGGGGGCTAGGATAGCATAACTTTAAGTTGCTGTAGCGCAATGTAGCCAGATTCTGATACCACAGAAGAATAAATAATATTTCACAAAAGTAGAAACTTTGAACAGATTTTCTCATATGCTTTCATTCTTTAAAAAATTATTTTTTCTCTAAAGTTTTTCCCATATACTTAAAAGAGTATATGGCATTGGTTTCATTTTGCCTGTTGGCTCTGGTGCTAGTTTAATTCTAGATGCTCACTATTTGAATTATAAGGCATTTGATTCTTCATGAATTACAGCTCTAATATCTTTTACACCTTAAGATCTTAGCCCTCCATGTTGCATCATTAAGTTTTCTATTTATTTTAGTTCCAGTTTAGAGTGTTTTTATAAAATCATAATTTATAGGAATACATATTTTATCAAATATTTTAAACTATGTCAAAGTACTGCTAATTCTTATAGAATAATATAGTTTCATTAGTAACTTAAAAGTTAATAGATTTCAGTGCTTTCCACAATTTTAAGAAATCAGTTCTTGAAGGGATGTTAACATTGTTATAAGAATTAATAATATACTTATGAATATATTAATACCTCTGTTCCATAGCCATTATTATGTTGTAATCATTCTGTTACAATTTAATATAAATGCATACATTTTTGGAAACAAATAATGTGTTATTTAACTCCCTATTACTTTATTCCCAAATTTTCTAGTAATGAAGAGAAGCAGACTGAGAACTGGGATGATTGAATGATGCATGGGAAACATTGCTACTTATCCTAAGGGAGAAGTAATGCTCATAACTTAAGTAATGCTTATAAGAAGTAATGCTCATAACTTAATGCTCATATGAGAAGTTGCAGAGTCTGAATACTTGGAGTTGACTTCATGATATAATTTCTAATGTATTCAAGATATTTGTAAATATAATGGTCTTTTGTAAATATAATCCAAGGGATCATTCCCTAGGGCCTTGCAATTCAAACTACGTTAAGGTAAATGGTGGGAAAGATCTTTGCGTACTACTGCCTTGATCTCAGAAATGGAGCTACTATGTGCTGATTAAAAAAATAGAAAGCAAACATTGACTGTAGAATGGAACATTTTTCAGTGTTCATATTTGCTCTAAGGGCTTGATTTCATATTTATCTATGAATATTATTATAATTTTAGTTAAATATTTACCAGTAGCTTCCCAGTAGAATTATATTTGTATATGCACACCTACACACATGTAAATAATTACACACACATGCCCATAAATGCACTCCAAAACAAATCAGAAAAAATACAGATAAAAAAGGCATTCAGGGCTTCCTTGGTGGCGCATTGGTTGAGAGTCCGCCTGCCGATGCAGGGGACACGGGTTCGTGCCCTGGTCCGGGAAGATCCCACATGCCGCGGAGCGGCTGGGCCCGTGAGCCATGGCCGCTGAGCCTGTGCGTCCGCAGCCTGTGCTCCGCAATGG
>NW_020175686.1:438505-447296 GCF_003031525.2 Neophocaena asiaeorientalis asiaeorientalis | reverse complement strand
GAGGGCCCCGGGACCAAAAAAAAAAAAAAAAAAAAGGCATTCAAAAAGTTAAGTATGTTAAAGAAAACATTATTATCTGATAACTAATTAAGCTAGTTACTAGACAATTACTAGGCTCTTGTGAAATTCTTGAGTGATTAAATGAGGTATGGAGTATTCTTTCAATTCTATTTTAAACCTCTGTTAGAGAGAAATATAATTGTGATTAGAGTGGGCACACTTTAATTTTATTCCGTGTTTAATTTCCCTCCCTTCTCTGACCAAAAATCAGGGTATGGGTAAATCTCATGCAACTTCTTCCTTTTTCTCCACCATTCATTCATTCCCAACACAAATTTTAATTTATTAGAAATTCAATAGTTGGTCATACCTGTAGTGTTCACATCCCATGAGTGAGACAGTGCATGGCTGGATCCCTGGGGGAAGATGGAGTATGAAGGCTCTAGGGGTGGTAGTATGCAAAGTCTGAGGTACAATACAGGTAGGTGAGTGGGTGAGTCATTAGCTAAATGATCCACAAGAAACAAACTAGGTGTTCCAATGCATTTTGTTAGGTGGTGAGATGGAAAAGGAAACATCACATTATCTTATTCTCTTCTGAGAATTTGCAGCTATAACATAAAATACATGTATGAAGAAATTAGGCACTATTGAGCAAAATTATACGTATAAATTATCAACACTGTATCGTCTAGTATAAGGTGGTGACAGAGAAATCCGTGAGATGGGCTAAAGCCTGGTGTACAGCAGGTTCTGAGTGAGACCTGTGGCAAAGGAAAAGAGGAGGGATATGATGTATCCTGGAGAATGTTCCATAAGCACCTGAGAAGAAAGTGTATTCTGTTGTTTCTGGGTGGAATGTCCTATAAATAGCAATTAAGTCCCTCTTGTTTAATGTATCATTTAAAGCTTGTGTTTTGTTATTTATTTTCATTTTGGATGATCTGTCCATTGGTGAAAGTGGGGTGTTAAAGTACCCTACTATGATTATGCTACTGTCGATTTCCCCTTTTATGACTGTTAGTATTTGCCTTATGTATTGAGATGCTCCTATGTTGGGTGCATAAATATTTACAATTGTTATATCTTCTTGAATTGATCCCTTGATCATTATGTAGTGTCCTTCTTTGTCTCTTATAATAGTCTTTATTTTAAAGTCTATTGTGTCTGATATGAGAATTGCTACTCCAGCTTTCTTTTGATTTCCAATTGCATGGAATATCTTTTTCAATCCCCTCACTTTCAGTCTGTATGTGTCCCTAGGTCTGAAGTGGGTCTCTTGTAGACAGTATATATATGGGTCGTGTTTTTGTATCCATTCAGCCAGTCTATATCTTTTGGTTGGAGCATTTAATCCATTTACATTTAAGGTAATTATCGATATGTATGTTCCTATTACCATTTTCTTAATTGTTTGGGGTTTGTTATTGTAGGTCTTTTCCTTCTCTTGTGTTTCCTGCCTAGAGAAGTTCCTTTAGCATTTGTTGTAAAGCTGGTTTGCTGGAGCTGAATTCTCTTAGCTTTTTCTTGTCTGTAAAGGTTTTAACTTCTCTGTAAAATCTGAATGAGATCCTTGCTGGGTAGAGTAATCTTGGTTATAGGTTTTTCCCCTTCATCACTTTAAGTATGTCCTGCCGCTCCCTTCTGGCTTGCAGAGTTTCTGCTGAAAGATCAGCTGTTAACCTTATGGGGATTCCCTTGTATGTTATTTGTTGTTTTTCCCTTGCTGCTTTTAAAATTTTGTCTTTGTTTTTAATTTTTGATAGTTTGATTAATATGTGTGTTGGGGTGTTTCTCCTTGGATTTATCCTGTATGGTACTCTTGGTGCTTCCTGGACTTGATTAACTATTTCCTTTCCCATATTAGGGATGTTTTCAACTATAATCTCTTCAAATATTTTCTCAGTCCCTTTCTTTTTCTCTTCTTTTTCTGAGACCCCTATAATTCGAATGTTGGTGTTTTTAATGTTGTCCCAGAGTTCTCTGAGACTGTGCTTAATGCTTTTCTTTTTCTTTTTTTTTCTGCATTCTTTTCTGCAGTAGTTATTTCCACGATTTTATCTTCCAGGTCACTTATCCTTTCTTCTGCCTCAATTATTCTGCTATTGATCCCTTTTAGAGAATTTTTAATTTCATTTATTATGTTGTTCATCACTGTTGGTTTGCTCTTTAGTTCTTCTAGGTCCTTGTTAAACGTTTCTTGTATTTTCTCCATTCTGTTTCCAAGATTTTAGATCATCTTTACTATCATTATTCTGAATTCTTTTTCAGGTAGACTGCCTATTTCCTCTTCATTTGTTAGGTCTTGTGGGTTTTTACCTTGCTCTTTCATCTGCTGTGTGCTTCTCTGTCTTCTCATTTTGCTTAACTTACTGCGTTTGGGGTCTCCTTTTCACAGGCTGGAGGTTCGTAGTTCCCGTTGTTTTTGGTGTCTGCCCCCAGTGGCTAAGGTTGGTTCAGTGAGTTGTGTAGGCTTCCTAGTGGAGGGGACTAGTGCCTGTGTTCTGGTGGGCAGGTCCACGTCTGGTGGTGTGTTTTGGGGTGTCTGTGGCCTTATGATTTTAGGCAGCCTCTCTGCTAGTTGGTGGGGTTGTGTTCCTGTCTTGCTTGTTGTTTGGCATAGGGTGTCCTGTACTGGAGCTTGCTGGTTGTTGGGTGTTGGTGTTGAGATGGATCTCTGGGAGATATTTGCCGTTTGATATTACATGGAACTGGGAGGTCTCTTGTGGACCAGTGTCCTGAACTTGGCTCTCCCACCTCAGAGGCACAGCCCTGACACATGCCTGGAGTACCAGGAGCCTGTCATCCACACGGCTCAGAATAAGTGGGAGAGAAAAAAGAAAGAATGACAGAAGAATATAAAATAAAATAATTAAAATAAAAAATAATTATGAAAAATATTTTTTAAGTAATAAAGAAACATAGACGAAAGAAAGAGACAAACCAAACCAATGAACAAATCCACCAACGATAAGAAGTGCTAAAAACTATACTAAAAAAGAAAAGAAAAAAAAAGGACAGACAGAACCGTAGGACAAATGGTAAAAGCAAAGCTATACAGACAAAATCACACACAGAAGCATATACATACACACTCACATAAAGAGAAAAAGGGAAAAAAATATATATATATCATTGCTCCCAAAGTCCACCTCTTCAATTTGGGATGATTCGTTGTCTATTCCGGTATTCCCCAGATGCAGGGTACATCAAGTTGATTGTCGAGATTTAATCCGCTGCTCCTGAGGCTGCTGGGAGAGATTTCCCTTTCTCTTCTTTTTTCTCACAGCTCCCAGGGGCTCAGCTTTGGATTTGGCCCCGCCTCTGCATGTAGGTCGCCGGAGGGCGTCTGTTCTTCGCTCAGACAGGACGGGGTTAAAGGAGCCGCTGAGTCTGGGGCTCCGGCTCACTCAGGCCGCGGGTAGGGAGCGTCACGGACGTTGCACCAGCCTGAGGCGCCATGCGTTCTCCCGGGGAAGTTGTCCCTGTATCCCGAGACCCTGCCAGTGGCAGACTGCACAGGCTCCCTGGATGGGAGGTGTGGATAGTGGCCAGTGCTCGCACACAGGCTTCTTGGTGGCGGCAGCAGCAGCTTTAGCATCTCATGCTCGTCTCCGGGGTCCGTGCTTTTAGCCGCGGCTCACGTCCATCTCTGGAGCTCCTTTAAGCAGCTCTCTGAATCCCCTCTCCTCGCACGTGAGGAAACAAAGAGGGAAGAAAAAGTCTCTTGCCTCTTTGGCAGCTCTAACCCCTTCAGGGTGTGTTCATGCCGCCAACCCCAGCCCTCTCCCTGCGATCCGACCAGAGCCCAAGCCTCAACTCCCAGCCCCGCTCGCCCTGGCGGGGGAGCAGTCAAGCCTCTCGGGCTGGTGAGTGCCGGTCGGCCCTGATCCTCTGTACGGGAATCTCCCCGCTTTGCCCTCTGCACACCTGTTGCTGTGCTCTCCTCCGCGGCTCCGAAGCTTCCCCCCTCTGCCACCCGCAGTCTCCGCCCGTGAAGGGGCTTCCTAGTGTGTGGAAACATTTCCTCCTTCACAGCTCCCTCCCACTGGTGCAGGTCCCGTCCCTATCCTTTTGTCTCTTTTTATTGTTTTTTCTTTTGCCCTAACCAGGTACGTGGGGAGTTTCTTGCCTTTTGGGCAGTCTGAGGTCTTCTGCCAGCATTCAGTAGGTGTTCTGTAGGAGTTGTTCCACGTGTAGATGTATTTCTGGTGTATCTGTGGGGAGGAAGGTGATCTCCGCATCTTACTCTTCTGCCATCTTGAAGGTCTCTCCCTGGAGGATGGAAGTTTAAGATCAGGGTGTTGGCAGATTTGGTTTCTCCTGAGGCCTATCTTCTTATTGTGCAGATGGATGGCTGCCTTTTCACTGTGTCCTCACATGGTCATCCCTCAGTCTGTGCATGTTTCTGGTGTCTCTCTTTACCTGTACAAATGTCCTCCTCTTATAAGAACACTAGTCATACTGGATTGGGGCTCACCATAAAGCCCTCATTTAACTTAGTCACTTCTTTAAAAGACCTTATCTCCAAAAATGGTCAAATATTGATATACTTGGGGGTCAGGAATTCAACATAGAAATTTGAAGGGGGATGTAGTTCATCCCATAACACACCTTAATTGTTCATAGTAAGGGTTGACCACATTGAATATAGTTGTTTATACAAAAAATGTTTCTTTCCAGCTTTTATTAATTAGTATCATTGTCCAAAAATTCAATTTTATTAAAATTAAAAAGAATTGAGCATGGTGTGTCTGTGTATGTCAGTGACTTATACTAAATCTTGTCCACACTTGCCAACACAAGGGCCTTGCTCCAGAAATGCTCTTCTCTCAGATTCCCTAGATGTTTTTCCAACACGTTTTTAACCTTTTAGCTCTTACTTTTACAGATCTGAGATATTTATATTTTTGTACATGCAATACCTTCCTAAAAAGTGCAAGAACCTTATAAGAACATTATAAGCAGGCATTTAAAATATTTATATAAACTCAGCATGGCTGCAAGGTTAGTTAAATGAAGGGAACCAACATTTATTGAACAATATTCAGGTTCTCAGATTTGAATTATTTGCCTGCTTTGTACTTCAAATCACTTGCTAATAATAATCATTGGTCAAGGAAGTTAAGTGATGTTTTGATTGAAAATCAGCTTATTTGTTTTATGTGGAATATTAATATACTCACTGTAAATGTCCATTAAGTAAATTTATTCCATCTATTATAACATATGCCTTTAGGAATAATATTAATTGGTTTATTCTGCTTGCTTATTCACTGTACCCATTTTTATCTGATGCCATCATGACCTTTTACAGAAAGGAAAGTATATATAAACAAAGACATAATTTTAAAAATTTTATGAAGGGAGTGACAGGATTAAGGAGGGGTGCAACATGTATTAAAGAAAAAGAACTAAAGTAAATGTGGAAGATACTTACTAGAACTGAGTTGTTGATGCAAACCTCTTTGTTACATAATTGTAAATATATTTGAATATTTTCTAATAAAAATATTTTTTCAATAATTTTTACCAGAAAACGCCAAAGGAAAGCTAATTGACCAAAAAGTCAGTTGGTTTGAAGAAAGCAGAACTCTTAAATTCACAAATAGTAGCAATAAAAATGGCTAAGACTTTCAGGCCAAGTGTCATTTTTTAAATAAAAATAAATAAAATTTTGTAATAAAAAAAATTTATGCTTTCTCTCTATATTCATGATTTAAAACTTAGTAGTTTTATAAGAAACTGTTATTAGTAAGTGAGATATATATTAGAATATAGATGCTAGTTAGTTCAGAAGCATGTAACAATCATCAATGAGTAAACAATAATCCTAATTAGGATTAATTATTAGACATCATTAGGATTAGACATTGTTCCTAGAATTACACAGAAATATACATAATTCTCCTTTCTTACCTCAAAGAATACAAAATGTGCTTTAAGTTTCATTCATTTTTGTTAAATTTCTACTGTGTGCAAGATTATCTGCTAAGCATTGTACTGTACTCTTAGTTGATGAACTTTCTAGAGGCAGAATAATCACACTTAAACAGTTTTTATCATTTAAAGTTTGCTTATTAAATAAGCAGATAATTCCTCAGCACCTTTTGGAATAAACAAAGTTGTAAATTCTGTTTTCTGTCTCTACAGAGTTAAGAAGTCCTTATAGGAAACTGAAAAGGAAGCAAGATATTACCTCAACAGATACAAATTATTATAAGTATTCATATAAGCCACAGTCTTATACATTCCATATCAGTTCGTGATTTCATAGCAATCTAATGAGAGACAAACAAACAAGTTAGAGAAAATATAATCTATAATCAGTTCTTAATATAATATAAGGTTTCTCAGCATTGCCTAATTTCTCCATCCTTTCCATGCTGCCTTCTTTGCCTGGGTACTACGCACAAATCCCTGATGTTTCATCACTTTCTATTTCCCAGTGAATGACAATGGTCTAATTCGAAAAGTGAGCCCAAAGTTACTTTTATTAAAATAATTTTTCTTAGTACCTCTCTTCTACCCTGTTGATGATTTTGCTTACATTCCCTCAGAAACATGTATATTGTTTTCAGGAAACTATCTCACTGTATTTTCCACTTGACATTTAGCTGTGTGTTATGTGTTCCTTATAAGATTATAAAACTTTTCCCAACTACTTTCTCAACACTTCAGGGTTTCTTGAAGCCTGTTGCACTTCTGTGCATATAGTGGGTCATTAAGAAATGAATTAATCTATTAATGAAAAGTTGCCAACAGTGAATTTCTCCACAGCTAATCCTATATTTCATTAATGTTCTATGAAATGAAAGAATTTCAAATTATAACACAGCCACCATTATGATTATTGCAAACCTCTTAAAATTATCCTTCGCTGTTAAATATGTAAGTTTATGGTGATATTAATAATGATATCTCATATGTCAAAATTTTTGATAGTAATAACTTTGTGTTCTGTTGAGCCCCTTATGTTCAGGGCCTAATGACAAATTAACTGAAACGAACATGCTAGTCATTAAAGTCACTCAGTGGCTGTCAATCTGGATCTTAATATGTTTAATTACGTTAATGCCAGTCAATTAGTCAAGCAGCTTAGCTTCATCTGTTTCCTGGCTCTGCTGATGATAGAACTATAAACGTTTATACGTGAGGAAGTGAGAAGTCTGCCAACACCCATAAAAGGAAAACATGGAATTATCGTTAGTTTCTAAGACAGAATTCCCATGTACTTTGGGGAAATTGCAAACTTTGGTGTTAAGTAAGTCAATTAGCTAGTTGTTGTTTCTAAACTATATGGGAAAAGACGTTCCAAGGTGAATATTCTGTAATACACTGTCAGCCAACATTTAAGATGGGTTTCATTAGCTACATAACTCTAGTGTGAGGGATTGAATTTGTTTTGATTGAAAAAGCTGCCAAATGGGAATTGTTGGATCTTATTCAGCAGAATGGAACATATCAGTAGCAGACAAAAATGGGTGTCTAGGTGGAATTTAAATTGTATGTGTCTAATGGAAAGACAAAGGGAAATGAAATCTTGGGCAACAGCACTTAGTGGACAGATGACCAACGGACGTGGTAAGCATGCTTCCTTGGCATGAGACTAATAAACTACTTGAACATTCATTCTCAGTAGCACATAGGAAGAAGTGGTCATGACTTTAGTTTTATTTTCTTTGTTTTTTTTAAATTTGTCACTCTCTCTTTCCCCTTCATCCCCTATCAAACATTGCCACTGTTAAGATTTAGATTCTAGTTCATACTGAATACTATTGCACATTCGACTAATTCATTCATTCCCCTTTTCAGACAAGTATGTATTCAGTTCACCATTGTGTCATATTAATATTCAGTCAAAAAGTATGTATTGGACACATACATATGCCACACGATATGTTAGACTCAGAGATTACCTACCTTTCCACTGCTGTCTCTTTCATCCTTTATGTTGGTATTTTCTTAGTGTTTTTTTTGTAATTTTTCACTCCCCACAATTAATATTATTGCTTCACTGGCATGTAGTCATCTTTAAGAAGATTGTTTAGGAGGAAGTGTCCAAGAAGTATGAGCTAGTGCAGGAGGACGATGTACAGTTAATCCCAAATTGCCAGTGAAAAACTTTACAGTACAGGATAGCCAAAGAATTTTAGTGAAGAGACACCAGAAAACACAATTTAAATAACCAAAATATTTTATTCTTTTCACTTCTCACTTTCAAGTTACTTAATGTTTCTGAGTTCCCTGTTTTATTGAGCAGTGTATCATCGTACTGGCTCAGCATGAATCCAATGATGTTATGTGGTGGGGCCTAAGAGGTAGTACAGTAAACTTGTGTTAATTATACACAGATACACACAAAGAGCTTGTGCTCATGCAGTCAGCTCACAGATATGTCATTTGCCACCAAAATCACCTTAGTTAACTACTAGTCAAAACAAAGGCCTAAAGTCCTGCTCTCTAAATGTCTTCTTACTGAAGACGGGGTGAGATTTTGACATAAAAATAAAAATCATGATGACTGTGCTTGATATTGGTATGATAACAATGAAAGGATATAAACTAGCAACCTGATCCAAGACACTAGTACTTTCTCTATGCCGAGTCATTATAACAAAGGTTCTATTACTCACTTGTCATATGATTCCAGGTGTACCATTCCCTCTGTCAGACTCAGTTTGCTAATGTAAGTCAGCCTGTCAAGAAATATTTATGGGGCTTCCCTGGTGGCGCAGTGGTTGAGAGTCCGCCTGCCGATGCAGGGGACACGGGTTCGTGCCCCCGTCCG